>NC_053023.1:252873874-253235382 GCF_003073215.2 Triticum urartu
ACTTAAATTAATTTGAGATAAAGAATTATTATGCCCATGATCTTCACTTATATTCATTTGAGCTAATCAAAAGCAACACATAAAATTTAGTCCCAAAGTGATGGATATCCAAGAAGGATATAATAAAAACTTTCATGAAGATCATTGGACAAAATAAACTTGATTCCTTGTAATAGTTTTGAGATATGATGATGTGATATATGAGTCATGTTGATCTGTAATTATGCTTTAGTAAGAATATTGGTGTTAAGGTTTGTGATTCCCTATGCAAGGACGAAAGTTAATAGTTATGCAATGAAATTACATCCTACTTGTGGCGCATTATTCGGTGTTAATTATGCTCAATGCTCACTTATGAGATTTTTCATTTCTTGGTTGGTCGCTTCTCAATCTTTTGCTAGCCTTCATTTTGCACTAAGTATGATCACTACTTGTGCATCCAAAATCCTTTGAACCAATTTTGCCACATGAGTCCACTATACCTACCTATATACGGTATTCTTTTACCGTTCTAAGCAAATTTGTATGTGCCATCTCTAATTTTCAAAATAAATTTCTCTTTTGTGTGCTCGTACCGCTCATGAAACGGTAGGGGTGGCTAATATATTTCCATGCTAGATATGTTATTCTCAAGATGAGTGGTTATTCACTTGTCATTGCACGAGAGTAAGGCAAAGGTATTAGGGATGCCCAGTCCCGAAATGAAAAATGAATTTACTTTATGTTGTCAAATAATAAATTCCTTGGAAAGTGTTGGTATGGAAGGCACCCGTGGATACGGCTAGCCATGGAAAGTGAAAGTATGGTTGAAAAAGGAATAAACTTTAATTTATGTTTGGGAACCGCCTATGATATATCAAGCATGGGAAGTATTGGGAACTACTCGGTCGTTTTCGTTGATAGGAAAAGTATGCCTCCCAAAATGTTTTATCTCTATATTTTCGCTCTGAGCTCTAGCACCTCTCTCTACAAATCCCTACTTCCCTCTAAGAAGGGCCTTTCTTTTACTTTATACAATTTTTACTTTTTATTTGAGTCTCCATCTTCTCTAATAAAGCACCGACTAAGGGGCACTATGATCGTACTTGAGCATTGGGTGTAGCTAATATGCAAGTGTGTTTCTTGAATGGATCAATGATTGAGCATAATGTGCCATGGATAACTTATTTTAGCATTGATATTTTGAAAGATATGGTTGCTTGTTGATATGCTTGAGTATTGAAATTCTCATGTTTAAAGTAGACTATTGCTTTGAACCATATAAAAGTCCAAATGTGCATGCTACAAAGAAAACAATATATGATGAGCATGTTAGGAAGCATTCCACATCAAAAATTCTGTTTTTATCATTTACCTACTCGACGACGAGCAAGAATTAAGCTTGGGGATGCTGATACGTCTCCAACGTATCTATAATTTTTTATTTTTCCATGCTGTTATATTATCATTCTTGGATGTTTTACAATCATTTTACAATCATTTTATATCATTTTTGGTACTAACCTATTGACATAGTGCCCAGTGCGAGTTGCTCTTTTTTGCATGTTTTTACATGGCATGAAATCAATACCAAACAGAGTCCAAACGCAGCGGAACTTTTTGTGGATTTTTTTGGACTAGAAGACATCCAATGGGCCAAAGAAGTACCGAAGAGGGAGCCCGAGGTGAGCACAAGACACCAGGGCGCGCCTGGAGGCCCAGGAGCGCCCTGCTAGGTTGTGCCCACCTCGGTGGCCTCCCACACCACCTCTTTGCTCTGTAAATACCCCGATATTCCAGAAACCCTAGGGGAGTCGACGAAAATCAATTCCAGCTGCCGCAAGTTCCAGAACCACGAGATCCAATCTATACACCATCACGGAGGGGTTCATCATGTCCATTGGTGCCTCTCCGATGATGCGTGAGTAGTTCATTGTAGACCTATGGGTCTGTAGTTAGTAGCTAGATGGCTTCCTCTCTCTCTTTTGATTCTCAACACAATAGTCTCTTGGAGATCCATATGATGTAACTCTTTTTGCGGTGTGTTTGTTGGGATCCGATGAACTTTGAGTTTATGATCAGATCTATCTTTTTTCCATCAAAGTTATTTGAGCCTTCTTTGATCTCTTCTATGCATGATTGTTTATAGCCTCGTAATTCTTCTCCGATATTTGGGTTTTGTTTGGCCAACTTGATCTATATCTTGCAATGGGAATAGGTACTTTGTGATGGGTTCAATCTTACGGTGCTTGATCCCAGTGACAGAAGGGGAACCGACAAGTATCTATCGTTGGTATTAAGGATAACAAGATGGGGTCTATTTCTACATAAATAGATCTTGTCTACATCATGTCATTGTTCTTATTGCATTACTCCGTTTCTCCATGAACTTAATACACTAGATGCATGCTGGATAGCGGTCAAAGTGTGGAGTAATAGTAGTAGATGCAGGCAGGAGTCGGTCTACTTATCTTGGACGTGATGCCTATATAATGATCATTGCCTGGATATCGTCATGATTATTTGAAGTTCTATCAATTGTCCAACATTAATTCGTTTTCCCACCATTTGATATTTTTCTTGAGAGAAGCCACTAGTGAAATCTATGGCCCTTGGGTCTCTTCTTTATTATATTTGCCTTCACGATCTATTTTTATTTGCTTTTATTTTCAGATCTATTAAACCAAAAATACAAAAATTCCTTGCTGCAATTTATGCTTACTTATTTTATCTAGCGTTCCCACGAGATGTATTTATCCCGTCTATCATATTTTTATCCCATCTACTTGCCAATTTCTGGCGCTGTTGCCCGAAAGGGATTGACAACGCCTTTAATACATCAGGTTGCGAGTATTTGTTATTTGTGTGCAGGTGCCGTTCACGTAGTATTGTGTGGTTCTCCTACTGGTTGGATAACCTTAGTCTCATCACCGAGGGAAATACCGACCATTGTTGTGCTGCATCATCCCTTCCTCTTTGCGGAAATACCTACGTAGTTCAAGCAAACCTCAATCAGCACGACGCTGGTTTTAGATGCTGTCACAAGGCAAATACAGAAAATTGAATAAAGCACAGGAACTTTTAGAATGAAATCGAAAGGCAGTTCCTAACCAGCAATCAGAGTTGCAATTCTTTCACGATATCCTACGTGACAAGAAATACTTTCGTACTACTTATACACACAAGACACTTGTTTCACCATGCCATATTATTACATCAAAATCTCTCAGAGGATACATCAGTTCGGCAGTTGCGTGCTGCTACTAAAGAATTTCAAAGTTGATTTACCAGTTCTCCTTGCCGAGAAAGTTCGATTTTGACATCATCCCCTACCGCAAGATTTGATTTAAATTCGAACCTTGACCATCCTTTAGCATCAATCATCATGCGACCATCCTTTGTACTTACGGTTTATTGAGAAGGTTCATTCACACCAAGGCTGCGCATGGTAAGAGAAACTTGGCCATGGTCGCCCGGATTGTTGAACGACTCCCTCGTTGCTCTAGGAATTCTCTGTTTGCAAACAAGAAGACATACACAAATAGTTAGATCAACATAGTGAGTCATGTGAAACAACACGGAAAGAAAAAGGAATGAAGCACGTGGGCGGCCAATGCTTACCAAGAAGGTGGAGATGTCGGTTTTTGTAAGGACTTTGATATATGCAGTGTGAACTGCAGCCCAGTCTGTCGCCGGTGCAACTGCTGGTTATGTTGTCGCTGCACAGGCCAAAGCAGATGCAACTGCAACTTCAAGTGTTGGTTTAGGTGCCGGAGCCGTTACTGGTGCCTGTGCCGGTGCGACCGGTAGTGTCGCTGCTGCTGCCGGAGATGGTGCTCCGTGTGGAGCTAGTGCCGGTGTCGGAGTAGGTGCCCGTGTCGGTGCCCGATCCTCCGATAGATCAGCCTGATCCGTTGACGCGGTCGGTGCCCAATCCTCAGGTGGATCAGACAGAGCTGCTGCCACTGTCAGTGCTAGAGCAAGTGTCGTCAGAGAAGGTGCCGATGCTCGATCCATTGCTCAAGGTGGTACCGATGTGAGAGACAGCAGTGATCGTCTCTGGTCTGCTATGATCAGATTTATAACTTGACTAGGTTCCATGAACTTGATCCATTCTTTTTCTTCATTTCTTTTAAATGCAAGAAAGACGAATTGTGGCGTGTTTGTTAAACCAAACTACAGTTCATCATAGGGCTTCCGATTGTACTCAGACAACAGATTGATCCAATTGTGTCCAGTAATGTAGGTGATGGACATTGCCTTCGTTACTGACACGACATAAGAAGTGAAACCTGCAAAAATAACCATCATTGAGCAAACCAAAATGGTTTATTCTGTAACGAATGTCACATGGAAAAACCTGCATCGTAAAATTGCAGCAAAAGTAAGAAAACATGACATTAAATCAACAAGATTTATACAGTAAATCAATAATATTTAGTTGATGTGACACGAGTGAATCCTTACCAGGAAATCACTATGTTCAAGTTCTAAACAGAAGGTTGATCATCCAATTACGGGTGGCATGGAGGGCCCCCGCTTACTCCCACAAGCAGGACAATCCAAAGGTCGTGACAAATCGTATGGACCAAACATCCATGGGACTAGAAATCCTAGTGGGTGCGATGCACCCTGCAATGCATACAGATATTGGAGTGTAACCATAATTAATAAACCATCCTCACAAAAAAGATGACCTGGATACTTCAAAATATACAAGTTGAATTGAGTGGACAGACATTAACATAGACTGTTCTCAGGACTCACCACACAACAAAAGCGGTAGTACTAAACAATACAGGGTTCGCACACACAAATCAAGTACTGAATAATAGTGTAACACCCACGATGCGGCTATATCTCCCGCGTGTCGGAGCATGACTTAGAGGCATAACCGCATTGTAAGCAATGTCACAAGAGGGGTAATCTTCACACAAACCATGTACTGAATAAGAAAAGAGGTACATAGTTGGCTTACAATCGCCACTTCACACACTACATGAATAAAGCATTACAACATCCAGATACAAACAAGGTCCGACTACGGAACCAAAATAAAAAGGACTACCCCTAAAACTACAGATCCTCGATCGCCCAACTGGGCTCCACTACTGATTGACTGAAACGAAACAACACAAAGAACAAAGTCTTCATCGAGCTCCTCCTTGAGCTCGGTTGCATCACCTGCACGATTTCATCGGCACCTGCAAACTGGTTTAGGAAGTAATCAGTGAGTCACTGGGACTCAACAATCTCACACCCTCGCGATCAAGACTATTTAAGCTTATGGGTAAGGTAAAAGGTATGAGATGGAGCTGCAGCAAGCACTAGCATATATGGTGGCTAGCTTACGCAAATGAGAGCGAGAAGAGAAAGGCAAAGCATGGTCGAGAAACTATGATCAAGAAGTGATCCTAGAACAACCTATGTCAAGCATAACTCCAACACCATGTTCACTTCCCCGACTCCGCCGGAAAGAGACCATCACGGCTACACACGCGGTTGATCCATTTTAATTAAGTTAAACTTCAGGTTTTCTACAACCGGACATTAACAAATTCCCATCTTCCCATAACCGCAGGCACGGCTTTCGAAAGTTCAAATCCCTGCAGGGGTGTCCCAACTTAGCCCATCACAAGCTCTCACGGTCAATGAAGGATATTCCTTCTCCCAGGAAGACCCGATCAGGCTCGGAATCTCGGTTACAAGACATTTCGACAATGGTAAAACAAGACAGCAAAGCCACCCAGATGTGCCGACAAATCCTGATAGGAGCTACACATATCTCGTTCTTAGGGAACACCGGATGAGCGCTCCGTACAACTAAAACCAAACCTCGAGTTTCCCCGAGGGGGCGCTGCAAAGGACTCTACTTTGGACCAACACTCAGAGGAGCACTGGCCGGGGGTTTAAATAAAGATGACCCTTGAGTCTGCAGAACCCAAGGGAAAGAAAAGGCTAGGTAGCAAATGGTAAAACCAATGTTGGGCCTTGCTGGAGGAGTTTTATTCAAGGTGAACTGTCAAGGGGTTCCCATTATAACCCAACCGTGTAAGGAACGCAAAATCAAGGAACATTACACCAGTATGACGGAAACTAGGGCGGCAAGAGTGGAACAAAACACCAGGCATAAGGCCGAGCCTTCCACCCTTTACCAAGTATATAGATGCATTAAATAAATAAGAGATATTGTGATATCCCAACATATAATCATGTTCCAACAAGGAACAAACTCCAATCTTCACCTGCAACTAGCAACGCTATAAGAGGGGCTGAGCAAAGCGGTAACATAGCCAAACAACGGTTTGCTAGGACAATGTGGGTTAGAGGCTTGGCTTAGCAATATGGGAGGCATGAAATAGCAAGTGGTAGGTATCGCAGCATAGGCATAGCAAAAGAGCGAGCATCTAGCAAGCAAAGATAGAAGTGATTTCGAGGGTATGGTCATCTTGCCTGAGATCCCGCAAGGAAGAAGAACGAGTCCATGAAGAAGACAAGCGGACGAAGTCGAACGAATCCTCACAAACGCGACGTTATCGGAACCAACCCGAAGAAGCAACACCGGAAAGGAGCAAACAACATAGTAAACAACCAACACATGACCATGGCATGATGCACAACCAAGTATGATGCATGTCCGGTTTAATGAAGCATGGCATGGCAAAATGCACAAACAATCCTACAAATTAAGTGGAGCTCAACATGAAACTCCGTTGCATATTGACGGAACACCGCATTCAAGTTATTTAGTTCGATCTCATTTATGTACCCAACAATATTAAATGTTGTTAAACATGGCAAGAGGGTGAAGCAAAGTAAAACTACCTATCTAGGCAAGTTTAAATGAGGCCGGAAACAACGAACAACAATTCCGAAAAATCCTCAGGTGCATATTTATGGATTTGGTATTGTTCTTCCCTAAACACAATTTTAGAGTAATTAAACATGCAAAGTGATGCCACCATGTTAAACTAGGCATTTTTCTACCCCATTTACATATAAAGTTTATTAAATTTGGAGCTACGCTTGAAAAGTTATGGAATAAATCATTTTTAGCATGGCAATAGGCAAAATTTAAACAAACAACATTTTAAACATTTTAAACATGGATGAAAGTTTCAAATTATTAATCTACACAAAATTCTAAGAATTTTTCATATATTAAGTTTTTACATGTGATGCTTAGTTTGTGAGTTCAAATATGCATGATTTTAGGGGTCTAATCTGCAAAACTGGCGTTCTCTGGAATAATAACTAAATTGCAGAACTGGAAAAAAATTAGATATCGGGCCGAATCCGGCTAGCCCAATAGAGGAAAAGCCAGGGTGCTGCTCACATTGGGCCTTGAGGCCTGTGCGTGGCTGGGGCGAAGAGGGAGCTGGGCCTTGGCCTGCTCTAGCGGCGCGCTGGGCCGGAGCAGAGGAGGTCCAAGCAACGATGCAGGGGCGTGCGTGGTCAACGTGCAGGAACGTGGGCTTCAGATCGTGGCGCTCGTCTCCCTCGAAAAGAAAAGGCAGCAGCAGGACCGGTCAACAGGCACGACGACGTGCAGGACTTCGGCGATGAGGCCTTGGCGGCGATGCGGGGAAGGGAAAACGGAGGGACTCCGGCGCGGCAGGGAGCTCGGGGGGGGGGGGCGCAGAATCTTGGCGGACGACAGCAAGCGGCGCTGGGCGTTCGGATCCACGGGATCGAGACGGGGCAAGGGGCTCGTCCTCGTCCTCGAGTTCTCGCCGAAACAAGGGAGGCGGAGGCGGGATGCAGGGGAGCGGCAGCAGCGGCAAACTTGGCTCGGGGCGGCGGGTCTGGTCGTGGTCTTCGCGAGCGGCCGGCACGAAACGACAGCGACGGAGCTTGAAGCTGCGGCCATGGTGGTCTCCTGTTCGAGCACACAGAGAGGGAGAGATGTGAGGTGAGGGTGAAAGACAGGGAAGGGAGAGGAAGGAAGTGGGGTGCGGAAGCAGCCTGGTTCGCGAATCGTTGGTGGAGGAGCGATCGGGCGCTGCTGCTGCTCCAGGCCGCAGCCATGGTTCCCTGCGAGGAACAACGGGATGGGGAGGCACGGTCAGAGAGGAACGGCGTGAGGAGGGAGGAGCTTGTGCGCGAGGGTGCAGCTGCTACTGCCGGCAGCCTCACTGATTGGATCGCTGGAAGTGAATCGCGAGGAGAGGTGGAGGCTGCCAAATGGGTGGATGGGCAAAACGAGGTGGATCTGGGAAGATCCGGAGGGGAATGGTGAGTGGGTGGCGGCGGCGCGATAGGACAAGGGGGAGGATTTTTAGGGTTAGGCTAGAGTTTGATCTATATATAGCAAAAAGGCTAAGTTTAGGGGCATTTGGACCCTCCGATCTTAATCAGACGGTCTCGGATGAATAGGCTAGGGAGATCAAATAAGAAAACCGAGACGTTCTGTAGATGTTAGGGGATGATCCGGACAAAACGGTGATGACTACTCGGGTCGGGTCCGGGACAATTGTTCGGACGCGCGCGAGAGGAGGGCCGCGGGCTGACGAGAGAGGTTAGGTAGGGCCTTACGGTGAATGGTGGTGGGCTGTGCAGAAGGCCTCAGGCTGAGAGAAGAGAAAAGAGTGAGGCCCGGCTACTGTTTCCGGAGACCGAAAATGTCTGACAATTTGACCAACTATATTGTCGCTATAGTTATCCGTTGGGGCATCGAACGAACTCTGAATGCGATGAAACTTGACAGGATGTCTATCTACACTATAATAAGACCACACGTCAACTCTCATCCCACTCCGAGAACATTTTCCAGCCACTTATAAAATAATATTTTGGACGTGCCGCGGGAGCGTGCAAGGGTGTTTGGACTCAGAACGGACAACAGACGGAATTGGGGGAACCCGGACGGATGCAAGTTTTGAAAACATGATGATGCAATGCGAATGACATGGCAAGATGCGAAGGCAAGCAAATGACATGGCAACGATGGCGAATAACCGGAAGACACCTGGCACATCGGTCTCGGGGCATTACAACACTCCACCACTACAAAAGGATCTCGTCCCGAGATCTAGGATGGCATCAGAGGGTAAACGGAAGAGGAAGAGAAGAGGTAAAACTAATTGCTTCTTGGACAAATGAGTGAAACCACGAACCTTGAGAGGTTGAAAAGTTGAAACAAGGAACACAACATAGTCGAAGACAATTGAGAGCGGTCCGGTAGAAAAGTGAAACAAGGAACACCATGTGAACCTTGGAGGTTGCACAACTATGAATGATGAGCACAATGGACAAGAAGGAATTGAAACCACACCGGTATAATGAGATAGTCAAAGAACAAGAACGACAGAATTTGGGCAGCATTCCGGTAGAAAAGAGAAGAAAACTTGATAAGATGAAAAGAAATTAAAGAGATGACACAATACTCCGGTTAAATAAGATAGAGAAGGAACAAGAATGATATAATTTGGGCAGAACTCCGACTGTAAATGAAAGGAATTGAATATGATCTTGACAAGATGAGAGGATACTTGATGAGATCAACAACACTCTACCTCCGGAACTATTGAAAGAATGGCACAATGGGTAAAAAGATTTCCGATAGCACTCCGGTTGAGAAGGGAGGTGAAACTTGATAAGATGAGAGAGTTCGAATGAAGACACGACACTCCGGTTAAATGGATAAGCAAAAGGAAAGAACATGATCCTCACAATTCGAGATGAAGAGTGAAGAGAGCAACATCACAAAACCTCCAGAAGAAAGAATAGAAGATAGACCATTGGGATGAAAAAATGGAGAAGAAAATGCCAGCTTCTACCACAATTGAGCTTGGAAAGCACCCTTCCAAGAAGGTTATCACGGAGTTGTTGGAAAACCACAACGAAAAGAATAAGCTTGTAGTGGGCTTATGGAAAACATCTCAATACTTAAGGTGAAATTCTGCCACTAACGAAAACAAGATTGGATTGATATCAACAAGGAGACAAGAAACTATTTCACCGTGAGGATAAAAGAAGAACTTGGATCATTTATAAGCACCATAATTAGCAACAATCCTTAGGAAAACGCTTTAGGTGAAATATAACCCAAGATAACTCCAACGAAGAGGTTGATGGATTTAAAATACCTCATTCTTAACAACATGTGAATCATGAAACATGAACTCATATTATCAAGAATGACATAATACCACCTCCAATGATACAGAAGAAAGGAATTGCACTCCAGATTGCAAGATGAAGAATGCTTGGGCTCCTTTGAAAATAATCTTGATGAACACTTCGAGAAGGAATCAAATCCTTGATGAACCATCATGTAGAGCCTCCATGAAGAACTCTGATAAACGAAAGGATGATAAACGAAAGAGAAGTTGGGAATATAAGGTGAAGCCTTGGAATGATTAGATGGATCTTCAAGACGATATAATTGAGAGAGCTTGGAACTCTAGGAAAAGAAAAGATGAAACAATAGAAACTGAGAATTATGATGAACCTCCGGAAAGCATGAATTGAATTTACTCGATGAAACAAGAATAAGAATTATATTATGCGTATCCTTCACCCAATTTAATTGATGACAAGCAATGGGTTTGGCATACTACTCATTCTCGTAGAAAGGATTAAATATAGATATAGCGCAAACTCAATGGACCACTGGTAGGATTGAAAACAACGAATATGTTGATATGATAAACGAAGGAAGAAGAATCTTGTAAGAACCACCATAAGAATTGAAAAAGAACGAAGAAAAGATAAGGAACACCGGGTAGAACTAGAAAACGAATGACGATACTTGACGGAATTTAGATACATGAGAACGAAGAGATCACGAGCTGATAAGAGAATACTTGAATGATGCACTGGTATGATTTGGAGAACGAGAGATGAAAGCTAGGATGAATAATTATGAGATGATGGGCTCCGAAGAATCAAACTGAAAAGACTCATGAATTGCTCCTGAAGGATGAAAAGAATTGTCACAATTGAAAACAATTATGAGAGGATGGCAACAATCTGGAATCACGAATCATCAAGAGAATGGACAAGATTGAGAGAGAAAAATCGCCTTCGGTCTTCAAAATTCGAGAATGATGACAAGAAACACCACCATGAATTGTTGAGTCACTCCGGAATGAAAATTAGAAAGGTTGAACCAACGATGAAAAGAAATTGCAAGCTCCTAGAGAAAGGCATTTGACTGATGATAATTCATACTTACGTCAAACTTCAAAATAATTTAGGATAGCTCCGGGAAAAATTAGAAGAGTCAGGTAAGATCCTGGAGAAAGACCTGTGGGTTAGGGCCCACTCAAAAGAAAGCACCATTGAACGATTTGAAGGAGAGATTGCACCGGTTGAATTAAACGGCTTGAATGAGATAACAACCTCGAGATATCTTGGACGGATTGATAAAGGAGACACAAATCTTCTGATATATCTTCAGCACTCCGGAACAATTGAATAGCAAGCGGGGAAGATTAAGAGGTGCACCTGCATAAGTAAGCATTTGAAACGATAGAAGGATATGATCAACAAATCTTGACTTGAATCCACCGGAGAAGAAAAGAATGGAGAATATTGAACTAGTAGAGCATCTTCATGAGAACCACCGGGTAAGAACATTGACGGAAAAGAATGGAGAGACTTTACATCAATAAGATGGATACTTGATTAAGAAATCTGAGTCCTTGAAGAAATAAGGGTTGGGAGGGTGGGAAAAACAAAGGCAACTTGGGACGGATGAAACAAACACCGTTGAGAAGAAATGATAATTGATGTTGCTAATGTTGAAATGATCGGATCCACTTGAAGAGAAAACACGCTGGTTGAAAAGGATTGACAACACAATCTCAACTATCATGAAGGATTGGTATTCACATCGGAGTATGAGAACACCGTTTAGGAAAGGTATGTGATCAACACTTGACATTGAAGCAACTCGAATACCACAATCAAAACAAAACAAAGGATTGGCTTGCAAAATAAGCTGAAACAAACATATGATAGAGATTTCGTCCGAAGTTTTCGTGGTGGGGCCTACACGGGCTCGATCGTACAACACCATCATGTACAAGGTAGTGCACAAGACATATGAAGCATCCCTGAGTCAGCATAGCCAAGGACTCTTTAAGACACAACGAGACCACTATAAAACCAACCGTGGATAGCCGGACCACTAGACGTCGAACCCCAATATCATATCATGCATCTGTCGGAAAGATATATCCTTGGAGCTACATGAATTCCCACTTATAAACTCCCGAAATTTTCCGGCTATGCAATCAGGTGTTGGGGATACAGGGGAAGCATAATATCTCACCCAAAACTAACAAATCCTACATCCAGCTGTATCCATCCTTCAACGCATAACCAAGAAACCTTTGAAAATCGTTTACCTCAACCTTCGAAAAGCATTCGTTATACGAGTTATGGCAGTACTCCCGAACTCCCGCCCCAGTACTAGGTGGCATCGAGGTTATCTCACCAACAACTGCACAAAAGAGATTTTCGATGTCGGCGAAACTCAGGTATTCCAGAACTGCAATGATAAAATTGTGACGACAACACCTCAGAGCTCAACTCCCCGGGACACTGCCACAACCCCTAAATGTAAGGAGGCACCAAGAACAATGTTCTCGTCACAAAACCATCGGAACGATTCGAAGATACCCGCATGATCCTAAATTTTTTTTAGTGAAATTTGAGAAGAGAATAGTCAAAACTCTCTGTCACGATGCCTCACCAGAGCGACGAAGGCACTGAGGAGTAAAAACAATCCTACTCTCAGATATATATAATCCTAAATGACTCAAAACATTTTTCTAGACCCAACAACGCCAGCGATTCGATCAAGCAGGGGGCTCCTAAGTCGGGGAAGGCTCTGATTACCAACTTGTATTGTAACGCCCACGATGCGGCTATATTTCCCACGTGTCGAAGCACGACTTAGAGGTATAACCGCATTGTAAGCAATGTCGCAAGTGGGGTAATCTTCACACAACCCATGTAATGAATAAGGAAAAGAGGTACATAGTTGTCTTACACTCGCCATGTCACACAATAGCATAAATATCATTACATTCATCCAGATACAATCAAGGTCCGACTATGGAACCAAAATAAAGAACAACACCAAATGCAACAAAGTCCCCGATCGCCCCAACTGGGCTCCACTACTGATCGTTTGGAAAAGAAACGTAGTATCGTCCTGATTCCTCATCGAACTCCCACTTGAGCTCAGTCGAATCTCCTGGAGCAGTATCATCGGTCCCTGCATCTAGTTTTGGAAGTAATCTGTGAGTCACGGGGACTCAGCAATCTCACACCCTCGCGATCAAGACTATTTAAGCTTATAGGTAGGGGTAAAAGGTATGATGTGGAGCTGCAGCAAGCACTAGCAAATATGGTGGCTAACATACGCAAAAGAGAGCGAGAAGAGAAGGCAAAGGCACGGTCGGTAAACTATGATCAAGAAGTGTTCCTAGATCAACCTACGTTCAAGAATAACACGAGACCGTGTTCTCTTCCCGGACTCCGCCAAAAAGAGACCATCACGGCCACACACTCTGTTGATTCATTTTAATTATGTTAAGTTTAAGGTTTTCTACAACCAGACATTAACAAATTCCCATCTGCCCATAACCGCGAGCACGGCTTTCGGAAGTTCAAATCCCTGCAGGGGTGTCCCAACTTAGCCCATCACAAGCTCTCACGGTCAACGAAGGATATTCCTTCTCCTAGGACACCCCGATCAGACTTGGAATCCCGGTTACAAGACATTTCGACAATGGTAAAACTAAACCAGCAAAGCCACCCGAATGTGCCGACAAATCCCGATAGGAGCTGCACATATCTCGTTCTCAGGGCACACCGGATTGTCCAAACTTCCGGTAGGCCAGCCCAGAGTTGCCCTTGGTGGCCACCGGCGGCTGACAAGTTGGACCAACACTCAGAGGAGCACTGGCCCGGGGGTTTAAAATAAAGATGACCCTTGAGTTCGCGGAACCCAAGGGAAAAAGAGGCTAGGTGGCAAATGGTGAAACCAATGTTGGGCATTGCTGGAGGAGTTTTATTCAAGGTGAACTATCAAGGGGTTCCCATTATAACCCAACCGTGTAAGGAACGCAAAATCAAGGAACATAACACCGGTATGACGGAAACTAGGGCGGCAAGAGTGGAACAAAACACCAGGCATAAGGCCGAGCCTTCCACCCTTTACCAAGTATATAGATGCATTAAAGTAGAAGATATAATAATGATATCCCAACAATAATCATGTTCCAACAAGGAACAAACTCCAATCTTCACCTGCAACTAGCAACGCTATAAGAGGGGCTGAGCAAAGCGGTAACATAGCCAAACAACGGTTTGCTAGGACAAGGTGGGTTAGAGGTTTGACATGGCAATATGGGAGGCATGATAAGCAAGTGGTAGGTATCGTAGCATAGGCATAGCAAAAGAGCGAGCATCTAGCAAGCAAAGATAGAAGTGATTTCGAGGGTATGGTCATCTTGCCTGCTTGCCTGCAAAGTTCTCAGAGTTGCCTTGATCCTCGTAAGCGTACTCAACGGGCTCCTCGTTCACGTACTCGTCTCCCGGATCTATCCAAGCAAGAACAACAAGCAAACAGAACACAATCAACCATGTGCAATGCTCAAGCAACATGATGCAAAACATGGTATGATATGCGGGATGCGATATGTGATGCATATGCAAGATTTGGAAAGGAATGATTGAACCTGGCCTCAACTTGGATATCCAAGAGTGCCACTGGAAAGAGGAGTTGATTTTGGTTGAAATCGATATAAAGATAACCAGAATCGGGTGCACGGTTTGGAAATGGCAAGCAAAACAAATATGGCACCGGTCTGCGATAAATAGCAAGTAGCCTTCTAAATGCATCAAGAACAACATTCTACAGCACTCCAACATGATAACCAAATACATGGCAGGGATCCACTCATGATGCTTGACAAAAGATGAACACTGAGCTACCGCTAATTCACTCATTAACAGGTTCAAACAAGCATGGAAAAAATGCAAAAGATAACAGGTTTGAGACTTAGTGAAATTAACAGCATGTCAGGAATTTATCATCAGGAAGCAATGTTTAGAGCATGATAACTAAATGCTACAAGAACATATCATGGCAAAGCAAGGCATGGAATGAAGGTACTCAAAGCATAAAACAAAAGTCCCTTAGTGACCATGAGCCAAAAGGGATTAGATAATACAATTGCAAGCATGTGAACATAGCAAAAACATAAACAGATTCAGACTTAGTGAGAAATTGGAGCATGGCAAAACAGATAACGAGTAGGCATGTTTACGAGCTCGATGCACTCACTACGAGGCATTGCATGACAAACTAAGCACACACGCAGCAACTAGACCTGGCATAGAAGCTAGACATGGCAAGAACAACATCATAGCATGCCCGGGTCAACAACAACAAGCTTGGCAAAATTGCAAAACATGTTAACAATCTGCCAGGAAAAATTTATAGCAAAAGTAGAGCTCGATTGACTGGAGCTAGGGTGCTCCATAAATGCAACCAAAGACATGGATGGAAAGAGCACCACAATATCTACAAAACATCCTTACTGATCATGCCCAAAAGATACTCAGATCACTAGGAAACAACATGAACATATGGCATAAAACAATAACAGGACAAGGACTTAGTGAAATTCTAAGTCCCTGAAATCAACATCATCGAGTACGCTACTTTGCATGCTTGTGCTAGTCACCACAAAGATCACAAAAATACATGGCATACACCCCTGTAAAGATGGCATAGCATACATCAAAACACATGTAGAGCTCAGGATCATAGCATGCACACATTAATCATGGCAAAAATGACAAAAGGCCATTTGCTGAAATAGATCTGAAATAATCATCACATAGCCCTCTTCCAACAGCATTTCGGGCATTAAGATGAGCTCAATTGAAAATGACGCAATGAGATGAAACGATGTACTCGTCGAGACGAACATTTTGATATGCTACACGCACGAATCAGAGCTACGATGAGGAAGTTATGGCATGTCAAAGTATGCAAAATATTAGGGTTTCAGGAGGAAAAAGTCAACCGAGGCAAAATGGATCTGGATCTGGATCTCGAGCACTGTAGTAGTACTGTAGCAGGCACGGAGTCTGATGTTCGCCGAAGAGAGGAGGTCAACCGGGGATGAGGTCGCCGGGGCCGGAGGAAGGACGGGGCGATGTCGGCGGTGGTCGGCGCGGTGCAGCTCATCGGCGTCGAGGTCAGGATGGCACCGGTGTTGGGTGGTGAGGACTTGTCGCAGCGGAGCTTGCTCTTGCCGGCAATGGCGCGGAGGCGGCGATCCGTCAAGAGGAGGCGAGCGCGGTCGCCGCGGGC
Source organism: Triticum urartu (assembly GCF_003073215.2). Classification (NCBI taxonomy): domain Eukaryota; kingdom Viridiplantae; phylum Streptophyta; class Magnoliopsida; order Poales; family Poaceae; genus Triticum; species Triticum urartu. Next base: position 252,890,199 of record NC_053023.1, read on the forward strand.
AAGGAAGACGAGGGCGCGGGCGGCGGGAGGAGATGGGCCGGGGAGGGCCCGCCCTGGGCTCTCTGGGCCGGCGGCGGGGAGAGCGCCGGCGCGCCACATGGCGGGACGTGGTTGGTGGCGGCGGGACGTCCGGCTAGGGTGGACGTTGTCTGGCGGCGGAGAGGGGATTTTTGCTAGGGTTAGGGTAGAATGACCCGAAAATTTCGGGGAAGGTCTTTAAATAGAGGTAGAGGGAGCTAGGAAGCTCCAAATGAGGTGTGGTTTACGTCCACGTGATCATGATCTAACGGACTAGGTGATCGAGAGGGTTTAGGTGGGTTTTGGGCCAGTTTTGGAAGGGTGTTGGGCTGCAACACACAAGAGGCCTTTTCGGTCCCTCGGTTAACCATTGGGGTATCAAACGAAGTCCAAATGGCACGAAACTTGACAGGCGGTCTATCGGTAGTAAACCAAGGCCGCATGACAAGTCTCGGTCCAATACGAAAACGTTTAACCCCCACACACGGAAAGAGGTAGAAAGGGACACCGGAGGACATAGGAGCGCCGGAATGCAAAACGGACAACGGGGAAAATGCTCGGATGCATGAGACGAGCACGTATGCAAATGCAATGCACATGATGACATGATATGAGATGCAAGACAAACACAAAACACACGGATACAAAAACCCGATAACGAGGAAATAAAATAACATAGTGCCGGAAACGGCAAGAGTTGGAATACAAATAAGGTAAATTACATCCGGGATGTTACAACACTCCACCACTACGAAAGGATCTCGTCCCGAGATCTAGGACTGGAAAAAATCCGGGTACTCAGAACGGAGGTGATCCTCGCATTCCCAGGTGGCTTCTCGGTCGGAATGATGTGACCACTTGACTTTGAGGAATTTGATAGACTTGTTGCGAGTCTTGCGCTCAGTTTCTTCAAGAATAGCAACTGGGTGCTCATGATAAGACAGGTCTTCTTGGAGATCAATGTCTTTGAAGTTGACGGTGCGGTTAGGAGTCTTGAAACACTTGCGGAGTTGAGACACGTGGAACACGTCGTGCACGTTTGCAAACTTGGAGGGAAGCTCAAGTTGATAGGCGAGATCGCTTCTCTTGTTGACGATCTTGAAAGGACCCACGTATCTAGGGGCAAGCTTCCCTTTGATACCGAAGTGATGGTTACCTTTCATTGGAGAGACGCGGAGGAAGACATGGTCTACGATCTCGAAAGCCAAGTCACGATGCTTGCTGTCATAGTAACTCTTCTGGCGCGATTGCATGACTTTGAGATTATCACGAATGACTTTGCACATCTCTTCTGCCTCTGTGATCAAGTCATTGCCAAGAAGCTGACGTTCACCAGTCTCTGACCTGTTAAGAGGAGTACGATACTTCCTGCCATAGAGAATTTCAAATGGGGCCTTGCCCGAACTCGCTTGGAAGCTGTTGTTGTAGGAGAACTCGGCATATGGAAGACAATCTTCCCACTTCATACCGAAGGAGATGACGCAAGCCCTAAGCATATATTCAAGAATTTGATTTACTCGCTCGACTTGGCCACTAGTTTGAGGATGAAAAGTTGTGCTGAAATGGATGTTGGTGCCCATAGCCTTCTGAAAAGAATCCCAAAACTTGGAGGTGAAGATGCTGCCACGATCTGAAGATATCAACTGCGGAATGCCGTGCAGAGAGACAATCCGGGAGGTATACAACTCTGCCAATTGAGCTGCTGTGATAGATTCTTTGATAGGAAGGAAATGAGCCACTTTAGTGAGTTTGTCGATGACAAGGAAGATAGCATCATTGCCACGCTTAGACTTTGGAAATCCAGTCACGAAGTCCATCTCAATGTGGTCAAACTTCCATTCTGGAATGGCAAGAGGTTGGAGGAGACCAGCTGGTCGTTGGTGTTCTGCCTTCACTCTTCTGCAGACATCACATTCATTCACGAACTGAGCAATCTCACGCTTCATTCGAGTCCACCAATACGACTGCTTGAGGTCATGGTACATCTTTGTACTTCCAGGGTGGATAGAGAGTAGTGAATTGTGAGCCTCGTTCATAATGACTTTACGAAGGTCACCTTTAGGCACAACAATGCGATCCTTGAAGAATAGAGTATCCTTGTCATCAAGACGATAGCACTTGTACTTAGGTTGACTCTTGGCAATCCCAATCTTCACCTTCTTCACCATAGCATCAAGAAGTTGAGCCTCACGAATCTGATCTTCCAAAGTAGGAGAGACTTGAAGGTTGGCCAGAAATCCTTGAGGAACAACTTGCAGATTGAGTTTGCGGAAAGCTTCACAAAGCTTGGGTTGGTAAGGCTTGAGAATCAAACTGTTGCAGTAAGCCTTCCTGCTCAATGCGTCAGCAATTACATTGGCCTTTCCTGGAGTATATTCGATACTCGGATTATACTCTTGAATCATTTCGACCCAACGAGTCTGCCTGAGGTTGAGATTAGGCTGAGTGAAGATGTACTTGAGACTCTTATGATCAGTGAAGATGTCCACTTTTCTTCCCAATAAGAGATGTCTCCAAGTTAAAAGAGCATGCAAAACTGCCGCCAACTCGAGGTCATGAGTGGGGTAGTTCTTTTCGTTGGGCTTCAACTAGCGAGAGGTATAGGCCACAACTTTCTTCTCTTGCATCAACACTGCACCAAGACCTTGAAGGGAAGCATCACAAAAGACCTCGAACGGTTTGGATTCATCAGGAGGTGTCAGAACTGGAGCAGTGACTAACTTCTCTTTCAGGGTGTTGAAAGCGATGTCACATTCAGGAGACCAGACGTACTTCACGTGCTTTTGGAGAAGGTTGGAAAGAGGCTTCGCGATCTTTGAGGAAGTTCTCGACGTACCTTCGACAATAGCTTGCGAGACCAAGGAAGCTGCAGAGTTGCTTCACGTTCTGAGGTGGTTCCCAATTCACAATTGCAGACACCTTCTCAGGATTCACCGCTATGCCCTTGGCAGAGATGTTATGCCCAAGGTAGAGAACCTCATCGAGCCAAAACTCGCACTTTGAAAACTTGGCATAGAACTGATGTTCTCTGAGCTTATCCAGCACCAAACGCAAGTGCTTGGCATGATCCTCCTTGTTCTTGGAAAAGACCAAAATGTCATCGAGGTAGACCAAGACGAAGTCATTTGTGTCGGCGTTGAAGATGAAGTTCATCATGCGAGAGAATGTCGGAGGAGCGTTGACGAGGCCGAAAGACATGACAGTGTATTCATATGAACCATAGCTTGTTCTAAATGCTGTCTTGGGAATATCTTGTTCACGAATGCGAATCTGATGATAGCCCATACGGAGATCAAGCTTGGAGAATAATTGAGCACCTTTGAGTTTTTCAAATAGCTCATTGATGTTGGGAAGTGGGTACTTGTTCTTTATAGTCTTCTTGTTCAATGGACGGTAGTCGACACAGAGTCGGTCCGTTCCATCCTTCTTCACAAAAAGAACACCACAACCCCATGGAGAAGAACTTGGTCGGATGAGACCCCTTCGCTCTTGAATATCGAGTTGCTTCTTCAGCTCCTTCAACTTTTCAGGTCCAAGCTTGTAAGGACGTTTGCAAACAGGTTCCGTGCTAGGCTCAAGATCGATGACGAATTCAACTGGCCGGTGTGGAGGCATTCCTGGAAGCTCTTCTGGAAAGATGTCTTGATATTCGCAAACGACTGGAATTTGAGAGAGGCATCTAGCTCGCCCTTCTCATTGAGAGAAAACAGTCAGATGGTATTATCCCGAGCGGCAAAGACGATTACATCCTCAAACGAATGAGTCAATTGAATCTGCCTGGCAGCACAATCAAGCTAAGCCTTGTGCTTAGAAAGCCAGTCCATTCCTAGAATAAGATCAATATCCGAGTTACCAAGGACCATTGGAGAAGCCAGAAACTTGAAATCACTCATCATGATAGAAATATCCGGGACCATCATGCTAGAACTCAAATGCTTAGCCGGAGAAACAACTTGTAATGCTTTAGGTAAAGCCTTAGTGCCAAAATTGTGCTCCGATGCAAATGGGAATGACATGAAATAATGCGATGCACCAGAGTCAAAAAGAACTTTTGCTGGAACATCGTTAACTTGAAGGTTACCCATGATGACATCTGACGAGTCCTCTACCTGAGCTGCATTCAACAAGTTGACCTTGGCGTGCTCGGGTTTATGCTTCTGATTGAAGGTCTTTGGCTGGTTGGCGAGGAACTGGTTGAGTGTAGCAAACTGATTCTGATTGTTGCCATGGCCTTTGTTGCGCTCTTGCAGAATTTGCATGATCAGCTGCGTGTTTGCATTGGTAGCGGCCATCATAGGTTGCCATGCTCCGGAGGTGGAGGTGGTGGTGGCAGATCCTGATTCTGATTCTGACCCTTAGCAGGAGCCATCCTGAAGAGGGTGACATCCGTCAGCATCTTGACAGACAAAAATTTCAAGCTGAATCAAACGAATAGAAATTGCAACTTATAGTCTTCACATCCGAACAAAAAGAACGAATGCATTCCAATTGAAATCGTCACATTTCCATAAATTGAGAATCCACTTAGATAGAGGTAGAAGAATAAAACAACAACGTACGGACAAGAACAAATACTTGGTGAGGATTACCCAATCCCAAACCAAATATCCGCGGAAGAAGAACTAGAGCTACAAGAATTCCCACCTATGAAACTCCCGAACTTTTCCGGTTATGCAGTCAGGTGTTGGGGATACAGGGGAAGCATAATACCTCACCCAAAGCTAGCAAATCCTACGTCCAGCTGTATCCATCCTTCAACACATAACCTAGAAACCTTCGGAAATCATTTACCTCAACCATCGAAAAGCATTCGTTATACGAGTTATGGCAATACTCCCGAACTCCCGCCCCAGTACTGGGTGGCGTCGAGGTTATCTCACCAACAACTGCATAAAAGAGATTTTCAATGTCGGCGAAACTCAGGTATTCCAGAATCTCAACGATAAAATTGTGACGACAACACCTCGGAGCTCAACTCCCCGGGATACTGCCACAGCCCCTAAATGTCAGGAGGCACCAAGAACAATGTTCTCGTCACAAAACCATCAGAACGATTCCAAGATACCTGCGTGATCCTAAAATTTTTTTAGTGAAATTTGAGAAGAGAAGAGTCAAAACTCTAGGTCAGGATGCCTCACCAGAGCGACGAAGGGACTGAGGAGTAAAAAGAATTCCTAACTCTCCGATATATAATTCCTAAATGACTCAAAACATACACGGGGACTCAACAATCTCACACCCTCGCGATCAAGACTATTTAAGCTTATAGGCAAGGCAAAGGTATGATGTGGAGCTGCAGCAAGCGACTAGCATATATGGTGGCTAACATATGCAAACGAGAGCGAGAAGAGAAGGCAAAAGCACGGTCGAACAACTATGATCAAGAAGTGATCCTAGAACAACCTACGACAAGCATTACTCCAACACCGTGTTCGCTTCCCGAACTCCAACGAGAAGAGACCATCACGGTTACACACGCGGTTGGTGCATTTTAATTAAGTTAAGTTTCAGGTTATCTACAACCGGACATTAACAAATTCCCATCTACCCATAACCGCGGGCACGGCTTTCGAAAGTTCAAATCCCTGCAGGGGAGTCCCAACTTAGCCCATCACAAGCTCTCACGGTCAACGAAGGACATTCCTTCTCCCAAGACAATCCGATTAGACTCGGCATCCCGGTTACAAGACATCCTCGACAATGGTAAAACAAGTCCAGCAACACCGCCTGAATGTGCCGACAAATCCCGATAGGAGCTGCACATATCTCGTTCTCAGGGCACACTCAGATGAGACTAGCTATGAGTAAAACCAACCCTCAAGTTTTCCCGAGGTGGCCCCGCAGGCAGCTCAATTCGGACCAACACTCAGAGGAGCACTGGCCGAGGGGGGTTAAAGTAAAGATGACCCTCGGGCTCCAGAAACCAAAGGGAAAAGGCTAGGTTGTTAGTGCAAATGGTAAAACCAAGGTTGGGTTTTATTCAAGGTGAACTGTCAAGGGTTTCCCATTATAACCCAACCGTGTAAGGAACGCAAAATTCGGGAACATAACACCGATATGACGGAAACTAGGGCGGCAAGAGTGGAACAAAACACCAGGCATAAGGCCGAGCCTTCCACCCATTACCAAGTATATAGGTGCATTAAGATAATCAAGATAATATGGTGATATCCCAACAATAAACATGTTCCAACAAGGAACGATCTCCAATCTTCACCTGCAACTAGCAACGCGAGGGGCTGAGCAAAGCGGTAACATAGCCAAACAACTGTTTGCTAGGACATGGTGGGTTAGAGGTTTGACATGGCAATATGGGAGGCATGATAAGCAAGTGGTAGGTATCGTAGCATAGGCATAGCAAAAGAGCGAGCATCTAGCAAGCAAAGATAGAAGTGATTTCAAGGGTATGGTCATCTTGCCTGCAAAGTTCTCAGAGTTGCCTTGATCCTCGTAAGCATACTCAACGGGCTCCTCGTTCACGTACTCGTCTCCCAGCTCTACCCAAGCAAGAACAACAAGCAAACGGAACACAATCAACCACGTGCAATGCTCAAGCAACATGATGCAAAACATGGTATGATATGCGGGATGTGATATGTGATGCATATGCAAGATTTGGAAAGGAATGATTGAACCTGGCCACAACTTGGAAATCCAAGAGTGCCACTGGAAAGAGGAGTTGATTTCGGTTGAAATTGATATAAATATCACCCGAATCGGATGCACGGTTTGGAAATGGCAAGCAAAACAAATATGGCACCGGTCTGCGATAAACATCAAGTAGCCTTCTAAATGCATCAAGAACAACATACTACAGCACTCCAACATGACAACAAAATAAATGGAAGGGATCCACTCATGATGCTTGACAAAAGAAGAACACTGAGCTACGGCTAATTGACTCATTAACAGGTTCAAGCAAGCATGGAAAAAGTGCAAAAGATAACAGGTTTCAGACTTTGTGAAATTAACAGCATGTCAGGAATTTATCATCAGGAAGCAATGTTTAGAGCACAATAACTAAATTCTATAGGAACATATCGTGGCAAAGCAAGGCATGGCATGAAGGTACTCAAAGCATATAACAAAAGTCCCTTAGTGACCATAGCAATAACATAAACAGATTCAGACTTGGTGAAAAACTGGAGCATGGCAAAACAGATAACGAGTAGGCATGTTTACGAGCTCGATGCACTCACTAAGAGCCATTGCATGACAAACTAAGCACACACCCAGCAACTAGACCTGGCATAGAAGCTAGACATGGCAAGAATAACATCATAGCATGCCCAGATAAAAAACAACAAGCTTGGCAAAATTGCAAAACATGTTAACAATCTGCCAGGAACATTTTATAGAAAAAGTAGAGCTCGATTGACTCAAGCTAGGGTGCTCCATAAATGCAAAAAAATACATGGATGGAAAGAGCACCACAATATCTACAAAACATCTTTACTGATCATGCTCAAAAGATGCACGGATCACTAGGAAACAACATGAACATATGGCATAAAACAATAACAGGACAAGGACTTAGTGAAATTTTAAGTCCCTGAAATCAGCATCATCGAGTAAGCTACTTTGCATGCCTGTGCTAGTCACCACAAAAATCACAAAAATACATGGCATACACCCTTGTAAAGATGGCATGGCATACATCAAAACACATGTAGAGCTCAGGATCATAGCATGCAGACATTAATCATGGCAAAAATGACAAAAGGCCATTTCCTTAAACAGATCTGAAATAATCATCACATAGCCCTCTTCCAACAGCATTTCGGGCATCAAGATGAGCTCAAATGAAAATGATGCAATGAGATTAAATGATGTACTCGTCGAGGAAAACATTTTGATATGCTACATGCACGAATCAGAGCTATGATGAGGAAGTTATGGCATGTCAAACTATGCAAAATATTAGGGTTTCGGGAGGAAAAAGTCAACCGAGGCAAAATGGATCTGGATCTGGATCTCGAGCACTGTAGCAGTACAGTAGCTGGCACGGAGTCCTATGTTCGCCGGTCGGAGATGGGGTCGCCGGAGAGAGGAGGCCGGCCGGGGATGAGGTCGCCGGGGCCGGAGGAAGGACGGGGTGGCGTCGGCGGTGGTCTTCAAATAGAGGTAGAGGGAGCTAGGAAGCTCCAAATGAGGTGCGGTTTGCGGCCACGCGGTCGTGATCGAACGGCCTAGGTGATGTAGAGGGTTTAGGTGGGTTTTGGGCCAGTTTTGGAAGGGTGTTGGGCTCCAACACACATGAGGCCTTTTCGGTCCCTCGGTTAACCGTTGGGGTATCAAACGAAGTCCAAATGACACGAAACTTGGCAGGCGGTCTACCGGTATTAAACCAAGTATGCATGACAAGTCTCGGTCCAACCTGAAAACATTTAACCCCCCACACACGGAAAGAGGTAGAAAGGGAGACCGGAGGACATAGGAGCGCCGGAATGCAAAACGGAAAACAGGGAAAATGCTCGGATGCATGAGACGAGCATGTATGCAAATGCAATGCACATGATGACATGATATGAGATGCAAGACAAAGACAAAAGACACGGAGACAAAAACCCGACAACGAGGAAATAAAATAACTTAGTGCCGAAAACGGCAAGAGTTGGAATACAAATAAGGTAAATTACATCCGGGGTGTTACATCGACGCCGCCCCCGACCCCGACCTCGACGCCGCCCTCCGCCGTGCGCCCGAGCCCCGAGCCCGACCTCGATGCCGCCTGCCCCTCCCTCGCTGCAGGCACCCGAGGTGAGCATGCCTGCTCCTCTCCCTCCCATACCTCTGCCTACGTTTCTTCAAATTATATGCATCAAATTAGTTAGGGTTCATCTATGGGTGGAAACGAATCGGATGCGGATGTTATTGGATACGGATGCAGCTCGGATGTTTTCTTAGATGATGAATAAACACTATTGTAATGCATAATAAAACGAGTAAAATTTGACCACTTGTTTCACTTTTAAGTTGGATAATTGGAATATCTGCTACCACTTTCCACCCCCTAGGTTCATCAAATTAGACAGTAATTAGGGCAGTAGTTCCTAGGTACTAATTAGATAGTAAGAACTACTCCCTCCGTCCCATAATATAAGAGCGTTTTTGACACTACTGTAGTGTCAAAAACTCTCTTATATTATGGGATGGAAGGAGTAGGTACTAATTAGGTACTAGTTTATTTTTATTTATAGTAAGTTTATTTTTAGTAAGAACTAGTTGAATTAATAGAACTAGTTGAACATGTCACATTTGTTGTTATTTTTTAGTTAAAGAAATTTTTCCCGCATCGACGTCGACGATGCCTATCCCGCATCCTCATCGTCGACTCGGCGGAGGACACCTGCTTGACCAGATGGGCCATGTCCGGGACTGGGCTCCGCCGGGATGGTACTGGGAGGCGCTACCTACCGGGGGGCACATCTTGGTGAGGAGCCAGCCCATCGTAGACCCAAACCTTCTTTGGTGGCGGTCGCGTGGGCTAGTGACGGTGCAGAGGCTTGAGGACCCCGTGGAGGTGGTACGTCACCCTGTCATCGAGGAGGACGCGCACGTCCGTCGCTACTTGTTTGCGTTGGAGCACATGTTCTCCAATACCTGGCAGGTTCTCTAGGGATCTCATTGAGCAATTATCCTGTGATGGTTCCTTCTCTTTGGGTGTCCACTGCCCGCGCCGATACCCGTCGTGTGCTAGGTTTTTAGTTGTATTAGTAATGTTATATGTATGATACTATTCGGGATGTATTAGTGATAATATTCGATGAGGTACGGACGCATGAGATGATTTACTTTTGCTTATTGAATGCATGCTAATTTGAATACTTATTTATTTCACAATTTGGTTTTGCTTATTGAATGCTCATGTCAATATGAGTCCTATAAGATATTTTGAAATGTATATCTTGTGTTGCTCAAATAGGATATGTGCTTGCCCAAGTGGCCGGTCATGTTTGCAGGTTACACCTCCGAGTGGCCTATGTTTTGTCGGAGTGTTGATTCATTTCCGTTCCGGAAAATTTCAGGCGCTCGATATGTCCTATTTTAGCAAAGGTCATGTCGGATTTTTCCATGAATTTTGGCATGACTTGTGCCAGAATATGTAGGAAATATCGAGTGCCCCGGATTTGTGTGTTGACTATCCTGGTAGTTGCCTTCGATTGATTTTCAATTAATGCTTCAACTATGAACATAGGAAATGTCTGACGATGAAAAGGATTTTGGTATTTGCGAATACTGCGAAGACGAGCGCGACCTGTGCGACAGAATCTTCCTAGATGATGATAGGCACTTCAGCATCAAGCTAGACGAGAACTTCGAAGTGGATACAGTAAGTCACAACGACAAGTCTTTTTTCGTAATTAACCATGACATCTGCTTCATTTTCTTCAACTTATAATTTAAATCTTTTACTATTCTACTAGCGTATCCCCTGCCATGCAAGAGTTTTTGTCTTGGATAAGATAGGTTTCAGTCCTAGTTTACTTGAAGACCGAGCGTGGTTATACTTTCCATGCAAAATTATACAACGCAGACACCTACACCTAGTTTGAATGCAAAACTTGGCAAGCACTATGCAAGACTTATGCATTTGAGCCTGATAGGGTTATCACCTTTGATATTCGTCCGGAAGATGATATTGAAGGTAATATCGAAATCTGGGTCGATGTGCAGACACCTCCAATTATACCATTATGTGAGTTTCTCAACCATATTTATGTCTTCGATATTGTTTATTCAAAAATAGTTGACAACTAATTTCTATTGACAGCTTATTTCCATTCAAGCAAACATATCCGGCGCTTGGTAGACATGACCGTCCATTGTCCCGGGCTGAACTAAACTGCGAGGAGATAGGTCATTATGTTTCAATGCTTGAGGATCTTCATATTGTCAAGACAAATTATTTTCCTGGACTTAAAAATCTTAGTACTCAAAACATGTGAGCAATAGTGTTCGTAGTGAACTACGGTCACATCTGTTTAGGAAAGATGGTAAAATGTTTACTATTTGTCCTCAATGCATCTTTTTCATACATTATTTTTTAAGCTAAACTTCATTGCTAAGTATGTTACTATACGATGTTCTTCAATAGGGACTCCTGATGAATGTGTGCCTCATTGAATCGAGACTAAAGGTCGCATGAGAATGGTTAGCTTACGGCCAAGACATCCTACAATGCACTTTAGTGCATTCAAGATTTCTAAAAGGGAGGAATGCTTAATAGTGAAAGATTAGATCAAAATTGTGAACGATCGCAGAGAAGTACTAGGGGCAGCAATCAGAAGCGCAACCCACAATTAGGAGATAGGTTCATCTGCATGCTCCAACATGATGAAGCAGGAGTGCTACACATGTTTTATGCTATTTTACCTGAGAGAGAGAAGCGGGAGTGATTAGCTAGCTAGAAATGAGTTATGATGATCAAATAGCTAGTGTTGGTGGTAATGACTATGATGATTATTATTAGCTAGTGTTGGTGGTGATTAGATAGCCACCGCAACTAGTGTTGGTGGTGATTAGCTAGCTAGAATGAGTTTGAAGATGATGATGTGTGCTACACTATGAATATGATGATTAAATAGCTACTATTGGTGGTAATGACTATGATGATGATTAAATAGCTTGTATTAGCGGATTAGATTCAAGTGGAGGCAACATGTTGTGCACATCGAAAGTACTACTAGTCCAAACTAGATCAAGTTTGGATTAGTATTATACTTTTGACATGCACCACATGTTGCCTCCACTTGAAGCTAATCCACCTTCATTTGACACACTGTTATGGACATATTGATATGACAACCTCATAATCGGTATTATACCAAAATTTGTATAACAACGTATAAATACACTAAAAATAAAAAAATAAAAAATACTAGTAGTGATGGACAGGAAACATGCTACTACTAGTTAGATTAGCAGTAGCGGTGGAGTAAACACGCGTTGCGGCTATATGTCTTAGTAGTAGCGTGTGCCGCACACGCTACTGCTAAGTAATAGTTGTAGCGCCTTACTAGTAGCGCGGTTCTCCATGCTACTAATAGGCATTAAACCCACGCTACTACTAGGCTTTTCCCTAGTAGTTTTAATATAAGGGTATTGGCACTCCCCTTGGCAACTGCCAAGCTTGGGGGAGGTGTCCCGGTATCGTATCATCACCACATCTTTATCTTTATCGTTCTTCTTAGTTCGATCCTTTTGGCTATCTCTTGATCTAGTAGAATAAAGTTTTAGTATGATCTAGCTTTGATTTTTGCTTTGATCTCTATCTATGTAATCGACTCCGTGAGATATGTAATAAAGAATAGTTTTGAGTTGAGGGCTTTGCTTTCTTGCTATGTTCTTGAGGGAATTAAATAAAAGAAAGAAATAAAAAGATCATATATTGATCTTATCGTAAGTAATGACTTCACATGTAAAGAGTATCATGAATAAAAGTTATTGAGAGTTGACAAACATAGTTTTCGTCATTGTTGCAATTAATAGGAAGTAATAAAGAAAGAGAGGCTTCACATGTAAATATAATATCTTGGACATCTTTTGTAATTGTTAGCACTCATTAAAATATGACTTGCTAAAAGGTTGATGTTGACAAGGAAGATGACATAATAGGTTATGTTTTCTTATATCCGAATAGAAGTTATATTGTCATGGATCATCCAACATGTTGAGCTTGCCTTTCCCTCTCATGCTAGCCAAATCATTTGCACCAAGTAGAGATACTAATTGTGCTTCCAAACATCCCTATATCCAGTTTTTCCATGAGAGTCCACCATACCTACCTATGGATTGAGTAAGATCCTTCAAATAAGTTGTCATCGGTGCAAGCAATAAAAATTGCTCTCTAAATATGTATGATCTATTAGTGTGAGGAAAACAAGCTTTATACGAACTTGTGATATGAAGAAATAAAAGCGAAGGACTTCATAATAAAGGTCTTTAACACAAGTGGCAATATGAAGTGACATTATTTTGCATTAATATTTTGTGTGTCCAACCATAAAAGCGCATGACAACATCTGCTTCCCTCTGCGAATGGCCTATCTTTTACTTTTATCTCCTACCCTTATACAAGAGTCATGGTGATCACCACCTTTCCTTTTTACACTTTTTCCATTGGCAAGCTCTGTGTGTTGGAGAGATCCGGATATATATATATATCCACTCGGATGTAGGTTTTCATGAAGTATTATTGTTGACATTACCCTTGAGGTAAGAAGTTGGGAGGCAAAACTATATGCCCCTATCTTTCTCTGTGTCCGATTGAAATGTTGTACCCATAAGTATCGCGTGAGTGTTAGCAATTGTGAAAGATTAAATGATAGTTAAGTATGTGGACCTGCTGAAGAGATCTTATATTGACTCTTCCGATGTTATGATAAATTGCAATTGCTGCAATGACTGAGATCATAGTTTTGTTAGTTTTCAACGAAGTTTCTAATTCATACTTTACTTTGTAAACGAATTGTTAGTTTCGCATGAGAAACTATATGGCATTATATATTGTTGTTCCAAAGATGATCATGACGCCCTCATGTCCGTCTTTTATTTTTATCAACACCTATATCTCTAAACATGTGGACATATTTATCGATATTAGCTTTTGCTTGAGGACGAGCGAGGTCTAAGCTTGGCGGAGTTGATATGTCCATTTTGCATCATGCTTTTGTATTGATATTTATTGCATTATGGGCTGTTACTACATATTATATCACAATACTTATGCCTTTTCTCTCTTATTTTATAAGGTTTACATGACGAGGGAGAATGCCGGCAGCTGGAATTCTGGACTGGAAAAGGAGCAAATATTAGAGACCTATTCCGCACAACTCCAAACGTCCTGAAACTTCACAGAGCATGTTTTTGGAATATATAAAAAATATTGGACGAAGGAAGAACCAGAGGGGGGCCACCAGCCAGCCACAAGGTTGGAGGGCGCGCCCTACCCCATGGGCGCGTCCCCCGTCCTTGTGGGCCCCTGGCAGGTCTCCGGTGCCCATCTTTGGCTATATGATGTGTTTTGACCTGAAAAAATCTAAAGGAAGTTTTCGGGATGAAGCGCCGCCGTCTCGAGGTGGAACCTGGACAGAACCAATCTAGGGCTCCGGCGGAGCTGTTCTGCCGCGGAAACACCCCTCCGGGAGGGGGAAATCGAAGCCATCGTCATCACCAACGATCCTCTCATCGAGAGGGGGTCAATCTCCATCAACGTCTTCACCAGCACCATCTCCTCTCAAACCCTAGCTCATCTCTTGTATTCGATCTTGGTCCCAAAACCACAGATTGGTACCTGTGGGTTGCTAGTAGTGTTGATTACTCCTTGTAGTTGATGCTAGTTGGTTTACTTGGTGGAAGATATGTTCATATCCTTAATGATAATTAATAGTACTCTGATCATGATTACGAATATGCTTTGTGAGTAGTTACTTTTGTTCCTGAGGACATGGGAGAAGTCTTGTTATAAGTAATCATGTGAATTTGGTATTCATTCGATATTTCGATGAGATGTATGTTGTCTTTCCTCTAGTGGTGTTATGTCAACATCGACTACATGACACTTTACCATTATTTGGGCCTAGGGGAAGGCATTGGGAAGTAATAAGTATATGATGGGTTGCTAGAGTGACAGAAGCTTAAACCCTAGTTTATGCGTTCCTTCATAAGGGGCTGATTTGGATCCACATGTTTCATGCTATGGTTAGGTTTACCTGAATTCTAATTTCCTAGTTGTGGATGCTTGCGAGAGGAGTTAATCATAAGTGGGAGGCTTTTCCAAGGAAGGGAAGCACCCAAGCACTGGTCCACCCACATATCAAATTATCAAAGTAACGAACGCGAGTCATATGAGCAAGATGAAAACTAACTTGACAATAATCCCCATGTGTCCTCGGGAGCGCTCCGCATTATATAAGAGTTCGTCGAGGCTTGTCCTTTGCTAAAAAAAGGATTGGGCCACCTTGCTGCACCTTGTTTAGTTTTATTGCTTGTTACCCGTTACGATTTATCTTATCACAAAACTATCTATTACCGATAATTTTAGTGCTTGTAGAGAATACCTTGCTGAAAACCACTTGTCATTTCCTTCCGCTCCTCGTTGGGTTCGACACACTTACTTATCGAAAGGACTATGATAGATCCCCTATACTTGTTGGTCATCACTTCTCCTGAGGCACGATGCTCAGGAGCCCCCCTTTTAATATGCAAGTGGCTCGCGCAAAAAGGAGTGGTTCGCCTCGTGGTGGTTGCAAGGAAATAGGCTTGGGATGGCAACACGCATCGTACGAAGAAATTTTACTTATTCTTTTGCAGATCAAACCGCTGGTTGATCAAAGTCGGCCCTCCATGTCACCCAGGCGTGCTCGAGTGCATGCCTCCTGAAGTTCCTGCGCATTAACCAATCACAAAGCATAGGGGGAAGCGCGCGCTTGCTGATCTGCTCATGATTGTTCCGTGAGAAGACAAAGCACTAAGGACCTGATTATGTGATGTGCGTGGGGACAGCCCACGAGCCAGAGCTCGGTCAATAGATTTATCGATGCTGCAGGGATTGATCCGAGCACAGGCACCATGCCGGTAGCCCCCTCTCATGGGGCACTCAGGAGGAGAGTTGGCAATGTGTGACACTCGTGGGGTGGCGACTCCAGAAGTGATGTGACATCAAGAGCAGGGTTAACGGCCATAGTAACTCATGAAAGCATAACTGGTTCGAGGTACATGAATGGAAAGACGCAACTGCAGGGGTGGGCCCTAATAGCTTGAGGATAATGCATCCCAAGGGGCACCCTCAATTGAACAAACCAAAAAGTCACCTGGCAATGATGCTACAAAAGCATCAAGGTAGTTGAAGAAGCGTGCCACAAAGGTTCTCTCCTCACGAGCCGGGCAGCTCCGAAGGCCTGAGAAGCTCACGAGGCCCATGGGCTCGCGAGAGTCTTGGGCCTACTGAGACGCCACAGCCGAGCGCCGAGCCTCATGAGATGCCATCGCTCGCTGCGTGAGCTGCGGTATCAGGCACTGATATTCAGCGGGCCGAACGGCATGCGGACATAGCTGCAGGGGTAGCCCCCACTCCGAACGATGCGCGATGGCTAGATGTGGTCCGACGAAGCGGCCCTATTGAGGCTCGGGATGTTGACACAGACGCGCAGCTCACCACCCGCGTCAGGGGCGGTAGCTACACTGGCGGGACGTGTAGGGTGATGCTCGCCGCGCATAGCTTGCACTTCCTGAAGTTCCTCGATCACCTTGGTGATGAATTCCCATGCTCATTGTGCCTCTCGCCTCGTTCCTTGCTTGTGGGGTGCGCATGAAGGCATGCCTCCAAGTGATGCCCGAGCACCTCCCTTGTCGTAACGGTCAGGTCAGAGGCTCTCCAGACAGAAGCCTCGAGCCCATCCTAAGGGAGGCGCTGGGCACCCTTCCTATGCTGGAAGAAGAGGCGCCTTGGCGACAGGCGTGGCGCCAAAGGCATCTCCGGCAGGCACCATCTAAGCCTCAAGACGACTCTTGGGGAGGAGCTGCTTCTTCTTCGCAAGGGCAGTCTTAGGGGGCGTAGCGTCACCTTCGCCTTAAGAGTTTTCGGCCGCTGTGACACGGTAGGCATGCTCAAGGGAGTAGACCGCGTCCTTCTCATCACAGGCGACTGTGATGATGCCACTGCACCCTGGCATCTTGTGGACATTGTAGCCATGATGAGTCGCCGCCATGAACTTAGTGAGGGCAGGGTACCCAAGGATGTTGTTGTACGGGAGGCCGATGTGGGCCACATCGAAGTCGATGAGTTCAGTGTGATAGTTTTCGCGCTTGCTGAAGGTGACAGGGAGGCGCACTTGCCCAAGGGGACGGTAGAGTCGTCGGTCACCCCAGAGAATGCCCTGGTGGGGATGAGCTAATCATGAGGCACTTGCAGTGTCTCGAAGGTCATGACGGAATGCACATTGAGGCCAGCGCCACCATCGATGAGGGTCTTGGTGACAAAGACGTTGCTAATGGTGGGCTTGCACAGCATGGGGAGCACGCCGGCGGTGGCCGCGCACCTAAGGTGGTCCTTCGACTCAAATGTGATGGCGTACTGCGACCACCCGAGGGGACGCACAACCTCAAGCTTCGGTAGGGCCGCATTCATCTCACAAGAAAACAGCTTGATGATGCAGTTTGAGGCAGGTGCCTGGGCACCACCGAGGATGCAGGCAATCACGCGAGGCTCCTAATAGCCCCCAGCCCCATTGTCCTGATGGTTGTCGTTGTTCCTCCATGGTGGCGGTGGCAGTGGAGGGAGTCTGGCCTTGCCCTGAGGACGGGCCTTGCGGGGCTGATCACGCCAGGGGCCATCGCGAGGTTGATCGTGCCAGCCATGCTCACGAGGCTGGTCGCGCCAGCCCTGATGGGGGTTGCAGTTGTCCCAGCGGCCTCCATCATGGCCTCCTCCATGGCCGAAGCCACGGTCACCGTGCTCGGGGCGGCGGCCCAAGCGGTCATTCCAGAGCGCCCTTGTCTGCCAAGTTGAACATCTCTAATGCCAAACACAGGTCATCGTGGATGGCAAACTCCTTGCTCATATTGACGTCTGTGACACCCTCGGTAAACGCCGAGATGATGGCTTCGTCTGAGGCCTTCGGGATCTTGAAGCGGACCTGGGTGAAGCGCTGAATGTACTTGCAGATAATCTCGCCTAGTTGCTACTTCATACGCCGTAGGTCATTGACTGTGAGGGCGCGGTCATAGGTGCGTTGGAAGTTGGCGATGAACCGCTCGCATAGGTCACCCCATGAGGAGATCGACCCCTCCGAAAGATGCATGAGCCAGGAGCGTGCGCCGACCTTGAGGGCCATGGGGAACCAGTTTGCCATGACCTTGTCGTCGCCATTTGCCACTTCGATTCTTAGCGAGTAGAGGTGGTGGAACTCCACAAGGTCGGGGATGTCATCGTAGCACGGGGGCAGATCCGGGTTGAACTTGACCGTCCAAACCACCTGGCGCAGCTCACGGTTGAAGGCACGGAAGCCAGCGGCACTCACAGGCATGGCATGTGTCGGCGGAGCTCGGTCCTAGCGCCCATGCATGGCAGCCTCCAGAGTTGCTTAGTATTGGTGTTAGCGTGGTGGTGCGGGAAGCGCGTGCATGTCGTACTACGGCCTCCTCCTCCTCCTATGCATAGCTGGCGTCGTCCCTGGCCGACGCCGGTGCTCCATGCAGCAGGTCGCGCATCATGCCTCGGCTTGACGTTAGTGCTGCGCTAAGGAGGAGGTAGACGCGCTCCATGAGCGACGTTGCACATGCGACACAGAGGGGTACGAGCGAGTGGGAAGCCGTCGAGGCCTCGCCTATGGCGTTGACAAGCTCGGTGATGCGGCCAAGCCATGTGAAGCAGCTCACGCGCCATGTGATGCGGCCAAGCTCATTGGTGGGACGATAGCGTAGCAGCTCACGCGCCATGTGAAGCGCAGCCTGCGCTTTCGCCGACCCGCGATGAATGTGGGAGGATGAGGTCGTGACAGGAGTGAGGGATGGCGTGGTGGTGCGGCCGCCATGCTGCATGGAGGGCGGCAGCGAAGAGCCCTGCTGCTCATGGGCGGCAGGGTCGGTGACGGTGTTGGCCGCAGGAGAAGTGGAGCGATGGGGTGCGCCACGGCCCACCGGTGCCATCTGGGCAACGTGACCAGCCCGGCGCTCGGTGCAGATTCAATGAGCGTCGGCCATGGGAGTGGCGAAGCTAGGACGGAGCGAAGCGGAAGGGAGAACTCTGACATGCCATTACCTCGTGTGCTAAATGTCGGAACCAGGGCTCCACGGACCCAAGCAAGGTTCGTACTTTGGGGCGTGTGTGAAGGTTCTCGCCTAGCTATGGCTCACTGCTCACCGTTTCACACCTTGGTCTCGTCGGGTTCGAGCGAGCAGGAAGAAGGAGCTGACACGGTGATTTACCTAGGTTCAGGCCACCTTGCGGTGTAAAACCCTACTCATGTTTTGTGGTGGTTTGCTTCATGAGGAGGATGGGTATGAAGTAGTACAAGTGCGAGCTGCCTCGGGAGTGCTCAATGGACGAAGGGTTCGATCCTTCTCCAAGGTGGAGACTAAACTATATTTATAGTGGCCTTGGTCCTCATCCCTCATAGCTTAGGCGGGAAGGGATACCACCACGGCCAATTTGAAAGGAGACAAGAGTACACCCTATCCTGACTAAAGGTGGTCTTCGCCTACAAAGCTTCTCGTCGTGACGTAGTGATGGGCTCAACGATGACCTCCGCCCTATCGAGCCAGTGGTCTTGGTCTTGCTGCACTGGAATGGAAACCTTTGGAGGATACCTTGGGAACCTGCGTAAGCCCTTGCCTCCTTAGCACCAAAGAGGAAACTGCCCTGGACTGCGCCCGCTCGCACCCTCCTGGCCTTGGTCATCATAGCCCACGTCATCACGCGCCCCGCGAGGTGGGGCACCTATCTAGAGATGCCCGCTCCTATGGAGGCAGGCTTGGGGGGCTGCTCCTCGGGTGGCCTTGTCATCGTTCGCCTCGTGAGGCAGGGCCCCCCACAAGGGTCTTGCTCTTGAAGCTTTGGAGTTGGGCCGTACCGGGCTTTTAATGACGCCGCGCACTGGGCCACAAGCAGACGAGTCTGGGTACCCCCGGTCCCAAAATTCCAACATTAGCATCTTTCTTTTCCATAAGTTAGTTAATAGCAGCATGCTCAGTGTGAACAATTACTCTAGAGTCAACTATATATAAGATCTGAATTTATCACAAGCAAACACAATTGTTAAAATTTCTTTTTTAGTAGTAGCATAATTTCTTTGAGCACTGTCTAGAGTTTTGCTAGCTTAATTCTTATAAACTCTTTGTCCTATAACAACACCAACAACATAATCACTAGCATCACACATAATTTGAAAGGTAGCAGGTGCATTGCATAAATCAAAAGGCATATGTCTCCAAGCAATAGTACTAAAAGGGCATGTAAAAGTAGTTTTTTATTGATCCTCTTATGACATAGGTATTTGGGAAAAACCATAGTATCCATCTACAAAATAGAAATGTGTATGTTTTGATAGTATTTCTAGCATTTGATCAATAAATGCTAGAGGATAATGATCTTTCCTAGTAGCTTTGTTTATTTTTCTAAAATCAATTACCATCTGTCTGATTTTGGTTTCCGCAAACCCTTGAGATCGGTTCGAACTTTGGGATGCGTGTGAATAACTCAACCTCCCCAGTCCGCCTACTCACTAATATCTAGGCCTAGCTTGATGAACAGGAAGGAAACATGACATAGTAGTTTACCCAGGTTCGGGCCACCTTGCGGTGTAAAATCCTACTCCTGCTTTGTGGTGGATTAGCCTCGAGGGGCTGGTGATGAACTATTACAGTGGGAGAACAACCTCGGGAGGAGGAGTGTTCGTGAGCTGGTGGGAGAGGAATATCTCCGGGATTCGGATCCGGTCTATGGTGGTGGCTAGGCCCTATTCATAGTGGCATTGGTCCTCTTCCCTAATGAAGGCGGGAAGGGATCCCACAATGGCCAAATTTGAAGGGAGAAAACTAGCACATGTTATCCTGAAAAAGTAGTCTTCGCCTGCAAAAGCCTTTGGTCGTGACGCCGTGGTGGGCTTGGTGATGACCTCCGTCCTGTCGTCCTGGAGGTCTTGGTCTTGTTGCACCGGAATAGAAACCTTTGGCTGATTCTTCAGGACTCTGCGCATGTGCTTGCCTCCTTAGCACCAAAGAGGAAAATGGTACACTGCGCCCGCTGGCGCCCGCCTAGCCTTGGTCGTGAAGGCTCACGTCATCCGAACCTCACGAGGTGAGGCTTGCATAGAAATCTCTGCTCCTCAGGATCCAGCCTGAGGAGGCCGCTCCTCGCGGAGGTCTTGGTGTCGTCCACCTCGCCAGGCTTGGCCCCTCATGAGGGTCTTGAGTTGTCGATGCTAAAGTTCAGCCATACCAGGCCATCGATGGAGCCATGCTGTGGGCCGCAGGCAGGCAAGTCTGGGTACCCCCGTTCACAGAACGCCGACACCATCCTATAACCTGTTGTAATTCTTTGTGGGATTAGTTCATTTTTATCATTATATACGACAGTAATACCTCCCTTCTTAGGAACACAATGAACAAGACTTGCCCATCAACTATCAGCTATAGGATAGATTATACATGCTTCCAGAAGTTTTAATATTACATTTCTTACCACTTCCTTCATCTTAGGATTTAATGGCGCCGGTGATCAACAACGGGCTTAGCATCAGGTTCCATATTAATTTTCTGCTGACATAGAGTGGGACTAATGCCCTTAAGATCATCAAAAGTATATCCAATAGCAGCACGGTGCTTCCTCAGAGTTTTCAATAATCTCTTTTCTTCACGTTCTGAAAGGTTAGCACTAATAATAACAGGATATATTTTCTTTTTATCAAGGTAAGCATATTTCAATGTATCGGGTAATTGCTTAAGCTCAAACACGGGATAACTTTTGGGAGGAAGAGGATCTCCAAGAGTCTCAACAGGCAAATTGTGTTTCAAAATTTGCATTTGTTTAAAGAATATCTCATCTATTTTGTTTCTTTCATTCATATGCATATCATTTTCATGGTCTAGCAAATATTCTTCAATCAGATCAGTGGGAGACACGACAATAGAAGCAAGACCAATAATTTCATCCTTGCTAGGTAATTATTTATCACAAGGTTTTCTACGGAATTTGGAGAAAATAAACTTATGAGACACATCACCAAAATTAACACTAACAGTTTCTTTTGTGCAATCAATCTTAGCGTTAACCGTATTCAAGAAAGGTCTAGCAAATATAACGGGGCAAAAATCATCTTGCGGGGAACCAAGAACTAGAAAATCAATAGGGTATTTTATTTTCCTACCCAAGACTTCAACATCTCTAACAATCCCAAGTGGTGTGGTTGTATCTCTAACCTCTCTAACAGAGACAACAGGCATGCCAACAACAGGTTTATTTTTATCTTTAGTATCGGGTTTAGCAATTCTTGTAACTTCATCACATAAATGAATAACATACCCATCTATATTATCGACCAAGAGATCTTTAACCATAGCAACATTAGGTTCAACTGTATTTGTTCAAAGAGTCTAGGTGTTATAATATTACTTTTATTAACCACAGTTGAAACCTTAGCATGTTCCTTTATCCTAACACGGAAAGGTGGTTTCTCAATATAAGCAGTAGGAATAACTGGATCAACATTATAAGTAATAATTTCTTCTTTAGCTTTAGCTTAAGTGGGATCTACTAGTTTTACTTCAATAGGTGGATGATATTAATACCACTTCTCCTTGGGGAGATCAACATGAGTAGTAAATGATTCACAGAAAGAAGTTATTATCTCAGAGTCAAGTCCATATTTAGTGCTAAAATTATGAAAAGCATCGGTATCCATAAAAGTTTTAACACTACCAAACTCAAGTTTTATACCTGACTCCTTGCCTTCATCGAGTTCCCAGTCTTCAGAGTTGCGTTTAATTCTTTCCAAAATATCGCATCTGAATTCAATAGTCTTCTTCACAAAGGAACCATTACAAGAAATATCGACCATGTATTGATCATTACAAGAAAGTCGAGCATAAAAAATTTGCATAATAATTTCTCTTGAGAGCTTGTGGCACCCCGGCTCAGAGGAACTGGAACACCCCGTATTCCAGCCCAGAGATCAAGTCTTCTGGGATACGGCACTACTTGACATGGAACAAATCAAGTCTTATTACAAACGGTAAGGGTACAAGGGCCTGATGTTACAAAAGATCACATCAGCACAGCGACCCTACGCTTGCTAAGGTAGCTCTATGCTAGCAGCAGAACAACACATAGTAGAGGAATACTTCTAGCAGTGGAACAATGATGAAGGTGGTGAACTCCACTCCATAGGGACTCTGTCTAGGACACGATCTAGCTCTCATGCGTGGTAAACTCAACAAGCATTCAATCACGGCATCACCTGCAATCTGGCATGACACGCCAGGTCAGTATATTGAATGTACTTGCAAGCTCACAACAACCAAAAGCATCAAGGCAAGACAATAGCATAGCATTAGCAGGTTAAAGTATTAACTACTGTGATGTGGAAGCAATAACTCAACATGATTTGAACTACTAGAATATTGATGAACCAAGATCTCAAGAACCATCTCACTCTTGGCTATCCAGCAATAAATCACCTCGATCACCTCATGATCAATATCTCCACGTGATCACCACGTGACCACATCACAAACTGAATGATCATCCCAATATCCTCATCGATCACCTCGTGATCAATATCTCCACGTGATCACCACGTGACCACATCACAAACTGAATGATCATCCCAATATCCTCATCATCATCCTGCCAAGCTGTACTTCTCAAATATATCAACATATAAATCACCTATAAGTCATTCCGTCATGTGAGTGTTGATCGAACGGTGTGACCTAGTATGAACTTGTGCCCATGACCGAGGACACGACTATCGATAGATTGAACACACATTCTATAGAGGTTAGCACAATGTACCCACATCACAGAACCCATGGCCTCTTGCTCCCATCTGGGTGGACCAACGACATTCCAACAAAACCAGTCTACAGCGATGACACTCTCCCGGCCACTCCGACCAACTCCCCATTGGGCTAAGTCATGGGTGGCCCCGATGTCACCTCGGGACATCCAACGGCCACCGTTGTGGCAAAACAAAACAGTCTCAAATGGGGACAACCTGGGTACAACCACAACGGGCGCACAAGGCTATCACCGCCTACTGGGCTAGGGCAGCGCGCATGCATAACCTTCCCTAGTTGGAGGCACCGACGAGAGGCATCACAATAGAATGCATTAGGGCCTTCCCATAAAGGCAAATGTGGTTGCACTGGAAAAGCCTGGTTCGGTGGCACCTGACCAATGAAATGACAGAATTTATCCCCAATGTATAACTGATACTCAGATATCATATATCCACCTATAATCCAAGTCATAGCAATATCCAACACATAATCCAGAGAATAATATAGTCATAACCTAATACTCCGAGGTTAACATATTAACTAAGATCATGATGAATCCAAGAAACAAGATACTATTAATCCAATAACCAAAAGCAAGATAGCTAACCATAAACCAACATGATGACATCATATCCAAAGTAATACTCCAAAGAATAATATCAAATACCATCATGAAAATAATCATAATAGCCACTAATAATCCAATGGAAACATGTCATCCACATCATCTACAAAATATTAGTTCTAGAACTCCAAGCAACATCATGGCAATAGCAAGATCAAAATATCACTCCGAGAAATGCCATGAACAAGTCATAGGTAGCTGATGCAAATTTGAAGCAAGTTTAAATAAGTAAACCATGTCACTGCATTGTAATCATGCAAATGGAGGGTGTAGCTTGCCTGGGGGCGGGGCGATTCATCGGCAAGAAGTGCGAGAAGCTCGTGGAAAGAATCCCCAGAAACTGTTCTCTCTTGGAGGGGGCTGAATAAGGCAAGGGCATGATGGTCATATTCAGAATGTGAAAACAACATGAAAATGATACCAACAGAACAGGCTCGATGATACAAAGAAATGGGCTTTGGAATCACGTCATTTGGAGTAGTAAAACGCTATCCTTCAGCTGGTGGATGCACGTGCAGCGTCCGCTGCCTGCATAGGCGTCAGATCAATCTTGATCGAGCGCTCACGCTGGCCACAACTCCTATGCAGCCCTTTTTTGCAACAACTATATTGTTTTAAAAGGTTTCTGCAACAGAGATCTTGTTTCATAAATAAAAAAATGATTCGGTGGTGAAGTTTTTTTTCAGCAACAGGGTTTAGTTTTGGAAAGTTTCTGTAACAGAGGTCTTGTTTCAAAAAAAAGATAGTTTGGCTGCGAAGATCTTTTTTCCTCTGCAAGAGGGGTCTTGCTTTAGAAACATAGCCTCGATTGCAGGAAGCGTTGAAGGAGCACACGATGTTAGAGCGTACGAGGCCAAGCATTGCAACACGACGCATGTTTCAGAAACATAGCTTCACTTGCAGATATGGTCAAAGGAGTGCCTGGCGTGGGATCTCGTCGACGTCATGCTGGAGTAGAGGTTGTGCCTGTTCTCCAAGTTGGGCCCCTCGGTGAGCTTGATTTGCATCCAATCCAAGCATCTGACGCGCGATTTTCTATGCCATGGTGTTGTAGAGAGTTCAATTTAGCTTCTGCACGCCGACGGTGGGCTGATTTTGGGGTGGGTTGACGGCGGCGCTGCGCTGGGCGCAGCTCTCTCAGGGCCAGGGGCAAGTTTGTTGTCTTGTTTTTGCAACAATGTGCATGTTGCCGAAATAATGAGGGAGGCATGCAGGACGCGCACACTAGATCGGATGGCTAACAACTCAGGGATCCAACGGCTGTCCAAGAGGTGGATAATGTCACTACATATGCTGGCGGACACATAGCAACACCCTTTGGAGTAGGGAGCAAAAAGATATGATGGTTTGACTGCTAGGGCCCTATCTATAAAATTAATTCACAAATAACTCCCTGATTGGAAAAACAGAAAATGTATTTGGTGAAATACACTTTCCAGAATAGGAAAGTGCATTCTTGGTTTAAGCCGCACCGAAATACGCCTTCAGAACGAGGAAACATACCCACGCGAATGCGATTCCACTGATCCACGTCAGCGGTTGTGGGGTCAGCGCGTGGAGTGGCTGATGAGTGGGGTTGCACAGAGGTGGTGCTCGCCTGGTGAGGGAGTCCTGGAGTAAGGGGTCCTCGGGTGTCCGGGCTATTTGATATGGGCTGGACTGATGGGCCGCGAAGATACAAGGTAGAAGACCTTCTCCCGTGTCCGGGTATGACTCTCTTATGCATGGATGGCAAGCTTAATGTCCGGATGTATAATTTCCTTTCTCTATAAACCAACTCTGTACAACCCTAGGCCCTCCGGTGTCTATATAAACCGGAGGGTTTAGTCTGTAGAGGCTATTAGAATTCATACAGGCTAGACATCTAGGGTTTAGCCATTACGATCTTGAGGTAGATCAACTATTGTAACCCCTACACTCATCAAATACAATAAAGCAGGACGTGGGCTTTTCCCTCCATTAAGAGGGCCCGAACCTGGGTAAACATCGTGTCCCTGTCTCCTGTTACCTTCAATCCTCAGATGCACAGTTTGAGACACCCTACCCGAGATCGGCCAGTTTTGACACCGACATTGGTGCTTTCATTCAGAGTTCCACTGTGTCGTCGACAGAAGGTTAGATAGCTCGTTCGATCCTCAACAATGATGCCGTTTTCGGGGAAACTTTCCTCCCGGACAGATTTTTGTGTTCAGCGGCTATGTTCGGCGTGCCAACTCAATTGTCCACCTCGAACAGATCAAAAGTTACGCCCCTGGTCATCAGATCAGTTTTGGGAACCTAAATTATGTCGCTGGTATCCAAGGAGATTTGATCTTCGAAGGGTTCACGGCCCCGACCACCGCTCTGGCGTTAGATCCGGAGTAAACTGTCGGGTCCGAAGATGGAAGTTTGAAGCCCGCCGGACAACTACGAAACTCACAATCGGGGATCCCTAGGCGATTTTGTCTTCGGCCAGCCCGGAGTCAGGCTGGGTTCCGCCTATCATGGAAAGTCCTGACTCACCCCCGTACTCTAGCTCCGAACTCTCGAAGCCTGCTCCTGGCAAGCATGGCCAAGAGGCCTTTGCCCTGGCCAGCCCCGCGGACTCTCGTTTCCCCGTCCAATCCCTGCTCTTAAACGAGGCTCTAGACTTGATGCGGTCCCTTGCCATTATAGAGGAGTCACCTCCGAACTATGCCCAGCCCGGACTAGGGGCTGAGAACAACGAATCTTACGTCCCACCCACGACCCACTTCAGAGCTACCATCGAGGACTTAACCAACATGTTGAATTACACCTCCAAAGACATCGACGGCATGGATGATGATGCCGGAGATGCACAAGGCCAAGACCCGCTGTTTACCGGATGTTGGACGACCACCTCCACATACGACGTGTATATGGTGGACACACCCAAAGAGGATGATGGTGCAGACAGGAAGGATCCGGTGGAGGACAAACCTGATGAGGCACCACCAAAGTGTCGACGCCAACGATGCCGCTCAAAATTGCGTCATGGCAAAGACAGTAGTACCGGCATCGGAGAAAATAACACTCCAGAGGACACCGAAGACCCCGTCGAGCCCACATCCGAACAGGATGATGTGGAGGAGGGGCAAGTTAACCCCGACGATCCAGTCAGGAACGAGGATTTGGAAGATAGTAACTATGTACCGCTCTACGAGGATGATGTCACCCTCAGCAACGAAGATTTCATCATGCCAGAGGAACCCCTCGAGTAGGAGCACTTTAAGCGCCAACTAATAGCCACTTCAAGAAGCCGTAAAAAGCAGCAGCAACGGCTCCAAGCCGATCAGGATACACTCAATGACAGATGGACCCAGGTCCTAGCTGCCGAAGAATATGGCCTCCAATACCCAACAAAGAGTTATCCAAAGCATGGGCTACTGCCACAATTCGACGACGAGGCCTTCGAGCCAATCCTGTCGAAACGTGACCGCGCTGATGAACCAGACCAGCCGACACGTGGGCGAGATAAAGTGGCCACCTACGCCGAACACCAACCCGCACCACCTCACCGTAAGGGCAGAGAGATAACAGCTCCAGGATACACCTACGACTTACGACAAGACCTGAGCAATAGAGCTGGCCAAACAAGATCAATCTATGGATCAAGGGGAATGCCCCAACGCGAGAAGACGACCGTCAAGCTTGGCGCGACAGGCATAACCTCACCAGGGCCGAAAACCGCATACGGATGTCACCGAACTCCGTCGTGACGTTGCCTGATACAGAGGCGCTGCACACCCCTTATGCTTTACCGACGAGGTAATGTAGCACCAGTTCCCAGAAGGGTTTAAACTCATAAACATTGAATCATACGACGGCGTGACAGATCCCGCGGTATGGATTCAAGATTTCCCTCTCCATATCCACAAGGCCTGCGGTGACAATCTCCACGCCATCAAATACCTTCCCTTAAAACTGAAAGCACCAGCATGGCACTGGCTAAATACCCTCCCAGAGAACTCTATTGGTAGCTGGGAAGATTTGGAGGATGCCTTTAGAGACAA
This sequence comes from Triticum urartu, assembly GCF_003073215.2. Taxonomy (NCBI): domain Eukaryota; kingdom Viridiplantae; phylum Streptophyta; class Magnoliopsida; order Poales; family Poaceae; genus Triticum; species Triticum urartu. The sequence continues at coordinate 252,918,357 of NC_053023.1, forward strand.
CTTCCAAGGTACCTATGTCCGGCCTCCAGACGCCGATGACCTCAGTCACATAGTCCAGCAACCCAGAGAGTCAGCCCACAAACTCTGGACTAGGTTCTTAATTAAAAGGAACCAAATCGTGGATTGTCCGGACGCTGAAGCCCTCGTGGCCTTTAAGCACAGTGTTCGTGACGAGTGGCTCGCCCGACACCTCGGCCAAGAAAAGCAGAAGTCCATGGCAGCTCTCACCGCGCTCATGCCCCGATTTTGCACGGGAGAAGATAGTTGGCTGGCTCGTAGAAGCAACAGCACCAGCGACCGAGGGAGTCCTGGACTAAGGGGTCCTCGGGCGTCCGACCTATTATCCATGGGCCGGACTGATGGACTGTGAAGACATGAAGGCCGAAGACTTCACCATGTCCGGATTGGACTCTACTTGGCATGGAAGGCAAGCTTGGCGATCGAATATTCCTTTTTATGTAACCGACTCCATGTAAACCATAGATCCCCTCGGTGTCTATATAAACCGAAGGGGGTAGTCCGGAAAGGACACCACATATACTCATCACCATATTCAACCATATTCATAGGCTAGACTTCTAGGGTTTAGTCATTACGATCTCGTGGTAGATCAACTCTTGTAATATTCATATTCATCAAGATCAATCAAGCAGGAAGTAGGGTATTACCTCCATAGAGAGGGCCCGAACCTGGGTAAACATCGTGTCCCCTGTCTCCTGTTACCATCGATCCTAGACGCACAGTTCGGGACCCCCTACCCGAGATCCGCCGGTTTCGACACCGACATTGGTGCTTTCATTGAGAGTTCCACTGTGTCGTCGACAAAAGGTTCGATGGTCCCCTCAATCGTCAATAATGACGCTGTCTGTGGAGGAACCTTCCTCCCCGGACAGATCCTCGTATTCGGCAGCTTCGTACTGCGGGCCAACTTGCTTGGCCATCTGGAGCAGATCGACAGCTACGCCCCTGGCCATCAGGTCGGATTCGGAAGCTTGAACTACACCACGGATATCCATGGAGACTTGATCTTCGAGGGACTTGAGCCCGCGGCGATCGTTGCCCCTCATCCCGATGAATGTGACTTAAATCTGTCATCGGATCACACCCAGGAGATGGTTCCGGTGGCTGCAACCACCTTAGAGACAAAGCGGATCGAGCCATCCCAGGCCTCAGAGTCCGCGGCGTTGGAGAAACACGTGGACGCGACGCCCTGCTATATTCGCTTTAACGGAACTTCGGACTCGTCTCCGGCTATAAGTTCCGGACTGTGTACACCCGCGGACACCGAGCTAGATCGGTTGTCGATCTTCGAGTTCAGTGCCGCTGACGTGTTCCAGCACTCACCTTTGGGTGACGTGCTAAAATCTTTAAACAATTTGTCCTTGGAAAAGGACTCACAACCGAACTATGTCTAGTTCGAGCTAGAGATGGATGATGAGGAATTTCGCTTCCCACCCGCCACCCACTTCATAGCCATCGTCGATGACTTAACCGACGTGCTTGACTATGGCTCAGAAGACATCGATCGTATGGACGACGATGCCGACAAGGAGCATGGCCAAGACCCGCCATTCACTGGACGTTGGATGGCCACCTCTTCATATGACGTGTACATGGTTGATACACCTAAAGGATCTGGCGACGACAAAGAAGAGCCGGATATGAACAAAACCTCCGAGACACAGTCCAAGCGTCGGCGGCCCAAACGCCGCCCCAAGCCCCACCGCTCAAAGGATGAAAACACTGGCACCGGAGAAAATAGTACTCCGGGCGACGCCGAGAATAGTGAAGACCCCATCGGGGCTACATCCGAACAGGAACACGACACCAGGCAAGACAACCCTGACGAATAGGCGATAGAAGATGACCCGAAGGATGATAGTTACCGTCCGCCCTCCGAGGAGGAGACAAGCCTTGGCAATGAAGACTTCATCGTGCCCGAGGATCCTCTCGAGCAGGAGCGCTTTAAGCTTCAGCTCATAGCCACTGCAAGGAGCCTGAAAAAGAAACAGCAACAGCTTCAAGCTGAACAAGACTTGCTCGTCGATAGATGGACTGATGTCCTGACAGCCGAAGAATACAGCCTCAACCGCCTAGCCAAGAGCTACCCGAAACGCAGACTGCTACCTCAATTCAATGAGGAGGCGCCGGAGCATATATCTCCCTCGCATAATGCGGATCCACCACCACGTGGTCGGGATAGGGCGACGGAACGGCCATCCCGCGGTCGAGATAAAACGGCAACTCAGGCCGAACAGCAGACCGCCCCACCACCCCGTCAAAATAGGGACAGAAGAGTCCGGAGTCATACGTACGACCTCCGAAAGACTCTAGATAGTAGAGCAGGACACACAAGATCGTTCTACAGATCACGAGGACGTGCCTCGAGGTGCGATGATGGCTACTTATTCAGACATGACAAACATAACCACGCTTGGGCCGAATGCCGCAGACGGACTTGTCGGTGTCAAAACCGGCGGATCTTGGGTAGGGGGTCCCGAACTGTGCGTCTAGGCCGGATGGTAACAGGAGGCAAGGGACACGAAGTTTTACCCAGGTTCGGGCCCTCTTGATGGAGGTAAAACCCTATGTCCTGCTTGATTAATATTGATGATATGGGTAGTACAAGAGTAGATCTACCACGAGATCGGAGAGGCTAAACTCTAGAAGCTAGCCTATGGTATGATTGTTGTTTTGTATGTTGTCCTACGGACTAAAACCCTCCGGTTTATATAGACACCGGAGAGGGTGAGGGTTACACAAAGTCGGTTACAATGGTAGGAGATCCACATATCCGTATCGCCAAGCTTGCCTTCCACGCCAAGGAAAGTCCCTTCCGGACACGGGACGAAGTCTTCAATCTTGTATCTTCATGGTCCAGGAGTCCGGCCAAAGGATATAGTCCAGCTGTCCGGACACCCCCTAATCCAGGACTCCCTCAATAGCCCCCGAACCAGGCTTCAATGATGATGAGTCCGGCACGCAGATTGTCTTCGGCATTGCAAGGTGGGTTCTCCTCCGAATTTCGTGTACCTGTTGAATAAAGTCCGATTTCTTGTAAATGTTGCGCTCCTTGGCTTCTATGCCCAATAATGGCCGTCTCCCATGTGTCAAACGAATATGAAAAGTCTGAGTGTTTTTACATCCACACCCCTAGCCCCGTAAATGAGCCGCCCATTTAAGGGGACGAGGATTTAGATCCAAAGCACACCTTCTCCCCTTCGCGAGTGTTCATCAGAGCGCATCCGACAAAGGTCCATTCCACCATGGCCAGCCGTCGTAACTCCTCCTTTCTCCCTTCCAGCCCTCAGCCTGGATATTGGGAGAGATGCTCCATCCCGCATAGCGAGCTAGTGACGCTCCAGACCAAGGGATTTCTCCCCCGGCCTATATGGTCCCGGTTCGAGCCGGTCTTGCCATCTATAATGGCGGAGAGCAAGCGGAGAGTGCCCCTAATCCCTCCAAAGGAGAGCGGGTGAATGGCAATCCTTACGGCACTCATGACCCGCTTTTGGGTAGGTGAGGATAGCTGGCTGGCTCGTAGCAAAAACACAACCAGCGAGGCAGGCCCCACAGAGGCCAAGAACAGCACCGGCAGACTCTGGCGCAATAGACACAAACGTAGAAGCAATGGCGACAACACTGAGGACACCACAGTCAACGCCGGATTCAGTGGCTCCAAGTCTGGCCAACGGAAGAAACCCTACAAAAGAAACATCAAAGGACCTTCCAGCCTGGACCGCATACTCGACCGTCCATGCCAAATTCACGGCATCCCAGATAAGCAAGCCAATCATACCAACAGGGATTGTTGAGTCTTCAAGTAGGCTGGCAAATTAAATGCCAAAAATAAAGAAAAGGGGTCATAAAGTGAGGACGAGGATGAAGAGCCCAGGTAGAAGAACACGGGGGGACAGAAGAAATCCCCCCAAGTCAAAACGGTGAACATGATATACGCCACGCACATCCCCAGAAAGGAGCGCAAACGAGCGCTCATGGATGTCTATGCGGTAGAGCCAGTCGCCCCAAAATTCAATCCATGGTCGTCATTTCCGATCACCTTCGATCGACGAGATCATCCGACTAGTATCCACCACGGCGGTTCGGTCGCACTGGTCCTTGACCCAATCATCGACGGATTCCACCTCACACGAGTCCTGATGGATGGCGGAAGTAGCCTCAACCTGCTATACCCGGATACAGTATGGAAGATGGGCATTAATCCCTCATGAATCAAACCAACAAAGACTACCTTTAAAGGAGTCATACCAGGTGTAGAGGCCTGCTGCACGGGTTCAATCACGCTGGAGGTGGTCTTCGGCTCTCCGGACAACTTTCAAAGCGAAGAGTTAGTCTTCGATATCGTCCCCTTCCGCAGCGGCTACCACGTGCTGCTCGGACGAACCGCGTTTGCTAGATTTAATGCAGTGCCACACTATGCTTATCTCAAGCTCAAGATGCCTGGTCCACGTGGCGTCATTACAGTCAATGGCAATACGGAACGCTCCCTCCTAACAGAGGAGCAAACCGCCGCCCTAGCAGCAGGAGTATAGAGCGGCCTTCTCAAGCAGCAATATAATCAAGCTGCCGAGCCCTTAGACACCATCAAGCGGGTCCAGACTACACTGCAATAGGACAGCGTGGCTCGTCAAGAGATTGACTAGCAATTCGGCCTCCGTCCCAGCCCCAATGAGGTAGTGGCATTCGTACCACGCGTAGACAATTATGCACTCAAAATTCCATGGACATCGACGGAGGCACGAGATAACCCGGGGTCTACAATTCGGCCAGACCGATCCCGGACACACATACCTTTACCTCTTTTTCTTGTTTCAGGCACCTTTTTCCGCGGGCCTGATGTCAAGTCCTTTGGAAGGACTGAAGTACAACGGTGGCAAGCAACATAGGTGTGTAGGGTAACCTTTATACGTTCTTCTTGACGGTATTCATACTTATTTCTCAAGACCTGCACGCTGCGCCCCGTTCCGGCATGTTAAATGGTCGGACACTTCTCGCACCATCTGTACAAAATATGCCTTGAGGTATCCATCCAGTTATAATAAAAATAGTTTGTGGCCCAGTTCTTATGGTTTCCGCCTCTTACTTCGTTTTTATTCCGATCTGCTTATTTGCTGCATCAACACTCTTTTACGTTTAATATTCGCCAGGGGCTACCTGTCGCCCCACAATTGGCAGCACAGTCCAAACACATCTGATATATGTGTTCGGCACCCCGAATTTAGCATTATATGCATTAGATCTGAATCATGTCTTTGGTCAATAGTTGGATTGCCCGGCTCCTGTGCTTGCTACCCTATATTCCGCTCCATCGGCTAGGGTAGTAAAGGGAGAACTACTGCGATTATGCCCTGGATTTGACCAGACGAGCACCTCAGTAGAGAAAGCCAAAAACTGACTGTCATGATGTGGCGAGAGCTGGTCAGCTACTCGAGGGTTACAAATCGTTGGAGATTTTTTCAGTGTAACGTGAGAGATCGGCACTTCCCGATCAGATGCTGACAACACTCTGGCTTAAACCAGGGGCTGGGCTCATGCTTTATTATAAAACTCCTATGGCTAAGTGAGTGAGTTAAAGCCATAAAGTTTGATTGCCTTGTTTTTTGCGCTAAACAACTCCTTCAAGGACCATATAATTGGATTAAGATTGTTTAGATTCCATCCTAAACACCTCCGTACTATCTACCTGAGGGTAGAAGCCAACGACTGGCCAACCCTCAGATTACACACAACACGGTCGCCCAGGAGGAAACAATTCAAAGCATAATAAAATTACTTTACAAAAACTGGCTTTGTTCCCATAATACATGACAAAGGCAACATGAATACATTTATTCAAATACAATGTCTTGCGAACATTGCGCCGCTACAAGTCGAGACCCTTCTACAACATCCTCGAAATACCACTCGGGTGTGCGGTGCTCCTTGCCCGCCGGCGGCCCGCTGGCGACTTCAACAGCATTCATCTTCGCCCACTACATCTTGCAGCGAGCGAAGGCCATGCGGGCACCTTAAATACATAAGGAGCGCTTGCTAACGTCCAGCCGAGGACAGGCGTTCACCATCCGCCTCATGAGTCTGAAGTAGCTGCTAGGCATAGCTTTGGCTGGCCACAGCCGGATTATCACATCCTTAATGGCTAGTTCAGCGAAGGGCACGGGATGCTCTCGTGCCGCATACTGCGACCAGAAGAGCCTTTCTGAAGAACCGCCTCCTTCGGCTCGATAGAACTCCATGGCGTCTAATAAACTGTGTGGCAAATCTGCAAAATCCCTTAGGGAACTCCGAACCTGGGTTAGTAAAAGGTACTGCTTCTCCGCATACTTGCTTTGCATCTTAAATGCCTTACCCGCAGTGATCTTCTTGGCCTCCTGGATATCCTGGCGGGTGGCCTGGGCCTAATTTCGTGCAGTCTCCACGCTCTGATGAGCCTTGGCGAGTTCGGTCCCTCGAACCGACGCATCACGCTCCAAGGCCTCGCATTTTTTCACCGCATCCTGGAGCTCTTAGTGGACTTCTTTGACCCGGGCCTTTACCTTCTTGCGGGTGGCTTGCTGCTGGATAGCTTGCTCCTCGGCCTCACCCAGGGCCTTCCTCAGGGCCTCGACCTTGGTCGCGGCCTCTGCACATATCACAATATCGCTGTCAATATACAACGCTTATCCTTTCCCAAACATATAGCAAGCCATTCCTCACCTTGCTTCTCCCGGAGCCGAATCTTAACCTCGCCAAGCTCGTTCTCGGTCCGCTCTAGCCTCCGCTTCAGCTCGGAGACCTCGGCAGCATGCGAGGTAGTGGCCAACAGGGACGCCTTCTTATCGATACATATTCAGTCAGCCTCTTATAATTAAGGATTGATCCCCTGTCCGGTTCTCCCCGCCGAAAATCAGATAGCATCTCAGGGGCTATGGACTATACGGGGTTTTTCTCTTTCTTACCTCGAAACCTGTTAACAGGTTGCTGCGGGCTTCATTCAGTCCACTCTTGGAGGACTGAACCTTCTCGATCACCGCACCCATAAGGATACGGTGCTCGTCCACGACGGAGGCGCCTCGTAGCGCCCCCATCAGGTCATCTGGTGCTCCTGGATCGACAGGAGCCACCGGTGGAAGCGACGCACCCCCTCCTTCAAAGGAGGCTGCTCGCCCGATTCCAGAGCCACATTGGTCTCAGGAATCATACTCGGCTAAGGGCCGAACTGGATATGGCCCTCTTTGCCAGTCTCCATCGGGATTGATACCCCCATGTGTCTGGCAGTGGAGGTCCCGCCTTGTGGCGCCTCCCGGACAATGTCCTGTGCTCCTCCCTTCGGAGCGGTCCTTCGGGATAACACTTCGGTGTCATCCCTGGGCCCGGGGGAGTAAGCAGGCGGTGGCGACATGCTCGCCATCTCCGACGGAGCCAATGAACCTCCAGATGAGGATCGCTGGATAAGGTCATCGGCCGGACTGCAATAGTGTGGATTAACCATATTAGAATAATAAAAAGGAAGGGCTAGATGTGCGCGTAAATAAGCCATGTCACTTACGATGCGGCATGGGGCCTAGTGCAGGCGCAACTTTCCGGACTGCTATCGACGTCCCACACGGTGTTGACCGCTGGGGCGCCCTTCCCCTTTTTGGGTGCTTGCGCCTCCAGATGTGTCGAGGCCACCCACTTCTTCTTCTTCTCCTCAGGAGGAGGGTTGTTTTCCTCCTCCTCTTCCTCTTCCTCGTCGTTGTCCTCAGGGACAGAGGAATGGGCCTCGTCGTCTTCGGACATCACGTCCGAAGTGCCCTTGCAACGGGGGCCACTCTTGGCCCCCTTGGCTTTCTTCTTGGCCTTCTTCTCCAGAGCCGTATATGGTGCCGGTACCAGCATCATTGCCAAGTGCGGGATGACTGGTTCTTCGGGCAACGGAGTTGAACACTGGATCCGCTTCACCCTCTCCACCCAGTCTTGAGAGAGCAATACTAAGATCTCAGACATCATCCTCGAAACATTTAAGTTGGGAATATGTCAAAAGTACCATACCTCGTTGGCGTGGCGGTTACAATTGTGACCATGGTCTGAGTCCGTGGCCGGTGGGTTCTCGTTGCCCTTAAAGAGAAACTTCCAGGCCCCTTCATGAGAAGTGTCGAAGAGCCTTCTCAGGGTCTGGTGCTTCTTCGAATTGAACTCCCATAAAGGGCGGCTTCGGCGCTGGCACGGAAGAATCCGGCGGATTAGCATCACCTGGATAACGTGAATGAGCTTGACGTCCTTGGTTGCCATGCTTTGAATGCGTGTCTGCAGCGCTATCAGCTCGTCAGGTGAACACCAGTCCGGACTCTTCTCGACCCAGGAGGTGAGTAGCATGGGAGCATTGGGGTGGAATTCGGCAGCTGCGGCCCAGGTGGTGCCGCGAGGTTCTGTGATGTAGAACCACTACTTCTGCCATTCCTTTACTGTCTCCACAAAGGTGCCTTTGGTCCAGAAGACGTTGGATAGTTTGCTCACCATGGCCCCTCTGCACTCCGCGTGCTGGCCATCCGCCACCTTCAGCTTCATGTTGAAGACATTGAGCCACAGCCCAAAGTGGGGATGAATGCGGAGGAAGGCCTCGCACACGGCGATAAACGCCAAGATGTTGAGGAAGGAATTCGGGGACAGGTCATGGAAATCTATCCCGTAGTAGTACATCATCCCGCGGACGAAAGGGTGGAATGGAAACCCTAGCCCGCGGAGGAAATGGGGGATCAATACTACGCTCTCTGTGGGCTCCGGCGTGGGGACAACTTGTCCCTCGGCTGGCTGGCGATGGGTGATCTCCTTAGCCAAATATCTGGCCGCCCGGAGCTTAGTAATGTCCTCCACCTTGACAGAGGAGACCATCCACTTGCCGTGACCACCAGATCTAGACATTGTTGCTTGAGTGGAAAGGAGACGAGAACTTGGGCGCTGGAGCTTGAGATCGTAAAGGCGGAGACAGAGAGAGAGTGAGGAGAGGAGGAGCGAATCCTTATCCCCTTATAAAGGCAGCAAATATTAAACGCCTCCTCACTCGCCTTAGGGTTTGCCTGTTCCCTTGGACTTTATAAACGGCACGGTTGAGTTACCCATGCCTGCATTGATGAGAATCCCGCAATAAGGGGGCATGATCTCTGTTTCGACAGGACGTGCCAATAGCAACCGCGTCTCGAAGTGTGGGATGGCAGAATAAAAACGGTTCGAAATTATAACCGGACAAACGTGATGTCGTGTTGGAAAAAAGCTATCAACAGATTAGATTTGTGCAAATATTATATTCTCTCTGCGGTTGTGTATGGTGTGCGTAACAGGTCAGGATACTATCATTGCATCCAAAGACTATCTTGGAGTTCGGAGAAAGGGGAACCCGCCTTACAATGTCGAAGACAGTCAACACGCCAGAGTCCTCGTCATTGAAAGCCAGGTTCAGGGGCTACTAAGGGAGTCATGGACTAAGGGGTCCTCGGGCGTCCGGCCTATTATCCTTGGGCCGGACCGATGGGCTATGAAGACATGAAGGCCGAAGACTGCACCGTGTACGGATTGGACTCTACTTAGCGTGGAAGGCAAGCTTGGCGACCGAAGATTCCTTTTTATGTAACCGACTCTAGGTAAACCCTAGATCCCCTCGGTGTCTATATAAACCGAAGGGGATAGTCCGTAAAGGACACCACATATACTCATTACCATATTCATATGCTAGACTTCTAGGGTTTAGTCATTACGATCTCATGGTAGATCAACTCTTGTAATATTCATATTCATCAATATCAATCAAGCAGGAAGTAGGGTATTACCTCCATAGAGAGGGCCCAAACCTGGGTAAACATCGTGTCCCCTGTCTCCTGTTACCATCGATCCTAGACGGACAGTTCGAGACCCCCTACCCGATATCCGCCGGTTTTGACACCGACAGCGACCCTGGCACCTCTGAAGCCAGAGATGGCAGCAGCAGGCCACGACACAACAAACACAAGCGTCGAAGCAACAATGAAGATACCGAAGACACGACGGTCAACGTCGGATTCAGTGGTTGTCAACCCGGTCAACGGAAGAAGCCAATCAAAGGAAACAAAGATGGTCCATCCAGTTTGGACAAAATACTAGATCGGCCTTGCCAAATTCATGGCACCCCTGACAAGCCTGCCAATCATACCAACAAAAATTGTTGGGTGTTTAAATAGGACGGTAAGTTAAATACCGAACATAAGGTGAAAGGGCCACCTAGCGAGGATAACGATGAGCCTCGCCCAACAAACACAGGGGGGAAAAAGAAACCCCCCCCCCCCCCCGAGGTAAAAACGGTGAACATAATCTACATCACTCATATCCCCAAGCGAGAGCACAAGCACACACTAAGGGACGTTTAAGCCATAGAGCCAGTTGCCTCAAAATTCAACCCTGCGTCGGCCTATCCGATCACTTTTGACTGTAGAGACCATCCGACTAGTAGCCGTCATGGAGGTTCGGTAGCATTGGTCCTATATCCAATCATTGACGGATTCCATCTCACGCGAGTCCTTATGGATGGCGGCAGCAGTCTTAACCTACTTTATCAGGACACTGTCTGAAAAATGGGCATTGATCCCTCAAGATTCAAGCCCACTAAAACCACCTTTAAAGGAGTAATACCTGGCGTAGAGGCCTGCTGCACAGGGTCAATAACGCTGGAGGTAGTCTTCGGCTCACCGGACAACTTCCGAAGCAAAGATTTAATATTCGACATCGTCCCATTCCGCAGTGGTCATCATGCACTGCTCGGACGAACCGCTTTCGCCCGCTTCAATGCAGTCCTGCACTATGCCTATCTAAAACTCAAGATGCCCGGACCACGCGGTGTTATAACAGTCAATGGAAACATGGAGCGCTCCCTCCGTACTAAGGAGCATACCGCGGCCATCACAGCCGAGGTGCAGCGTGGCCTGATCAAGCCAAATACTTCATCAGCCATCAAGCCCCCTAACACTTTCAAAAGAGTCCAGTCTACCCTACAGAATGATAGTATGGTTCATCCAGAACTACATTAGCAATTCGGCCTCCGTCAATACCCCCACTTAATCACAGCATACGTACCGCGCGTACATAACTACGCACTAAAAATACCATGGGCAAGGACGGAGGCACACTAAGGACAAAGTCCACAATACGGCTCGACCCTATTCGGGCCTTCCTATTCTTCCTTTATTTTCATTCTTTCCTTTTTATTTTTCAGGTTCTTCAAAACCAAAATCACTTTTCTATAGTACCAAGGGCCCTTTTCCAGGCCCCTTATGTATACTCGATTGTTGATCCTCTCAAAGGATCCTACACCAAGGTGAAAAGCGGCATAGACGTGCGGCAGGGTGTCCAAAGGATCTTCAAAACCACCCTTTCTTTTTTAGGACATGTATACATCTTTCCCTTGTTCTCATATTCTGGGCATGTAAAATAGTCTTAATGATTATGGCATTCTCTGTAAGAGCACGTTTGACGTATCAATCAGACTATAGCAGAAACAGTTTTGTCCAACCATATTCAGTATTGGCTTATTTCATAATCTGTATTCCATCTTCACGACGGATTGACATGCACACCTCCGCATAAAATTGCTAGGGGCTCTATTCGGGCACATACATTTTTCAAAAAATGAAAGTCCAAACACTTTTACAGTACATTTCAGTATCCCGAATACCGGATTATATGCATCAGCTCTGAATCATGTCTTTGGTCAATAGTTGGGTTGCCCGACTCCTGTGGTTACCACCTTACGTTCCGCTTGTTCAGCTAAGGTAGTAAAGGGAGAACTACTGCGATTGTGTTTATGGTTCGTCCGGTCAAACACCTCAGTAGAGAAAGCTGAAAACTGGCTATCATGATATAGCGAGAACTGGTCAACGGTTCGGTGACTTACTAACTATTTTTTGATTTTTTCCGCATTGCACGAAGGACTGGCATCACCCGGTCATGCGCCTAAATAATCCAAGTTTGGAAAGCCACACGCGCACCAGGGGCTAGCTCATAGTCCCTTTGTCAAACTCCTATGGTTAAGTGAGAGTGATAAAGCCGCATAGTCAGATTGCCTAGTTCGCCGCATGATCACCTCCTTTACGGACCAAGACGTTGGGTCAACAGTGGTCAAGTGCTATTCCGAACACCCCCGTAGTATCTACCTGGGGGCTGAAGCTGGCGACTGGCACACTCTTAGATATAAAAATGGCCACACAGGAGGAAAATAATTTGAGATAAACAAACAAGCATATTATACAAAGGCCTTGTTTCATAACACAAACTCTGGGCAGCTTGGATAAATTCATTCAAACATAATATCCTTTGAGCATTGACCCTCTATTAAACGGGCACCCTTCAGTCCCATCCTCGAGGGGAACGGTCCAGCTGATCTGCTTGACTGTACCTTGGAGGCGCTGGCTCTATGGCCTTGTTGTCAAATTACAGCAGTAGTTGTCGATTTGGGTAGCTTTTGGTCTGCTACTTGTGATCGTACTCCTCTTCAGCGTGCAGCACTTTAGTCCATCTCTCATTAAGGGTATCCAATTCGGACTTTATTTTTTGCCGTTGTTTCTTCATGCTTCGTGCGGTGGAAATTAGCTATCGTTTGCACCGCTCTTGATCCAGCGGGGGAGGTAGTTGCTGTCTTCAGAGTCGTCGAGGTATTCGAGATCGAGCTGGTCCTGATGATCCTCGTGGTTATTTTGTGGTTGTTCATCGGTGTCGGGGTCGTCGAGGTTGTCTGCATTGTTCGGGGTGCCGTTTTCTCCAGTGTCCGTATTGCTCGTATGGCTTTGACGTGCCTTGGAGCGGCGGCGCTGTCTGTGGTGTTTCAGAGGCTTATCGCTGGGCTTGCCGTTATCCTTCCCGGGAGTGCCTTCATATTCTTTCGGGGTGTCCACCATGTAGACGTCATAGGTGGACGTGGCCATACAAAGGACGGTGACAGGGGAGACATACCGGAGTTAGCCATGGCTCCACTATCCTCGTCCTTGTATTCGGCGTTTTTCAAAGTGTAGTCCAGTGTGTCGGTTAAGTCTTCGACTCTTCATACTAGGTGGGTGGTGGGCAGGTCATATAATTCCCAATAATTCGCGTCGAGGGGCAGCTGAGCGCGGGATGAGGTCGAGTCGTCTCGAATAGCCATTATCCGTATTCGGTCGAGCGCTTCATTTAACAATGCAAGTCTTGACGAGCTGGCATATGGCGGCCGCTCGGGATCGGTTTCCGTTGTGCCGGGATGAGGAGTGATCCGGGTCCGAACTGGATCCTAGTCTTCCATTGCTGAGTTGACCTCGAGCCCCGGGGTCGTATTTATGTCTGGATAAGCATAAGAGTCCATGGACGAAACCTGGCCTTTGGACGTTGTCTCCGTGTTCGGGATCGAAGCCAAGTGTGTGAGGGGGAGTTCGCCCAGGGATGATTCCTGGTTTCCGAACGACGACCCGTCACAAGGGCTCAAGGCTGGAGCCGTGTCATGAGGAGAGGGTTTGCATCAGAGAGATTCTTGTCGTCCGAACACAGCTTCCAGGTTGAGGCCTGAAGCGGAGGCTTCGGCGACATCACTTGTGTGGTTGAAGGGGATTCCTAGCCTCGAGAGAGGGTGGAGCCGTCCGAGCTCAAAGCTGGCTGGGGGGTTGAGACCGACCTATAGATCGGATCCGGATAAAGCTCCGAAGCAGGAACGGTGAGGCCCGTAGTTGTACTAGGAGAGGCTGTGAATCCAGCGAAGACCAGATCGCCTCGGGCGTCCATGAAATACTCCAAGTTGCCGAATCGAATCCAGTTCTCCGGGGAAAAATTGTTAACTTGGTCTAGATGACCGGTTGGGTTGGCGTGCGGCACGACACTGCCGAACATGAAGAGTTGACTGGGAAGAAATCCCTGGAGCTGATGCCATCTCTGATGGTCAAGTGAGCCATTGATCCTTCAGCGACCCAACAACGGAACTCTCACTGAAAGCACTAATGTCGGTGTCAGAACCGGCGGATCTCGGGTGGTCTCGAGCTGTGGATGTAGGATCAATGGGGAACAAGGGACAAAGAACACGATGTTTACGCAGGTTCGGGCCCTCTCGAAGAGGTAAAACCCTGCGTCCTTCTTCATTGTATTTGATGTGTATGATATGGTTACAGAGTCGATCTACCTCAAGATCAGGAGAGACCCTAGGTGAATGGTGTATTGGATGTAGCTCTAGCACTAAAGACTAAAACCCGCTGGTTTATATAGACACCAGTAGGGTTAGGGTTATAGGTGATCGGTAATAATGAAGGAAAGATCACGCTAATCCTTGACTTGGAGGACACACCACGACTCCAAAGATCACCTATTCGTCCATCGTGATCCATCAATCCGGCCCATATGTAATAGGTCGACGGCCCGAGGACCCCTTGATCCAGGACTCTCTCACCTCCCACTTATGATTAAACCCTCCGACAAGCATCCGCAAATACGAAAGAAGAATGAAGATAAATGTAAACATAGCATTAAACAAGTGGATCCAAAACAGCCCCTTACGAAGCAACACATAAACTAGGGTTTAAGCTTCTGTAACTCTAGCAACCCATCATCTACTTGCTACTTCCTTATGCCTTCCCCTAGGCCCATATCATGGTGAAGTGTCATGTAGTCTGCGTTCACATAACACCACCACTAGAGGAAAGACAACATACATCTCATCAAAATATCAAACGAATACCAATTCACATGATTACTTATAACAAGACTTCTCCCATGTCCTCCAGAACAAAACTAACTAGTCACAAAGCATATTCATGTTCAAGATCAGAAGGGTATTGAATATCATTAAGGATCTGAACATATGATATTCCACCAAGTAAACCAACTAGCATCCACTACAAGGAGTAATCAACACTACTAGCAACCCACAGGTACGAATCTGGGGTTTTGTGACAAAGATTGAATACAAGAGATGAACTAGGGTTTGAGATGATATGGTGCTGGTAAAGATGTTGATGAATATTGGTCCTCCCACGCTGAGAGGGTCGTTGGTGATGATGATGCCTTCGATTTCCCCCTCCCGAAGGGAAGTTTCTCCGGCAGAATCACTGCGTCGGAGCCCTAGATTGCTTCTGCCTAGGTTCCGCCTCGAGACGGTGGCGCTTCGTATCGAAATCCTTCTTATGATTTTTCTAGGTCAAAACCCTTCATATAGCAGAAGATGGGCACCAGAGGCTTGCCAAGGGGCCCACAAGCTCAGGGGGCGCGCCCCAAGGCTTGTGGCCACCTGGTGGTCCCCTCATGTTATTTCTTCACCCAACATTTTTATATATTCCAAAACATTTCTCCGTAAAGTTTTAGGACATTTGGAGTTGTACAGAATAGGGATCTCAGATTTTCTCATTTCTGGTCCAGAATTCCAGTTGTCGGCATTCTCCCTCTTCATGTAAATCTTGTAAAATAAGAGAGAAAAGGCATGTGAATTGCATCATAATGTGTAATAACAATCCATAATGCAATAAATATCAACATAAAAACATGATGCAAAATGTACATATCAATGGGAGGAATGATGAGCGTCAAGCAGACATGGCGAGACAAGGGCACACCCCTTCCTACTTGGTTGATCCCAGATGGTACATGCACACGATCTATGGATCATCTGATGAGCGAGCTCAGCAAGATTGGTGCATATGAGCCCTATCAGGGCCATGATAAGTTTCATATAGTAAACAGGTCAGGTATGCATATCTCTAATATTGTTCAATCTTCTATTCTCATGTCTACATCTCACCAACTTCAACTCTCCAAAGTTCTCCGAGTTCCAACTGTCACTCATAATCTCTTGTCTGTTCCATGACTTACTTATGATAATAATGCTTCTGTTGAATTTCATTCATTCTATTTTTTCATTAAGGACCAAACCACAAAGGACGTCCTTCTCATAGGTCGCCATCGCGGTGGTGTTTACTCTCTAGATGCTCCCACAAGTCCTAATACAGCACCACTGATTTCAGCCGCCAATTCCAACCGAGATACAAGAAAACGGGCACCACCACCACCATCTGCCAGGAGTACAGCCTCTGGGCCTTCCCAAAGCTCTTCTTCATCCATGGCATCAACAGGGCACACACATGATATTACTTGTCGTCGTTGTAAGGGAAGAGGTCGTTATGAGAGAGAATGCCAATCTCCATGTATTATGATTGCTACTGAGGATTGTGGGTATGAGTCCGCTAGTGACTATGATGAGGAGACTTTGGCTCTTACTACAAGTGAAGAACACGGTGGAGATGATTCTGATCATGAGACGCAATACATGGCTGCTGAAGATACTGACAGGTATGAAAGTTTAGTTGGTCAATGTGTTTTGACTATGCAGGTCACACAAGCTGACCACAATCAGAGGCATAATTTGTTCCATACAAAGGGAGTTGTGAAGGAACGTTCTATTCGCGTCATCATAGATGGAGGGAGCTGCAACAACTTGGCTAGCATGGAGATGATGGAGAAGCTGTCTCTCACCACAAGACCACATCCACATCATTACTATATCCAATGGTTCAACAAACATCGGCAAGGTTAAGGTAACACATATTGTTCGTGTACATTTTAGTATCTCTACATATGTTGATTATGTTGATTCTGATGTGGTTCCCATGCAAGCATGTTCCTTATTACTTGGTAAACCATGGAAATTTGATAAAAATTCTGTACACCGTGATAGAAACAATTAGTATACTCTTGTTCATAAGGATAAACATATTACTTTGTTTCCTATGATTCCTGATTCCATTTTGAAAGATGATATTAATAGAGCTAATAAAGAAAAACAGGAGAAAAATAAGAGTGAAGATCATATTGTGGCAAAAGAATTTGAGCAACAAATGAAGCCTAATAATAAACCATTTAGTGTTGCTTCTGAAATTATATCGAAAAGTGCATGTTTACTTGCCACCAAATCTGATATTGATGAGCTAGATTTTAGCAAATCTTTTTGCTATGCTTTTGTGTGCAAAGAGGCATTATTTTCATTCAAGGACGTGCCTTCCTCTTTGCCTCCTACTATCACTAACATTTTGCAGGAGTTCACTGACGTCTTTCAACAAGACGTGCCACTAGGATTACCATCTATTCGAGGGATTGAGCATCAGATTGACTTAATTCCCGGTACTTCACTGCCAAACCGTGTGCCATACCATACCAATCCGGAGGAGACAAAGGAGATTATGCTCAAGTATAGGAGCTGCTCGACAAATATTATATACGTGAATCTCTTAGTCCTTGTGTTGTGACTATTATACTAGTGCCAAAAAAGGATGGTACATCGTGTATGTGTGTTGATTGTAAAGGCATTAATAATATTACTAGTCATTATCTTCATCCTATTCCTAGGCTAGATGATATGCTTCATGAATTGAGTGTCTCTACAATATTGTCCAAAGTTGATTTGCATAGTGGATACCATCAAATTCGTATGAAATTGGGAGATGAATGGAAAACAACATTTAAAACTAAGTTTGGTTTATATGAGTGGTTAATCATGCCTTTTGGGTTAACTAATGCACCTAGTACTTTCATGAGATTAATGAAAGATGTTTTACGTGCTTTCATTGGATGATTTGTGGTAGTCTATTTTGATGATATACTGATTTATAGCTAATCTTTGGAAGAACATTTACGTGTTGTTTTCATGAGATTAATGAAAGAAGTTTTTTGGTAACCTTGGGAAGTGCACCGTTTGCACCAACCGAGTATCTTTTCTTGGCTATGTTGTTACTCCACAGGGAATTGAAGTTGGTAAAGCCAAGATTGAAGCTATTGAGTGTTGGTCGTAGCCCAAAACGGTCACATGAGTGAGGAGTTTTCTTGGACTCACTAGTTTCTATATGCATTTTGTGAGAGATTTTAGCACCATTTCTACACCTCTCAATGAGCTTACAAATAAGGATGTGCCTTTTGTTTGGGGTATCGCACAGGAAGAAGCCTTCACAGTATTGAAAGATAAGTTGATACATGCTCCTTTACTCCAACTTCCTGATTTTAATAAGACTTTTGAGCTTGAATGTGATGCTAGTGGAATTGTATTAGGAGGTGTGGTATTACAAGATGGCAAACTTGTTACATACTTTTCTGAAAAATTAAGTGGGCCTAGTCTGAACTATTCTACTTATGATAAAGAATTATATGCTCTTTTCAGACCTTAGAAACATGGCAACATTATTTATGGCCCAAAGAATTTGTTATACATTCTGATCATGAATCTTTGAAACACATTAAAAGTCAAGCAAAACTGAACCGTAGACATGCTAAATGGGTTGAATTCATTGAGACTTTCCCTTATGTCATTAAACACAAGAGGGGTGAAGAAAATGTTGTTGCTGATGCATTGTCTCGTCATTATACTATGCTTTCACAACTTGACTTTAAAATATTTGGTCTGGAGAACATCAAAGATCAATATGTGCTTGATGATGAATTTAAAGATGTATTGCAGCATTGTAAAGAAGGAAGAACATGAAACAAGTTCGTTGTTAGCGATGGATTTGTGTTTCGTGCTAACAAGCTATGCATTCCAGCTAGCTCCATTAGTGTTTTGTTGTTGTAGGAGGCGCATGGAGGAGGATTAATGGGACACTTTGGCATGAAGAAGATGGAGGATATACTTGCTACACATTTCTTTTGGCCAAATATGAGATGGGATATTGAGCGTTTTGTTGCTCGCTGCACTACATGTTAAAAAGCTAAGTCACGACCCAATCCTCATGGTTTATATATTCCTTTGCTTTTGCCTAGTGTTCCTTGGGAGGATATATCTATGGATTTTGTTTTAGGATTACCTCAAACAAATAAGGGGAGGGGTTTGTTGTTGTGGATAGATTTTCAAAAATAGCACACTTCATACCATGTCATAAAAGCGGTGATGCTGCTAATGTTGTTGATTTGTTCTTTCATCAAATTATTCGCTTGCATGGTGTGCCAAATACTATTGTTTCAGATCGTGATATTAAATTTCTTAGCCACTTTTGGAGACATTTATGGGCTAACTTGGGGACTAAACTTCTTTTTAGTACTACTTGTCGCCCCCAAACTGATGGACAAACTAAAGTAGTCAATAGAACATTATCTACTATGCTTAGGGTTGTTTTGAAGAATAACAAGAAAATGTGGGAAGAATGTTTGCCTCATATTGAATTTTCTTATAATCATTCGCTGCATTCTACTACTAAGATGTGCCCTTTTGAAATTGTGTATGGTTTCCTACCTCGTGCATCACATTCTTCATCATCATGAACTTTCACTGGTGTCTAGTAATAAATGAATAGCTATGTGTGATGTCTGTCAATTACATGGCTTTATTTTCTTAAGCAGAAGTATGATGTGTTCGATATATTCATTCTTTTTCAGACACATGTTGAACATCTTCTCAAGCATAAAATTATACATGTTCAATCAGACTAGGAGGAAAATATCGCAATATCGACACTTCTTTTCAGAATCATGGGATTTCTCATCGTGTGTCTTGCCCTCATACACATCGGCAAAATGGTGCGCAACCATGTTGCTGAAACTAGTCTAACTTTGCTAGCTAATGCTTCCGTTCCTTTTCGTTTTTAGAGTGATACCTTCTTTACAACATGTTTTCTCATTAACCGTCTTCTGACACGTGTTCTTAATTTGAAAACCCCTCCTGAAGTCCTCCTTAACGAAGTTCCTGACTACACTTTTCTCATGGTATTTGGGTGTGCTTTTTGGCCACATCTACATCCCTACAATCACTGTAAGATTGAGTTCGGCTCAAATAAGTGTGACTTTCTTGGCTACAGTTCATTTCACAAAGGATATAATTGCCTTCATGTACCCACTAATAGAGTCTACATCTCCAGTGATGTCATCTTTGACGAGAACTCCTTTCCATTTTCCAATTTTTTGACAACATCAGACATACCATAGTCCTTGCGTCCCACAAATTTTTCCTCTGACCAATTTGAAGATGTCGCGTACTCGCTTGTTTTGTTGCCTAACCATAGCGCAACTACTAGTCGCCGTGGTCGACTCGAGCTGCTAGAACATACACATAGTCCCATCCATGCAAAATGGAACGAGCGTGTCATCAGGGTCTTCACGTGCAGCAGACGATCATCAGTAATAAGGGGCTCTCCGGGTGAAAGTAATAACGAGATCCTAATGAACACAAGTTCTCAGGTTAACAGCGGAGAGTATCTTCGGGGTCTTCACGTCCAGCAGACAACCATCAGTAATAAGGGGCTCTCCGGGTGAAAGTGATAACGAGATCCTAATGTTAGATTTAGCAAAATTCATTTAACCCGAAAAGAAGAGAGATCAGATTCCCAGAGTATAGGTCGAGGAATAAAAGATCCTAATACCACCCAATGGCGACGTGGGCCCTTAAGCCACATAGCCATGTTAGTAAAAGTTTTGCAACATCTAGACTCGTCTTCGGCCAAGGAGTTGGAAGGGGGATTCCTATAGGCAGTCGGCTCTGATACCAACTTGTGACGCCCCCGATTTGACCGTACACTAATCATACACGCAAACGTGTATGATCAAGATCAGGGACTCACGGGAAGATATCACAACACAACACTACAAATCAAAATAAGTCATACAAGCATCATATTACAAGCCAGGGGCCTCGAGGGCTCGAATACAAGAGCTCGATCATAGACGAGTCAGCGGAAGCAACAATATCTGAGTACAGACATAAGTTAAACAAGTTTAACTTAAGAAGGGTAGCACAAACTGGGATACAGATTGAAAGAGGCGTAGGCCTCCTGCCTGGGATCCTCCTAAACTACTCCTGGTCATCGTCAGCGGGCTGCACGTAGTAGTAGGCACCTCCCGAGTAGTGGTAGTCATCATCGACGATGGCGTTTGGCTCCTGGGCTCCATCGTCTGGTCGCAGCAATCGAGTATAGAAAGGGGGAAAGAGGGAGCAAAGCAACTGTGAGTACTCATCCAAAGTACTCGCAAGCAAGGAGCTACACTAAATATGTATGCATTGGTATCAAATGGAATAACGGTATCATATGTGGACTGAATTGCAGAAAGCCGGAATAAGAGGGGGATAGCTAGTCCTTTCGAAGACTACGCTTCTGATAACCTCCATCTTGCAGCAGGAGAAGAGAGTAGATGGTAAGTTCACCAAGTATCACCGCATAGCATAATCCTAACCGATGATCCTGCCCTCGTCGCCCTGTGAGAGAGCGATCACCGGTTGTATCTGGCACTTGGAAGGGTGTGTTTTATTAAGTATCCGGTTCTAGTTGTCATAATGTCAAGGTACAACTCCGGGTCGTCCTTTTACCGAGGGACACGACTATTCGAATAGATCAACTTCCCTGTAGGGGTGCACCACATAACCCAACACGCTAGATCCCATTTGGCCGGACACACTTTCTTGGGTCATGCCCGGCCTCGGAAGATCAACACGTCGCAGTCGTACCTAGGCACAACAGAGAGGTCAGCACGCCAGTCTAAATCCTATGGCGCAGGGGTCTGGGACCATCGCCCATTGCACACCTGCACGTTGCATACGCGGCCGGTGAGCAGACCTAGCAACCTCCATTACAAAGGAAGTTGCGTTACGCGGTCCAACCCGGCGCGCGCCGCTCAGTCGCTGACGTCACGAAGGTTTCGGCTGATACCACGACGTCGAGTGCCCATAACTGTCCCCGCGTAGATGGTTAGTGCGTATAAGCCAGTGGCCAGACTCAGATCAAATACCCAGATCTCGTTAAGCGTGTTATTTTGAAGTAACCGCGAACGCCGACCAGGGCCAGGCCCACATCTCTCCTAGGTGGTCTCAACCTGCCCTGTCGCTCTGCCTCAAAGTAACAGTCGGGGGCCGTCGGGAACTCAGGCCCACCACTACCTGGATGGAGCCACCTGCCCCTTCAGCCCCCGTCTCCAAACAGTTTCACCGGTAATGTATCAGTGTAAAGAATATAGTATATACCTGTGACCACCTCCCGAAGTGATCACGGCCCAGTAGTATAGCATGGCAGATGGACAAGAGTGTAGGGCCACTGATGATAATCTAGCATCCTATATTAAGCATTTAGGATTGCAGGTAAGGTATCAATAGTTGTAGCAACAATGACAGGCTATGCATCAGAATAGGATTAACGGAAAGCATTAACATGCTACAATACTCTAATGCAAGCAGTATAGAGGAGAGTAGGCGATATCTGGTGATCAAGGGGGGGCTTGCCTGGTTGCTCTGGCAAGAGAGAGGGGTCATCAACACCGTAGTCGTACTGGGTAGCAGCAGCGTCGATCTTGGTGTCTAGCGAGAGAAGAGGGGGGAGAAACCATAAATATTAAGCAAACAAATGCATAGCGATGCAGGACATGACAAGTAGCGGTGCTAGGGGTGCCCTAACGCGGTATGAGGTGGTACCGGTGAAGGGGGAAACATCCGGGAAAATATCCCCGGTGTTTCGCGTTTTCGGACAGATGAACCGGGGGGAAACTTATGTGTTCACTATGCTAGGGATCCGTGGCGGACGAACGGGCTTCGTATCCGGATTCGTCTCGTCGTTTTGAGCAACTTTCATGTACAAAGTTTTTCAATCCGAGCTATGGTTTATTTTATATTAATTTTAAAAGATTTAAATCATTTTTAGGATTTATTTAATTATTTAAAACAACATTATCCAGAATAGTAAATGATGACATCAGCATGACATCATGCTGACGTCAGCAGTCAACTTAGTTAGTTGACTAGTTAATTATAGTGCTTAGGTTAATTAGGGTTTTAGCTAATTAATTTACTGTTTAATTATACTGATTAGTTAATTATATTAGTTAATTAGGATTAATTAACTTAGTTAGTTAATTAATTAATTATTTACTTAAGTATTAAATATTATTTTTTAAAATTATTTATTTTTTTATCTCTTTTTTTTAATTCGTTCTGGGGTGGGCCCCCATGTCAGTGGCCCAGAGGGGCCATAGCGGGTGACGGGCAAGTGGGCAGCGGGCGTAACCCACACGGGGTTGAGCCCGCCCGAGCGGTAACGGGGCAAGGCCACCATGGCACATGCAGCCGCCGGTGAGTGCCGTGGTGGAGGCACCACAACAGCCAGAGGGAGCGGCGGGCGCCGGTGCCAGGGAGCGGCGGGCGCCGGTGCCAGGGAGGCGGCCAGTGGCGGTTCGGCGTGAGGGGCGCAGTGGCGGGAGGCGCGGTCGGATGGATGAGCGCGCGCAGCGGGATGCAGGGAGCGTCGTGGCATGGCAGCAGGAGCCGAGGATGGCGAGCGCGCGGGAGCGAGGCGACGACAGAGGCGGGGCGCGCGCAGGAAGGGCGAGCTGCAGGCGTGGGGGCCAGGGAGCGGCAGCAACAGCGGCTGAAGGCAGCAGCAGGACGAGGCTACGCGGGCGCGGCTGCAGCAATGGAAGCGGCGGCAGGGCGGAGCGGGGCGCCGCTAGCGCGGGCGCAGGACGTCGACGAGCATCAGAGAGGGGGAGAAGAGGAGAGGGAGGCCATGGCCTCACCGGGGGCCGTAGGGCACGAGGCAGTGGGCCGTGGGGGGGTAGACGGGGACGACGATGTCGAGGAGGCAGTCCGGTGAGGTGGCCTTCGACGAGGTAGGCCGCGGCGGTGGCGGTTCCATCCCGATCCTGTTCGGGTTGAGAGAGGGAGGACGCCGTGCGGGACGGGACGGAGAGGCGGGCGCCGACGAGGTGCAACGTGGAGCACCGGCGACATCGGGGCTGCGAGGTGCGACGGGGACGGCGACGTGGTGTGGAACGAGCGCCTGATCCAGATCGTATCGGAGAGGGGAAGGCGAGACGATGGGGGGAGAGTGGGTCGGGGGGTTGTGGGTGAGGTGGGGGATAGGAGGAGGGGAGTGGGGGGCCGGCCAACTGGTGGCCGTGGCCCGGGGTGGGGTTTTCTCTTTTCTTATTTTGTTTTTTTCTGTTTTTGTTCTTTTCCTTTTTCTTATTTTCTTTTCTGTTTTAATTTAAGTTCCTCTTTTACTTTAGTTTTATAAACTATAAAAGTAGTCCCTACTTTAGTGTTAATAAATAGGCTACTGCCACATAAGTTTGGGCAACTAAATAAAATAGTTTAATATTTTATTTACTGTAAAAGGCACTCAACTAATTGGTTCTGCTACTGTTTAAAACATTCTAGAGTATTTTACACTTTTATGAAAGTGTGGTTTCTCCACCAAATTTACCTATGCAATATTTGGTTCACTCCGAACATTTTAGTTTTATGATTTGAAAACTTTTATTCTTTGCTTTTGTTTTAAATTTGAAGTTTGAACTAGGTTTCGAACCGACGAGAGTTTATCCACAGAAACTGAGGTAACGTGGCATCATTAGCGGGGGATCACCGTAGCTTAATTATCCGGGCGTCATAGCCGCCACCTCTCCTGCGCCGCCGCCGTTCCCACCGCGCGCCGCCACGGGCCCGGGCGGCCCAGATCCGGCTCGCGGGGCCCGAACCGTCTACGCCGCCGCCCGCGCTCTCCTCCCTTCGCCGCGCTGCGGCAGCCACACCGACGCCGCCTCGCCGCCGTCATCGGCCTCCGAGCCGGTGACCGCCCTGCATCGCCGCTGCTACGGCCACCCTGCACCGTCGAACTCCGGTCGTCGCCACCCCGGCCCTCCTCCGTCTTCGGCACCGGCCGACCTCGCCACGGCCGCCCCACCACCTCGCCTCCCCGCCTCTTCCTCGTCTCTGGCCGGCGACCCAACTCCGGCGAACTACTACAGTGTTTCCGGCGAGATCCGAATCCCCTCGGGTTGACTTTTTCCCCCAAAACCCTAGCATTTTTGCATACTTTGACGCATCATAACTTCATCATCGTAGCTCCGGTTCGTGCGTGTAGCATATCAAAATGTTCGTCTCGACGAGTACATCATTTCATCCCATTGCATCATTTTCATTTGAGCTCATCTTGATGCTCGAAATGCTGTTGGAAGAGGGCTATGTGAGGAATGTTTCAGATCTGTTTCAGCAAATGGCCTTTTGTCATTTTTGCCATGATTAATAGGTGCATGCTATGATCCTGAGCTCTACATGTGTTTTGTAGAATGCCATGTTATCTTTACAGGGGTGTATGCCATGTATTTTTGTGATCTTTGTGGTGACTAGCACAAGCATGCAAATTAGCTTACTCAATGATGTTGATTTCAGGGACTTAGAATTTCACAAAGTCCTTGTCCTGATTATATTTTTATGTCATATGTTCATGTTGTTTCCTAGTGATCCGCGCCTCTTTTGAGGATGATCAGTAAGGATGTTCTGTAGATAATGTTGTCCTCTATCCATCCATGTCTTTGTTTGCAATTATGGAGCACCCTAGCTGGAGTCAATCAAGCTCTACTTTTGCTATAAAATGTTCCTGGCAGATTGTTAACATGTTTAGCGATTTTGCCGAGCTTGTTGTAGTTGATCCGTGCATGCTATGTTATTGTTCTTGCCATGTCTAGCTTCTATACCATGTCTATTTGCTGGGTGCATGCTTAGTTTGTCATGCAATGCCTCGTAGTGAGTGCATCGTGCTCGTAAACATGCCTACTCGTTAACTGTTTTGCATGCTCCAGTTTTTCACTAAGTCTGAATCTGTTTATATTTTTGCTATGTTCACATGTTTGCAATTGTATTTTCTGATCCCTTTTGTCTCATGGTCACTAAGGGACTTTTGTTATATGCTTTGAGTAGCTTCATGCCATGCCTTGCTTTGCCATGATATGTTCCTGTAGCATGTAGTTATCATGCTTTAAACATTGCTTCCTGATGATAAATTCCTGACATGTTGTCAATTTCACTCAGTCTGAAACCAGTAATCTTTTGCACTTTTGCCATGCTTGTTTGAGCTTGCTATTGAGTGAATTAGCCATAGCTCAGTGTTCATCATTTGTCAAGCATCATGAGTGGATCCCTGCCATGTATTTTGTTGCTATGTTTGGGTGATGTAGCATATTTATCTTCATGCATTAAATGGCTACTTGCTGTTTATCGCAGACCGGTGCCATATTTGTTTTGCTTGCCATTTCCAAATCATGCATCCGATTCCAGTGATCTTTATATCGATTTCAACCGAAATCAACTCCTCTATCCAGTAGCACTCTTGGATTTCCAATTGGGGCCAGGTTCAATCATTCCTTTCCAAATCATGCATATGCATCACATATCGCATCCCGCATATCATACCATGTTTGCATCATATTGCTTGAGCATTGCACGTGGTTCATAGTGTTCCCTTTTTGCTTGTTGTTCTTTCTTGGGTAGAGCTGGGAGATGAGTACGTGAATGAGGAGCCCGTTGAGTACGCTTATGAGGATCAAGGCAACTCTGAGAACTTTGTAGGCAAGATGACCATACCCTCAAAATCACTTCTATCTTTGCTTGCTAGATGCTCGCTCTTTTGCTATGCCTATGCTACGATACCTACCACTTGCTTATCATGCCTCCCATATTGCCATGTCAAACCTCTAACCCACCTTGTCCTCGCAAACCGTTGTTTGCCTATGTTACCGCTTTGCTCAGCGCCTCTTATAGCGTTGCTAGTTGCAGGTGAAGTTTGGAGATCGTTCCTAGTTGGAACATGTTTATTGTTGGGATATCACCATATTATCTTGTTTATCTTAATGCACCTATATACTTGGTAAAGGATGGAAGGCTTGGCCTTATGCCTGGTGTTTTGTTCCACTCTTGCCGCCCTAGTTTCCGTCATATCGGTGTTATGTTCCCGGATTTTGTGTTCCTTACACGGTTGGGTTATAATGCCTTGAATAAAACTCCTCCAGCAATGCCAAACATTGGTTTTACCACTCGCCACCTAGCCTTTTCCCTTGGGTTTCACGGACTCAAGGGTCATCTTTATTTTAACACCCCCCTGGGCCAGTGCTTCTCTAAGTGTTGGTCCAACTGAGCAATGACCGGGGCTACCAGGGGCAACTCTGGGCTATCCTACCCGACGTCTTGCTCATCTGGTGTGCCCTGAGAACAAGATATGTGCAGCTCCTATCGGGATTTGACGGCACATCTGGGTGGTGTTGCTGGTTTAGTTTTACCATTGTCGAGGATGTCTTGTAACCGGGATGCCGAGTCTGATCGGAATGTCTTGGGAGAAGGAATATTCTTCGTTGACCGTGAGAGCTTGTGATGGGCTAAGTTGGGACTCCCCTGCAGGGATTTGAACTTTCGAAAGCCGTGCCCGCGGTTATGGGCAAATGGGAATTTGTTAATGTCCGGTTGTAGAAAACCTGAAACTTAACTTAATTAAAATGCATCAACCGCGTGTGTAACCGTGATGGTCTCTTCTTGGCGGAGTCCGAGAAGTGAACACGGTGTTGGAGTAATGTTTGACGTAGGTTGTTCTAGGATCACTTCTTGATCATAGTTTTTCGCTCGTGCCTTTGTCTTCTCTTCTCGGTCTCTTTTGCGTATGTTAGCCACCATATATGCTAGTCGCTTGCTGCAGCTCCACCTCATACCTTATACCCTACCTATAAGCTTAAATAGTCTTGATCGCGAGGGTGTGAGATTGATGAGTCCCCGTGACTCACAGATACTTCCAAAACCAGTTTGCAGGTGTCGATGATACCGTGCAGATGACCCAACTGAGCTCAAGGAGGAGCTCGATGAAGATCGTGTCCTTTGTTTTGTTTCGTTTCAGTCGATCAGTAGTGGAGCCCAGTTGGGTCGATCGGGGATCTGTGTAGCATTTGGGGTAGTCTTCTTTTATTTTGGTTCCGTAGTCGGACCTTGATTGTATCTGGATGATGTAATGCTTTATTGATGTAATTGTGTGAAGTGGCGATTGTAAGCCAACTATGTATCTCTTTCCCTTATTGTTTTACATGGGTTGTGTGAAGATTACCTCACTTGCGACATTGCTTACAATGTGGTTATGCCTCTGAGTCGTGCTTCGACACGTGGGAGATATAGCCGCATCGTGGGCGTTACAAGTTGGTATCCGAGCCTTCCCCGACCTTAGGAGCCCCCTGCTTGATCGAATTGTTGGTGTTGTTGAGTCTAGAAAAATGTTTTGAGTAATTTAGGATTATATATATCAGAGAGTGGGACTTCTTTTTACTCCTCAGTCCCTTCGTCGCTCTGGTGAGGCATCCTGGCATATAGTTTTGACTCTTCTCTTCTCAAATTTCACTAAAAAAAATTAGGATCACACGGGTATTTTGGAATCGTTCCGATGGTTTTGTGACGAGAACATTGTTCTTGGTGCCTCCTGACATTTAGGGGTTGTGGCAGTGTCCCGGGTAGTTGAGCTCCGAGGTGTTGTCATCACAATTTTATCGTTGCAGTTCTGGAATACCTGAGTTTCGCCGACATCGGAAATCTCTTTTATGCAGTTGTTGGTGAGATAACCTCGACGCCACCCAGTACTGGGGCGGGAGTTCGGGAGTATTGCCATAACTCGTATAACGGATGCTTTTCGAAGGTTGAGGTAAACGATTTCTGAAGGTTTCTTGGTTATGTGTTGAAGGATGGATACAGCTGGATGTAGGATTTGTGTAGTTTTGGGTGAGATATTATGCTTCCCCTGTATCCCCAACACCTGATTGCATAACCAGATAGTTTCGGGAGTTTATAAGTGGGAATTCAAGTAGCTCTTAGGATATCTTTCCGACAGATGTATGATATGAAATTGGGGTTCGACGTCTAGTGGTACGCCTATCCACGGTTGGTTTTACAGTGGTCTCGTTGTGTCTTAAAGAGTCCTTGGCTATGCTGACTCGGGGACGCTTCATATGTCATGTGCACTACCTTGTACATGATGGTGATGTACGATCAAGCCCGTGTAGGCCCCACCACAAAAACTTCAAACGAAATCTCTATCATATGTTTGTTCTAGCTTATTTTGCAAGCTAATCCTTTGTTTTGTTTTCAGTTGTGGTATTCGAGTTGCTTCGGTGTCAAGTGTTGATTCCATACCTTTCCTAAACGGTGTTCTCATACTCCGATGTGAATACCAATCCCTCATGATAATCGAGATTGTCATGTTAATCCTCTTCTCAACCGGTGTGTTTCTCTTCAAGTGGATCCAATCATTTCCACATCCGCAAGATCAAGTATCAGTTCTTCTCAACGGTGTTTGTTTCATCCGTCTCCAAGTTGCTTTTGTTTCTACCCACCCTCCCACCCTTGTTTTTCTTCAAGGACTCATATATCTTAATCAAGTGTCCTTTAATTCTTGTGAAGTCTCTCCATCCTTTTCCGTCAATATTCTTATCCGGTGATTCTCAAGAAGATTCTAACGAAGCTTCAAGTTCATCATTCTACGTTCCTTTTTCTCCTCCTGTGGATTCAATTCAAGCTTTTGGTGTTTCTTTACCCTTTTCCTTGTTTCAAATACCTTCTCATGCCGGTGCACTTTATTATCATTCCACTTCTCGCTATTTATTGTTCCGGAGTGCTCAAGATATCTCGGAGATTCATGTTTCCACTTTGCTTTCGTTCCAGCTTTTGCGAGGATGTTACCTCATTCAAGCCATTTATTTCAACCGGTGCAATCTCTCTTTTAAATTGTTCAACAGTGTTTCTTTTGAGTGGGCCCTAACCCACAGGTCTTTTCCCAGGATCTTACCTGACTCTTCTTATTTTCCCGGAGCTATCCTCAAATTTCTTTTCGAAGTTTGATGTAAGAATGATTTATCATCAGTCAAATGCCTTTCTCCAAGATTTGTTAAATTCCTTTCATCGTTGGCTCAACCTCTTCGCTTTTCATTCTCCCGGAGTATCTGAACAATTCTTGGTGGTGTTTCTCGTCGTCATTCTCTACATTTGAAGACCGAAGAAGAATTTTTCTCTCAATCTTGCTCCATTCTCTTCAAGATTCGTGATTCCAGCATGTTGCCATCCTCTCATAATTGTTTTGATTGAGAGAATTCTTTTCACCTATCCGGAGCAATTCAAGAGTCTTTTCGTTTGATTATCCGGAGTCCATCAATATAGGTTTATTCATTCTCAGCTTTCAGTTATCATTCTCCGATCTTACCGGTGCATCGTTCAAGTGATCTCTAATCGGTCCGTGATCTATTCGTTTCACTTGTATCTAAATTCTCTCAATCATCTTCCTTCATTTGAAAATTTTACCCGGTGTTTCCTTATCTTTCCTTCGTTCATTTTTAATTCTTACGGTGGTTCATTCAAGATTTCTCTTCCTTGGTTACCATATCAATTTATTCGTTGCTTCAATCCTACCGGTGGTTCGTTGAAGACCTTCCCAAGTTTGCGCTATATCTATCTTAATCCTTTCAACAAGAATAAGTAATGTGCCAAATCCATTATTTGTCATCAATTTAATTGGTGAAGGATAAGCATAATTTAATTATTATTCTTGTTTCATCGAGTGAACTCAATTCCCTATTTCGGAGGCTCAACAAATTCTTGTTTCCATTTGTTCATCTTTCTTTTCCCGGAGTTCCAAGCTTTTCTACTTTATCTCATTGCGGAAATCCATCTAAATCATCGCAAGGTTTCACCTTGTGTTTTTTCAACTTCTCTTTCCTTCCGTTTAATCGTTCTTGTGTTTAACGGAGTTCTTGATGAAGGTTCTACATGGTGGTTCATCGAGGATTAATTCCTTTTCGAAGTGTTCATCAAGATTCTTTTCAGAGGAGCTCAAGCATTCTTCATCTTGCAATCCGGAGTGCAATTCCTTCTACTTTATCTTTTGAGGTGGTGTTATGTCATTCTTGATAATTTTCCTTCGTGTTTCATGATTCACAAGTTATCAAGAATGAGGTATTTTAAATCCATCAATCTCTTCATTGGAGTTATCTTGGGTTATATTTCACCTAAAACTTTTCCTAAGGATTGTTGCTAATTATGGTGCTTATGAATGACCCAAGTTCTTCTTTTATCCTTCCGGTGAATAAGCTTTCTCGTCTCCTTGTTCATATCAATCCAATTCTTCTTCCCGTGAGTGGCAGGTTGTCACCTCATAATTGAGATGTATTCCATAAGACCATATCAAGATTATTCTTTTCGCTGTTGGTTTTCCAACAACTCCGTTCTAGCCTTTGTTGTAAGCGTGCTCTGCCAAGATCTTGTTTTCTACTTCGTTCACTCCTTTCCATTCTCTCTTTTCTTCCGGAGGCATTATGATGTTGCTCTCTTCTACCCTTCTTCTTGTTCTTGTCAAGATCATGTTCTTTTCGTGCTTATCCATTTAACCGGAGTGTGTGCCCGCTGCTCAAGTTCATTCATTTTATCAAGCCTTGCATATATTTCCAACCGGAGTGCTGTTCAAATTTGTTCTTCCTTGTTCCTTCTCCTAACGGAGTGCTTTCAACTTCGCTCATTCTCGTTGCTTTCTTTCTTTCAATTTGCTCAACCTTTTCAAGGTTCTTTGGTTTCACTCATTGGTCAAAGAAGCAACTTAGTTTACCTCTCATCTTTCTCTTCCGTTGTCCCTCCGGTGCCATTCTAGATCTCGGGACGAGATCCTCTCGTAGTGGTGGAGTGTTGTAACGCCCCGAGACCGATGTGCCAGGTGTCCTCCAGTAATTCGCTGTTGTTGCATTGTCATTCCTTGCGTGTCATGCATTGCGTATCATGTCATCATGTGCATTTCATTTGCATACATGTTCGTCTCATGCATCCGAGCATTTTCCCCGTTGTCTGTTTTGGAATCCGGCGCTCCTATGTCATCCGGTGTCCCTTTCTACCTCTTTTCTTGTGCGGGTGTTAAACGTTTTCGGATTGGACCGAGACTTGTCATGCGGCCTTGGTTTACTACCGGTAGACCGCCTGTCAAGTTTCGTGCCATTTGGACTTCGTTTGATACTCCAACGGTTAACCGAGGGACCGAAAAGGCCTTGTGTGTGTTGCAACCCAACACTCCTCCAAAGTGGCCCAAAACCCACCTAAACCTCCTCCATCTCCTAGCGCGTTTGATCACGCTCGCGTGGCCGCAAACCGCACCTCATTTGGAGCTTCCTAGCTCCCTCTACCTCTATAAATAGGCCTCCTCCCGAAATTTTCGGGTCTCTTCAACCCCAAACCCTAGATCCAACTCCCTCCGCGCGGCCGGACGCTTCGCCGCCACCACTCCCGTGCCGCCAAGTGTCGTGCCGCCGCCGTTCCCACCGCGTGCCGCCGCGGGCCCGCGTGGCCCAGATCCGGCCCGTGGGGCCCGAACCGTCTACGCCACCGCCCGCGCTCTCCTCCCTTCGCCTCGCCGCCCCGCGCCGCGGCAGCCGCGCCGGCGGCCTCCGAGCCGGCGACCGCCCGGCATCGCCGCTGCTCCGGCCACCCTGCGCCGCCGAACTCCGGTCGTCGCCGCCTCTCCGGCGTCGTCCAACCTCACCACGGCCGCCCCACCACCTCGCCTCCCCGCCTCTTCCTCGTCTCCGACCGGCGACCCAACTCCGGTGAACTGCTACAGTGTTTCCGGCGAGATCCGGATCTGGATCTGGATCCCCTCGGGTTGACTCTTTCCCCCGAAACCCTAGCATTTTTGCATACTTTGACGCATCATAACTTCATCATCATAGCTCTGGTTCGTGCGTGTAGCATATCAAAATGTTCGTCTCGATGAGTACATCATTTCATCTCATTGCATCATTTTCATTTGAGCCCATCTTGATGCCCGAAATGCTGTTGGAAGAGGGCTATGTGAGGAATGTTTCAGATCTGTTTCAGCAAATGGCCTTTTGTCATTTTTGCCATGATTAATAGGTGCATGCTATGATCCTGAGCTCTACATGTGTTTTGTAGAATGCCATGTTATGTTTACAGGGGTGTATGCCATGTATTTTTGTAATATTTGTGGTGACTAGCACAAGCATGCAAAGTAGCTTACTCAATGATGCTGATTTCAGGGACTTAGAATTTCACTAAGTCCTTGCCCTGATTATATTTTTATGCCATATGGTCCTGTTGTTTCCTAGTGATCCGTGCCTCTTTTGAGGATGATCAGTAAGGATGTTTTGTAGAAAATGTTATGCTCTACCCATTCATGTCTTTGTTTGCAATTATGGAGCACCCTAGCTGGAGTCAATTGAGCTCTACTTTTGCTATAAAATGTTCCTGGCAGATTGTTAACATGTTTAGCGATTTTGCCGAGCTTGTTGTAGTTGATTCGTGCATGCTATGTTGTTGTTCTTGCCATGTCTAGCTTCTATGCCATGTCTATTTGCTGGGTGTATGCTTAGTTTGTCATGCAATGCCTCGTAGTGAGTGCATCGTGCTCGTAAACATGCCTACTCGTTAACTGTTTTGCATGCTCCAGTTTTTCACTAAGTCTGAATCTGTTTATGTTTTTGCTATGTTCACATGCTTGCAATTGTATTTTCTGATCCCTTTTGTCTCATGGTCACTAAGGGACGTTTGTTATATGCTTTGAGTAGCTTCATGCCATGCCTTGCCTTGCCATGATATGTTCCTGTAGCATGTAGTTATCATGCTTTAAACATTGCTTTCTGATGATAAATTCCTGACATGCTGTCAATTTCACTCAGTCTGAAACCAGTAATCTTTTGCACTTTTGCGATGCTTGTTTGAGCTTGCTATTGAGTGAATTAGCCGTAGCTCAGTGTTCATCTTTTGTCAAGCATCATGAGTGGATCCCTTCCATGTATTTTGTTGCTATGTTTGATTGCTGTAGCATATTTATCTTGACGCATTTAGATGGCTACTTGCTGTTTATCGCAGACCGGTGTCATATTTGTTTTGCTTGCCATTTCCAAACCGTGCATCCGATTCCGGTGATCTTTATATCGATTTCAACCGAAATAAACTCCTATATCCATTGGAACTCTTGGATTTCCAAGTTGAGGCCAGGTTCAATAATTCCTTTCCAAATCATGCATATGCATCACATATCGCATCCCGCATATCATACCATGTTTGCATCATGTTGCTTGAGCATTGCACGTGGTTGATTGTGTTCCCTTTTTGCTTGTTGTTCTTGCTTGGCTAGAGCCGGGAGACGAGTACGTGAACGAGGAGCCCATTGAGTACGCTTACGAGGATCAAGGCAACTCTGAGAACTTTACAGGCAAGATGACCATACCCTCGAAATCACTTCTATCTTTGCTTACTAGATGCTCGCTATTTTGCTATGCCTATGCTATGATACCTACCACTTGCTTATCATGCCTCCCATATTGCCATGTCAAACCTCTAACCCACCTTGTCCTAGCAAACCGTTGTTTGGCTATGTTACTGCTTTGCTCAGCCCCTCTTATAGCGTTGCTAGTTGCAGGTGAAGTTTGGAGATCGTTCCTTGTTGGAACATGTTTATTGTTGGGATATCACCATATTATCTTCTTTACCTTAATGCACCTATATACTTGGTAAAGCGTGAAAGGCTCGGCCTTATTCCTGGTGTTTTGTTCCATTCTTGCCGCCCTAGTTTCCGTCATATCGGTGTTATGTTCCCGGATTTTGCGTTCCTTACACGGTTGGGTTATAATGGGAACCCCTTGACAGTTCGCCTTGAATAAAACTCCTCCAGCAATGCCCAACATTGGTTTTACCACTCCCCACCTAGCCTTTTCCCTTGGGTTTCGCGGACTCAAGGGTCATCTTTATTTTAACCCCCCCCCCCCCGGGCCAGTGCTTCTCTAAGTGTTCGTCCAACTGAGCAATGTCGGGGGCTACCAGGGGCAACTCTAGACTGGCCTACCCGACGTCTTGCTCATCCGGTGTGCCCTGAGAATGAGATATGTGCAGCTCCTATCGGGATTTGTCGGCACATCTGGGTGGTGTTGCTGGTTTAATTTTACCATTGTCGAGAATGTCTTGTAACCGGGATGCCGAGTCTGATCGGAATGTCTTGGGAGAAGGAATATCCTTCGTTGACCATGAGAGCTTGTGGTGGGCTAAGTTGGGACTCCCCTGCAGGGATTTGAACTTTAGAAAGCCATGCCCGCGGTTATGGGCAGATGGGAATTTGTTAATGTCCGGTTGTAGAAAACCTGAAACTTAACTTAATTAAAATGCATCAACCGCGTGTGTAACCGTGATGGTCTCTTCTCGGCGGAGTCCGGGAAGTGAACACGGTGTTGGAGTAATGTTTGACGTAGGTTGTTCTAGGATCACTTCTTGATCATAGTTTGTCGCTCGTGCCTTTGCCTTCTCTTCTTGCTCTTTTTAACGCATGTTAGCCACCATATATGCTAGTGCTTGCTGCAGCTCCACCTCATACCTTATACCCTACCTATAAGCTTAAATAGTCTTGATCGCGAGGGTGTGAGATTGCTGAGTCCCCGTGAATCACAGATACTTCCAAAACCAGTTTGCAGGTGTCGATGATACCGTGCAGATGACGCAACTGAGCTCAAGGAGGAGCTCGATGAAGATCTTGTCCTTTGTTTTGTTTCGTTTCAGTCGATCAGTAGTGGAGCCCAGTTGGTTCGATCAGGGATCTGTGTAGCATTTGGGGTAGTATTCTTTTATTTTGGTTCCGTTGTCGGACCTTGATTGTATCTGGATGATGTAATGATTTATTCATGTAATTGTGTGAAGTGGCGATTGTAAGTCAACTATGTATCTCTTTCCCTTATTGTTTTACATGGATTGTGTGAAGATTACCTCACTTGCGACATTGCTTACAATGCGGTTATGCCTCTAAGTCGTGCTTCGACACGTGGGAGATATAGCCACATCGTGGGCGTTACACTACCTCTAAACCTCCACTTGGTAGAACAAACACAATAGAAGGATGCTCCCATAGACAAGAAAGGGTATGCAGGTGCGTATGGTTTGTGTGCGTGTTGATTCCACCCATGCTTTCCAATGCGGACCCTCTCTTAATAGTACGGTTTTCCTAAGACTCTGATCAAATGAAAAGAAATGCCGGAAATTACCATCTTTGCACTTTATACAAGTCAGGGGAATAAACTGTCTTATGCCATATATAATAATACCTAAAATTCTCAACGCACACGGTTAATCCGCAAAGCGCAGTGTCATCAACACCGAAACCAACTAGAGAGAGATATGCCCTAACAGGCGACAGAAGAGCATCTTGTTTTCTTTGGATCCCTTATGATAAAAGATGGGTCGGAGATTTGTTTGTGGGAGGACAAGTGGCTAGGCAATGCTAGCCTCCAAGAACAATAGCCCGATTTGTACCATATTATTCATGATAGGGATGACACTATTGCATAGGTTATTAGTTCATCCCCGACAGATATTTCTTTCAGGTGGGATTTGATTGGCTCGTCTTATGTCATGGAAAAATCTTCCATCCTGTTTGGAGTGGATTAACCTGACACATGGATGAGATGAGCTTCATTGGAATCTCACTACATCTGGGTCCTTCATAGTTGACTCAATGTATGGTGTGCTAAGGCACTAAGACGTTCCAATGGATAACAAGAAGAAAATTTGGAAGTCAACAATTCCACTAAAAGTTGAAATCTTCGTGTGGCGTCTTCGGAGGGGAGTTGTGCTAAGAAAAGACAACCTCGTCCGTTGGAATTGACAAGAAAGCAAGAAGTGTAGCTTTTGTACTCATGATGGGACAATCAAACACAACTTTTTCAGTGTAAATTTTTGCATTCTATATTGTCAGTCATCCAAGTAGTATCTAATTTGTATCATCACAAGTGTTGCAGACATTTTTTGACATTGGTTGAACGGTATTCAAAATGGGTTCAAAAGCTAATAAGTGTTTGAGCATATTTCTTATTATGGTCGCTTTGACTATGTAGAAATGATTTGATTTTTAATGGCAAAAAATGTTCTCCTTTGCAGGTTATTCTCCAATGCACGCACTCGCTTCATATGTAGTGTACCCTACACTAAATGGAGTGCCAACCGTTGTACAAGGTGGTGTCCATGCGGTTGGAGCAGGTGGTCATGGAGGTTTTTACCCAACATGGGTGTTAGCATAATCTCCGAATCAGTCCACCACCTACTTTGACATAAGCATAGTGTCAGTCATATGATTATTATGTTGTCGATGTTGGTTTATTTTACTTTCATTTGGTCAATTGTTGGTATTAGCTATGTGCATTTTAGTTATGTGAATGTTGGGTGTTCATCATCTTGATTTGTATCCGCTCGATGCTATATTTTGAGTCGATGAAAGCGACCTTTATCAAAAAAACAAAAAGGAAAGCATCAACTTCCCTTTTTCCATGTTCCCATGCGGATGTTGCTGCATGCACAACTGCGAGCTAATATAGTCATGAAGGAACCGACGCGATGATACGTCTACAACGTATCTATAATTTTTTATTGTTCCATGTTGTTATATTATCAATCTTGGATGTTTTATATTCATTTACTAGCAACTTTATATCATTTATGGGACTAACCTATTGACATAGTGCCTAGTGCCAGTTGTTGTTTCTTGCTTGTTTTTACTTCGCAGAATATCCATATGAAACAATGTCCAAATGCAGTGAAACTTTTTGGAGATTTTTTTTCTGCCCAAAAGAGACCCAGTGAGCCTAGGAGGTGTGCTAGAGGAGGCCCGAGGGGCCCACAAGACAACAGGGCACGCCAGAGGCCCCATGCGCGCCCTGGTGGCATGTGGGGCCCATGGTGATTTTCTCCACCGACTCTCGGCTCTATAAATACTAAGATATTCCAGAAACCCTAGGGGAGTGGACGAAACACAATTCCAACTGCCGCAAGTTCCAAAACAACGAGATCCAATCTAGAACTAAATTTCGGCACCTTGCCGGAGGGGGGAAACGATCATGGAGGGGCTCATCATCCTGATTGGTGCTCCTCCGATGATGCGTGAGTAGTTTACCACAAACCTACGGGTCCGTAGGCAGTAGCTAGATGGCTTCTTCTTTCTTTTTTGATCTTCAATACAATGTTCTCCTCGATGTTCTTGGAGATCTATTTGATGTAATGACTTCTTGCGGTGTGTTTGTTGGAATCCGATGAATTGCGAGTTTATGATTAGTTCTATCTATGAGTATTATTTGAGTCTTCTCTGAACTCGTTTATGCATGATCTTTATAGCCTCGTATTTCCTCTTCGAAACTTTGGTTTGGTATGGCCAACTAGCTTGATTTTTCTTACAGTGGGAAGAGGTGCTTTGTGATGAGTTCGATCTTGCGATGCTTATTCTTAGTGACAGAAGGAGACATGACACGCATGTATTAGTTTCCATTAAGGATAAGAAGATGGGGTCTATTCCCACATGAATATATCATGTTTACATCATGTCATTGTTCCTATTGCATTACTCCGTTTTCCCATGCATTTAGTACACTAGATGCATGCTGGATAGCGGTCGATGTGTGGAGTAATAGTAGTAGATGCAGGCAAGAGTCGATCTACTAATATTGGATGTGATGCCTATAGACATGATCATTGCCTTGGATATCGTCATGATTATTTGCTTTTCTATCAATTGCCCGACAGTAATTTGTTTACCCATCATGTGCTATTTTCTCGAGAGAAGCCATTAGTGAAATCTACAGGCCCCGGGTCTATTTCCTATCATATTATTTTCAGATTTATTATTCCAAAAACCTAAAAATACGTTGCTACACTTTTCTATATTTTCTTTGTTTTGTGTTTTTGTCAGATCTATTTATCAAATCTCATAAAATTTTATCTATCTCAATACCGACAAGGGATTAACAACCCCTCTTACGCGTTGGGTTGCAAGTATTTGTTATTTGTGTGCGGGTGTTGTTTACATAGTGTTACTTGGTTCTCCTGCTGGATTGATAACCTTAGTTTCATTACTGAGGGAAATACTTACCGTTGTTGTGTTGCATCATCCTCACCTCTTCGGGGAATTACCAACGCAGATACAAGCAATCACGTGACCCCTCGGTTGGTGGAGCTACTTTCTAGTGGGTGAGCTCATTGCGGACATGCCACAATCGCCACATGGTCATCGAAATCACCACACTCGTGACAAAAAGATGTTAGGGTGCTTCAAGTAAAAAAGAACAGTTGAAGAACCCCATATCATATAGCCAAAAAGACAATTATATGCACCGTAAGAAACTTTCACGTGTTCATTCATTTCTTGGTTCATTAGTGTGATTTGATATCAATTGATCATATGACTACAATTGGTTAAAATACATAGAGCCAACAATAATGTTATCTGAAACCCCACATCGACCTTGACAGTGTGCCCTTGTCTGGAAATGAACTGGAATATATCATAGTTGTAGATTAGAAATTCGAACTAAGTTACATGCTCACCAGCAAAGTTTTTCTTTCACTTAAGCCAAAAGGAATAGAAAAATACAGTAACATCCATGTGAGATGTCACTACTTGTTGATTTTCGAATGGTTGCCCACTGATGTAGTTACCCTCTGTTTACTGCCGTCATCTTGCAAATGTTGCATAATTAGCTGCTGCTCCCAGTGATTTCGTTGTATGTGCTCTTGATGTTGCTGATCAGAGCTTCCCTGGAACGCATAGAAGTACTAGAGGTGATAAGAACCTGACAAGAAATCTAGTTCTTTTTTGTGAAAGTATGAATTTATGAAACGATCAATTTCCTCACAGTAGGTTTTGGGATTGGATAGCATATATGTTTTCCATAAATAGCGTCTTTTTATTAACTCATAGTGAAGCATCAAGGAAATACAAAACACGATAAGCAAACACCCGGCCTCCGCATAACCAAGATGCACACAGCCAACACCAACACACACATCAAAATCACACCAGCAAAGCAAAGCAAAGCCAAAGAAGGCTGAAGCTATGCCTAGGCAAATTGAAAAACAAAGAGAAAGGGGAAAAAATAGTGACGATCCATGTTGAGTACACATTGAGGCAACGAAGATGACGAAGGAGCACACGATCCGAATGCCATAACCATGCAAACTGAAACTATGCACACACTAGGCAATCAATTGCCGTTTATGGAGCCAGGAACGTTCGTGTGGCTCCGGTCACATCATAAACTCGTGAGAAGAGACTGTGTATCAAAATCTCACACTAGAGACGTTGTGGCGATAACACGCCTCAAACACTAGTGAATGTCGGAAGTAAATCTAGGCATGGCCACAACCACCTAGACAAAACACCACGCATTGTCACTGCACGCCATGGCGGCGACCTACTGCTTGTTGGCCAATAAGCCACGGCGGGCATGTCCAGTGCGCGTGTGTGCGCGCGCTGGGCGTGTCAGGTGCTGGTTGTGGCCGCACCAGGTCTATGGCATGCGTGTGTGCGTGTGTATCTCGCCATTGTCTGACCATGGTCCGACTAGTGTCCAGGCTGGGCATAGTCTGGGTAGCACCCGAGTAGCATCCGTATGTTGGATGGTCTGGGCATAGTCCGACTTAAGTCTGACTAGTGTATAGGCTAGGTGTGTGTGTGTGCGTGTGTGTCCATGCGTTCGAGCGCATGGGTCGTTGCGTGTAGGCGAGATACTAGGAGGGGTGACCGCGTCAGGCACTGGACTCGGGATCACGGCGACTGCGTTCGTGCGCGTTGGGCGCGTGATCTAGGGAGCACGGGATGTGGGGGAGTGCATGCGTCGAGTGCGTAGGAGCGAGGCGTGGCGCGTACATGCGCGCGGGTATAAAGCCTGCTCCAGACTCCTGTGTAGCTAGCCTGGGGTGAACTGAGTTCGTGCTCAGGGAAAAGAAAGACACGCCGTTCGTGCGGCGGGCGGAGTACGTGCTCCAGGAAACACCTATGTCATGCGTCCTTCTTCTTCCTTCACCTTCCTCTTCGTTGTGTCAGTGAGAGAACGAGCGAGAGGTGCAGCGAGAGA
This sequence comes from Triticum urartu, assembly GCF_003073215.2. Taxonomy (NCBI): domain Eukaryota; kingdom Viridiplantae; phylum Streptophyta; class Magnoliopsida; order Poales; family Poaceae; genus Triticum; species Triticum urartu. The sequence continues at coordinate 252,958,986 of NC_053023.1, forward strand.
GAGGAAGACAGAGGCCGCGGCAACAACACTGCCACCTCTGGAATGTCCCAGTCAACCACACGAGCACTACCGCCACCACCTCCTTCGGTTCGCCACGCCACCGTGATGGATCACCGAAGTCCATCGCCACACACCGCCTTCATGCCTCAGCCACCCAAGTAAGGTCCATAGAGAGGCCAACTGCAGTGCATGCCTCACCAACAACAACTGGTCCCACCAGTCGGCACCAACTCCAAAACGATGCCCCCAAGAGGGTAGCACGACACATATGTGATGCCATCGTCCGGCTCAAGGACCTAGGGTTTCCACTGAGCGGTATCACTACTCCCTTTGTTTCTAAATATAAGTCCTTTTGGAGATTTCAGTATGGACTACATACAAATGTATATAGACATATTTTACAGTGTATATGAAATCACTTTGCTCTGTATGTAATCTATATTGGAATCTCTAAAAAAAGACTTATATTTAGGAATGAAGGGAGTAGACGGGAAGAACCACAACTCTGATGCCTTCATGAAGGTAACAACACTCATCGACTTTCGTCGACGTTCTCACCTTCCAACCCCTAAGCAGGCTGGTCCACCAAACTTACCGTCGATGTCTAGCCCATTGCCCCTGTGAAGACTAGACGTCATCGGCCTGATCACCACCATGGATGACCACCACAACCATCCACATGCACCGAGAATAGCTGAAGGACCATCACCAACGACCGCCGCCCTAGAAACCGCGAGTCATGATGGACCTCAGCCCACTAGGCTCCCACCGTCGAGCGCACCAGGCCGTCGGGCGCCGATCAGGACAGCAAATCGCCCTAAGCCGCCACCTATGCAGGCAGAGTCGAGGTCACTGACACCCATGCCAGATCTAAGCAGGAGGGTCGGATAGCATATGGAAATAACTTACAACCCGCTCCGACGAGCAGTCTGGGAGCAATCCGTTGAGATGACGGTGGTGGACGTCACCGGGTAATGCTCGTGAGGGGTCTCTTCCTGCTCTCGCTGAGATGACGGTGGCGTGGGATGCTGGATCTAACGAAGGAGCGGTCTGTGGGGTGGGCGCTCAGGCGTGCAGGCTTGCGAGGAATGGTGTGGAATAGCGCGGTCATGTTGCCCACGGTGTGGAGGGTGTTGAGATGTATATTGCATGTGTATTTCTTGTACAACAAGTCTTCCTTCTTCCTTGTATAGTTGAGGACAAGACTCCCTTTGTACCTATATATATACGTGCATACGCACTCGATGAATATATCGTGAGTTGCACCAATTCTCTACATGGTATCAGCCTAACTTGTTCCTCCCTCGCGCATCGCAACCCTAGCCGTCGCTGCGCCCTACCCCGCCGCCCTAGCTGCCACCACGCATCTTCCCGCTGCATCGCCGCCCTAGTTGTCGCTGCATCTCACGCACACTCCCGCGCCGCTCCCTCCTCAGCCGCGCCATCCCCTCTGGTTCCAAGCCGCGCACCTCCTCTTCCTAAGTCGCGCGTCGCTCCTTCCCTGAACCCCAGCCACGTCGCTCTCGCCTCCCAGCCGCGTCGCTTCTTTCCCAAAAACCTAGCCTGCACCCGCCTCATCCCGAGCCCCTCCTCCACTGCTGCCATGTCTCACTCCAGCCACTCCCACCGCAGCAACCCGTTCGCCTCCTCCTCCGAGGCCGGTTCTCTCCCTGACCCGGCCTACATCCGTGACGTCGCGATCTTCGATTGTGTTCCGATCAAGCTATCCCACACGGAGGCCAACTTCTATGCATGGAAAACCTACTTTAACCTCCTCTTCCGTGAGTACAACCTCTGTGACCACATCGATGGCACCACCGACTTCCTCGCCATGCGTCGCGATGAGGATTGGATGGCGGTTGATGCCACCATCATTCGGTGGCTCTTCCTCACCGTGTCTAAGGACATCTTTCACACTATTGTTCGCGACGGTGACGATGCCTACACGGTGTGCACGAAGATCATCGGCCTCTTCACCGACTATAAGCTCCAACGGATCGTCTTCTTGCAGCAGGAGTTTTTTGGTTGTCACCAAAACAACTCCTCCATCGACGCCTACTGCATGCGCCTCAAGACCCTTTCCGACGAGCTCAACGACGTCGGCTTCAAGGTTGGGGACGAGTTCCTCCTCTCCACCCTCATAGCCAACCTCAACGAAGATCTCGGTAATGCCGCGTCCAATCTTACTCTTATGGCTAACCCTACTTATGAACGGGCGGCGGCCTACCTACGTCTTGAGGAGCGTCACCTGAAGAATCTGCGAGCTCGTGCGGTCCATACCGCTTTCTCCGCTGGCTACTCCCATGGCGGGTCTTCATCAGCACCTCCCGCCAGGGGTGCCGGCGCCCCGCTGCCTCCGCAGCCTCGCCCGTCGGTGCCTCCAGCACCCGCTGGTGCGGGTGGCTACGGTGCCCCCTATGGCGCCCTTCCGCCTCGGCCACCCGCACCCGTCCCCCCGCCTCAACACCAACAGCAGAATTAGGGCGACAGGCGCGGCCGTGGTGGCCACCGTGGCCGTGGCAACCGCTCCAAGAATGGCAGACAGCAGCACGGCGGTGGTCAACAGCAGCAGCTCCCCTCGCCACCTTGGGGCACCGGTCACAATCCCTGACCGGTGTTGTACACGCTTACACGATGTCGGTGCCCCGCGCTCCACTCCCGGGTCTTCTCGGGCCTCGGCCGACGGCTCACCAGGCCTTCTCCGCGGCCACCCAGCTTGGCGCTCCAACACCGCCGCCTCCCCCTACCTCGCACCGTTCGGCTATGGCGCATTGAACCCTAGTGTAAGGGGTGACAGGGTTCTCTGGCTACCCCATGCCGCTGGTCTCCTACGACCCAGCTCTGTTCTCGGCGCTGCAGTACACGCCTCAGCCCGGCTCCTACACGGCGATAGCGACTGGTTCATGGACACCGGTGCATCATCTCATATGGTAGCCTACCCGGGTAACCTTTCCTCTGCGTCTCCCATTCACACCTCTTCTCGTATCATCGTCGGTAACGGCGCTGGTCTTCCCATTACTCTTGTTGGCTCTACTCCTTTTGCTTCTATGTCTAGGCCTTTTTCTCTTAATAATGTGCTCGTGTCTCCTCAACTTATTCAGAATTTAGTCTCTGTTCGTAATATTTCCCGTGATAATTGTGTAACTGTCGAATTTGACGAAGTTGGTTTCTCTATTAAGGACGCCTGCACCCGGATGGTTCTTCACCGATGTGACAGTCCTGGAGACATGTACCCCGTCCAGCCTTCATCATCTTCGCGTGCTGGACCTCTTGCTCGTTTCGCCGGTGTTGATCTTTGGCACGCCCGTCTCCGTCATCCTAGCTCCATTGCACTTCGTCAAATAGTCAAGGGTTTTTCCTTTTCATGTAATAAAGCGGATGCTCATTCTTGTCAAGCATGCCGCATGGGCAAACATGTTAGACTCCCATTTAGTTCTTCTTCGACAATTGCTTCTTATCCTTTTGAATTAATTCATAGCGATGTGTGGACGTCACCTATCACGAGTAACTCTAGTTTTCTATACTATCTTGTTATTCTAGATGACTACTCTCACTTTGTGTGGACTTTTCCGCTTTGTAGGAAATCCAACGTTCCCGCCACTCTCCTCGCTTTTTATTCCTGTGTGTCTACACAATTCGTTCGTCCCATCCATGCTCTTCAAACTGACAATGGGAAGGAATTCGATAACATCACCATCCGTACACTTCTCTCCAACCACGGCACTATCTTTCGGGTAACATGTACCTACACCTCCCATCAAAATGGTCGGGCAGAACGAGTTCGTCGCATTCTTAATGATTGCGTCCGCACTCTTCTGTTTCATGCCTACATGCCACCCCGGTTTTGGCCGAATGCCCTTGCCACCGCCACCCTCCTCGTTAACTTTCGTCCTTGTCGTGTCCGTTGGAACTACACACCTAATCATCTTCTCTTCGGTTCTCCTCCATCATACGATGGTCTCCGCATTTTCGGATGCCTCTGTTATCCTAGTGTAATAGCCACTGCTCCTCATAAACTTGCCCCTCGCTCCTTGCCTTGTGTCTTCCTCGGTTACCCGGCTAACACTAAAGGCTACCGATGTTATGATCCGGTGTCTCACCATGTCATCACCTCTAGGCATGCTTATTTCGACGAGTGATATTTTCCTTTTGCACAGGAACAAATGGTGGCGTCCCCTGCTGGAGAGAATCACGCCTTGCCTGGCTCTACTCACCGACGTGCTGCACGGGGACCTCTTCCCTTGGTTCCTGCACGTCGGCCTCGCCAGCTCCTTTGCTGGCTTCGTCCGGCCCTTCGTCGGCCTCGCCGGGATCACCAGCCACGCCGGCCTCTTCGCCGGCCTCTTCATCGGCCTTGCCGGTCACGCCGGCCACGCCGGCCTCTTTGCCAGCCACGACGGTCTCGTCGGCTCACTCGTTGGGCTCGCCGGCCTCTTCACCAGCATCATTGCCCGTGCCTGGTTCACCCCCGGCTCCTGCAGCTCCTCCGGTCGCTGCCCGGCAGCCCGCCGGCCCTACTACTCATGCTCGCATAGGCGTTCATCGGCCGAGTCTCCGTGACTCCGCTGATGAGTATGCTTGTCCGGCCTCTACGGTGTCTCTGTCGCCTCTTCCGACCTCCGCTCGTTTGGCTCTTTGTGACCCACTTTGGTACGCAGCGATGAAGGAAGAATTTGAGGCTCTGCAGCGCAATGCGACTTGGCAACTTGTTCCCCGTCCCCTGCACGCCAACATCATTACCGGGAAGTGGGTGTTCAAGCACAAGTTTCATCTCGATGGCACACTTGACCGCTATAAAGCACGTTGGGTGGTCCGAGGCTTCCGACAGCGTGCTGGCGTTGATTTCACGGATACATTCGCACCGGTTGTCAAGCCAGGGACAATTCACACTGTCCTTCAGCTTGCGGTGTCTCGTGCATGGCCGGTGCACCAGATGGACGTCTACAATGCTTTCCTCCATGGTCTTCTCGAGGAGCAGGTGTATTGCCAGCAGCCTACGGGGTTCGTCGACGATACTCATCCGGAGCATGTTTGCCTGCATTCTTGCTCCTTGTACGGGGTCAAGAAGGCTCCCCGCGCCTGGTACCAGCGCATTGCAGCGTTTCTTCATCTTCTTGGCTTTTGCTCCGCCCGCTCCGATGCTTCGCTGTCCATTTACCAACACGGGGATGCTACCGCCTACCTACTGCTCTATGTCGACGACATCATCATGACAGCATGCTCTAGTGCTCTTCTTCGACAGCTTACCGATCGTCTTCGCGCTAAGTTTGCCATTAAGGACTTGGGTCCTCTGGACTATTTCCTCGGCATCGAGGTTGTTCGACGTGCCGATGGCTTCTTTCTTCATCAGCGGAAGTATGCTCATGAGCTTCTTGATCGCACTGGGATGCTTAATTGAAAACTTGCATCTACACCTGTCGACACGAAGGCCAAGCTCTCTGCCACCGACGGCTCTCCTGCTCCGGATGCTTCATTTTATCGCTCTATTGTGGGCGCGCTTCGGTATCTCACTCTGACATGACCGGAGCTTCAGTACGCTGTTCAGCAGGTCTACTTACACAATCATACTCCTTGTGATGCTCATTGGACCGCGGTCAAGCGGGTTCTCCGTTACATCCGCGACACCTTGGATCTCGGGTTGTCTCTTCATGCCTCTCCGGCTCTGGACATTACTGCTTACTCTGATGCTGACTGGGCCGGTTGCCTTGACACGCGACGTTCCACTTCGGGATATTGTGTTTACCTTGGACCGTCCTTGATCTCTTGGTCGTCTAAGCTGCAGCCCACTGTTTCTTGCTTCAGTACTGAGGCAGAGTATCGAGCGGTGGCTAACGTTGTTGCAGAGTGCTCCTGGCTTCGTCAGCTTCTTCATGATCTCTCTTGTCCTGTCGACAAGGACACGATTGTCTACTACGACAACGTCTTTGCAGTTTACCTCTCCGCCAACCCTGTTCATCATCACCACACCAAACATATTGAGCTTGATATTCACTTTGTTCGAGAATAGGTGGCTCTTGGACATATCCGAGTTCTCCACGTCCCTACTTCCCAACAGTTTGCGGACATCATGACCAAAGGGTTGCCTACGGCGTCTTTCGAGGATTTTTGATCCAGCCTTTGCGTCGGCCGTAGCAACGCTTCGACTGCGGGAGGGGGGGTTGAGATGTATATTGCATGTGTATTTCTTGTACAACAAGTGTTCCTCCTTCCTTGTATAGTTGAGGACTAGACTCCCTTTGTACCTATATATATACGTGCATACGCACCCGATGAATATATCGTGAATTGCACCAATTGTCTACAGAGGGGAACCAAGCTATCGAGACAGGCGCGAGGGCCGCCGGTGCGCGTTGACCTAGAAATGTGCGGACTCGCATGGATCTGGTGCTATGCGGTCACAGCAATGGGTGGGGCAGTCGGTTGGGCACGCGACGACATGCTAGGACTGCGCGGGAGAGTCGGGTTCCCAGGCATGCAGAGTACGGGCCAAGCTCAATATGGTTTCTTGGCAGGCCTACTTACGTGGCACACGTTCGGCTTTCCTGGTGCAGATTTGTCGGTGTGGCTGGCCGACGACCTCTGGGACGCGGCCTGGGAGCGAGGTGTGAAGCACCACTTGCGTTTCATGGAGGTGGTATGTCGGATGGGCTGGCTCAGTCATGGTTTGGGGGGGTGAGGCTACTGGTAAAAGCCACACTCTGGCTGCTCCCAGAGCAGTCACTGGAGGTGCCTACAGGCACCGTCTCCTTGTTGGAGGCATCGATAGTGCAGTTGTCACCTTCCCTTGCCCGACATGCTTGGGGCTCGGGGGAAATCCTGGATCTAGTCTTCTTGATAAAATGATGATGAGTTATTTGCTTTGCTCGGCGTCGTGTTTGCTCTTAAGGTATCGTGGAACTGGACTCAGTTAGAGAGAACCAGGGCTCGTGGAGGTAGTCGGCAGAGGCTTATGTGACATCTTCGTGAGAGCGGCATAAGCATCCTCGACATGCAAGGTGCGTCAGGAGAGTTATGTTAGCCAACCTCGCAGGATAGTAGTGACATATGCTTGCTCTACCGGACATAGCGCATCTGATGTCGTCGATATTCGTGGATATTCTTGTGGCAGCCCGGAATGCTACGTCGATATTTGATGTGCACTCTGGTAGCGGCGAAGACATTTGAGTACCAGGACGCATGTGTTGTGGGGTGTTGGCCTTCTGACGTGTTGTATGTTTTATGATGCTTTAGGCCTTAGTCTTGACAGGCGTTGTATAGGGTTTCCCCCCCTTTTTTATTTTTTGGCGCTCGCTTTATGCGATGCATTTCTCTTTTGAGGATGTTTATGTAATGCATCTTTCTAATCAATGGATTTCGTAGTTCTCCTGTCAACATTAAAGAAAAAGGTTTTGGGATTGGCATACAACCACTCATCACTGTATCATGGACTCACGGTAGGGGATACAACATACTGGTATAGAATGTTGATGTATAAATGTATTGCCTAATCTTTTGCATCATGTTGGTTTTTTGATTGCATTGGTTAGAGCATGCACTTCTACGTGGTACTGGAGCCAAGAGGTCTTGAGTTCAAAACCCGGCTGCCGCAATTAAATTACAACCCATTTTCGGTCTACATTTAGACCTGAGGAAGCCACACATGAGGGAAAGTGTTGACATATAAATGTATTGTGTAGTCTCTTCCATCAGATCGATCTTTTGGTTGGCTAAAGCATGCTCTTCTACACGATATCAGCCTAACAGATTCAAACCCTAGCCGTTGCCGCCGCTTCCGCTCCATGTCGTCCCCGAAGCGGTCTATCGCCATGACCGCCACCAGGGGTCACGCCGCCCGTATCTAGGGTTCGTCCGCCGGTCGTGTTGACCGGCTCCAATAGAGTCTTTTTCCGAACCTTGATCCGGATTTTGTTCTCTCTCCGACAGTTGATTCGGTCGGTGTGTTTTTTTGGTTTTCTGATCTTAGATCGGTTTGCATCACGCGCCGCTGCCGTCAACCCTCATGTGCCTCTACTCCAACACTAGCGCGATCGGTCGGCTTCTTCACCGACCTGGTGGCCCCGCGCGACAGGCAACCCCTCATGGTCGTCATCCGCGTGTCTACCCGCCCGACGCAGGCCTACTCCAACCGGGTCCTCTCCATCACCACCTGCCTCCGTTGCGTCTAACGGTGGCACTGCAGTCTGCCTCGTTGGCTTCATCCCCGGCTGCGTCGGGCGGATTACTGGTTGCTTCGGCCTCGTCGGCTGCCTCGAGCTCGGGCGCCGCTGCTACGTTACTCACTCGGTCCTCGCTGCCCGAGCGCTTGCGCTGCGTTGGCAACCTGGGTATCGGGGCTGACGCGCTCGTCCGTACATCATCCCACGCCACGCCTCATCCTCGGCTTCATGTCGGACTTCGTCGCCACCCTGCCTCCACCGAGCGGCTGCCCTAACCTCGTGTGCGATCAGGTTTATCACCCGCCCGCCTGCGATGCGCCCCATCTATGTCGTGCGACCGATCTGGCACGTCGGTTGTGCGCGCCTATGCAAGTCTCGTGAAGGATGTCCTCGAGTACGGCACGCCCCTCCATCGATTGAGCAACGGGTTGCCGCTGCGCCGCCACCTCGTGGTTCTTCCCACGGCTGCAACGACTCGTGCGCCGCTGTTGCGTCGCCTCTTCGGACCGTGGCACCGCGGCACGCGGTCCCCGCCGCCACCGAAGGCCATTCCCGTGGCTGCACCGACCCGCACAGCGCGCTACGCCGCCCCTTCGGGTCGTAGCGGCGCGGCACGCGGTCCACACCGCCCACCGAGGTCTTCCCGCTGTCGCCCGACCCGCCTGCTGCTGTTGCGTCGCCCCTTTCGACCGTAGCGCCGCGGCCCGCGGTCCACTCCGCCATCCCCGCGCGTCTACTTCCTGTGGTATGCGCCGCGCCGCTTCCCTTAGCGCAGAAAAGCCACTGTCCGCGCCGGTCTTCGTCACGCTGTTGGGTTCCTCGACTACTTCGAGCACCGCCGCCGCTCTTCTTCGGTCGCCACCGCTGCTACACCCGTAGTAGCCACCGCTGCCCATCCATCAATTCCGCTCTTCTTCAACCACCGCCGCTGCTACTCCCGTAGCTGCCATCGCCGTTCGTGCACCTCCTTCGTCTTCGTCCAGCACCAGCTCGTCGCCAACGTCACAATCATCTTCCCCGACAGCTTCGCCTACTCCGACCATCGTTGGTGACATCGGCCCCTCGCCGATTGGCACCACAACCGTCATCGAGTCTCCTTATCTGCTGGCCCCTCCGACTCCTTAACACGGCGTATAGCTCGTGCAGGTTCCTCGTCTACGCATGCCCGGTGCTGGCAACATCGATGTGTGCCTTCGTCCACTACGTATCCCCGGGTCTAGCAAGCCTAATGCGGTGCTTCGTCAACTTCGTCTTCGTCCGTCTACGCATGCCCCGTGCTGGCAATACCGACGCATGCCTTCGTCTATGGTGTGTCCCCGGGTTGGGCAATCCCGGCGCGACGCCTCGTCAACAACGTCTTCTTCCCGGCACACCGCTACTTCGACACCACTGCAACCATGACTAATTCGGCACCTTCTTGCGCCCGCGGCTTGACGGCGACTTCCTCGGCACCGGCTACCCCGACTTGGCATCGACCACGGCATTCTTCGCACGACTTTCCCGACCACGGCTACATCACCCACGCTCTCGGCTACCTCGACAATGGCATAAAGGGCTACCGCCTTGCTTGAGCAACCTCGTCGGTTTCCACTCCAGTCAGGACATCCGCACTACATCGACCCTTACGACTGTGGGAGGGTGTCCATCGGCTTACCATCGGATTCTTCTCCAGTCTTACCGTCTGCATCGCTATTATTGTGACTACGGGGAGATGTTGAGTATCACGATTATTTAGAAAACCTAGGATAGTGTAGGATTTATTCTACATTGCCTTGTACTCCAAGATGGCCATGTACTCCTATATATATGCCCACGAAGCTCAAGCAATAAATCATCAATTCCACCAATCCCTCTCCATTCCTTCTGTTGAGTAATGTGATTGTATTAGGAAACATACGTTAGACTAGGAATATTCTGGCTTGCCTTGTACTCCAAGTAGATTATGTACTCCTATATATATGCCCATGAGGCTCAAGCAATACAACAAACTATTCCACCAATCCTCTCTCTCCCTTCTAACATGGTATCAGCCTAATCGATCCTAAACCCTAGCCGCCGCCGCTTCCGCACCCGCGCGCCGCCTCTGGGGCGGTCGTCCGCCATGATAATCGCTGGGGCCGCACCACCCGTACCTAGGGTTCGTCCGTCGGCCGTGTTGGCCAGCTGCCCTAAAGAGTCTTTTTCCCGAGCCCTTGCTCTGGGTTTTTTCGCTCTCTTGCCGGTCGTTTTGATCGGCATTTTCTTTTTGTTTTTCCGATCTCTGCTTGATCGGTTTGCATCGCCCACCGCCGCCGTCGATCCCCATGCGCCTCTACTCCGACTGCGGCGCGGCCGGCCAGCCTCTTCACCAACCCGGCGGTCTCGGGCGACAGGCGGCCCCTCACAGTCGTCGTCCGCGCGTTTGCCTGCCAGTTGCCTCGACCGGGCGGCCAAGCGCGATGTCCCAGCCCATCACGCCCGTCGTCTGCGCACCGCCCCTGCCCGTCGATCTACGCCAGCCGTCACCGCCCTGCTCCGACCGGGACACCTGCATCGCCCCGACCCGGCAGCCTCGCGCCATGCGACGTCCAATCATAGCCGTCATTCGGGCACCGGCTGAAGGAAATATGCCCTAGAGGCAATAATAAAGTTATTATTTATTACCTTATATCATGATAAATGTTTGTTATTCATGCTAGAATTGTATTAACCGGAAACATAATACATGTGTGAATACATAGACAAACAGAGTGTCACTAGTATGCCTCTACTTGACTAGCTCGTTAATCAAAGATACTTATGTTTCCTAACCATGGACAAAGAGTTGTTATTTGATTAACGGGATCACATCATTAGGTGAATGATCTGATTGACATGACCCATTCCATTAGCTTAGCACCCGATCATTTAGTATGTTGCTATTGCTTTCTTCATGACTTATACATGTTCCTATGACTATGAGATTATGCAACTCCCGTTTGCCGGAGGAACACTTTGTGTGCTACCAAACGTCACAACGTAAATGGGTGATTATAAAGGTGCTCTACAGGTGTCTCCAAAAGTACATGTTGGGTTGGCGTATTTCGAGATTAGGATTTGTCACTCCGAATGTCGAAGAGGTATCTCTGGGCCCTCTCGGTAATGCACATCACATTAGCCTTACAAGCATTACAACTAATGAGTTAGTTGCAAGGTGATGTATTACGAAACGAGTAAAAAGACTTGCCGGTAACGAGATTGAACTAGGTATTGAGATACCGACGATCGAATCTCGGGCAAGTAACATACCGATGACAAATGGAACAACGTATGTTGTTATGCGGTCTGACCGATAAAGATCTTCGTACAATATGTAGGAGCCAATATGAGCATCCAGGTTCCGTTATTGGTTATTGACCGGTGACGTGTCTCGGTCATGTCTACATTGTTCTCGAACCCGTAGGGTCCGCACGCTTAAGGTTTCGATGACAGTTATACTATGAGTTTATGAGTTTTGATGTACCGAAGTTAGTTCGGAGTCTCGGATGTGATCACGGACATGACGAGGAGTCTCGAAATGGTCGAGACATAAAGATTGATATATTGGACGGCTATATTCGGACACCGGAAGTGTTCCGGGGAAGTTTCGGATAAAACCGGAGCACCGGGGGTTACCGGAACCCCCCGGGGGGTTAATGGGCCTCATGGGCCTAAAGTGGAGAAGAGAAGGGGCTGCCAGGGCAGGCCGCGCGCCCCTCTCCCCCTAGTCCGAATTGGACAAGGAGGGAGGGGCGGCGCCCCCCTTTTCCTTCTCTCCTTCCCCCTCTCCTACTTGGACAAGGAAAGGGAAGGGAGTCCTACTCCCGGTAGGAGTAGGACTCCTCCTGCGCGCCTCCTACTAGGGCCGGTCGCACCCCCCCCCCTTGGATCCTTTATATACGGAGGCAAGGGGCACCCCTAGACACACAAGTTGATCCACGTGATCATATTCTTAGCCGTGTGCGGTGCCCCCTTCCACCATAATCCTCGATAACATTGTAGCGGTGCTTAGGCGAAGCCCTGCGACGATAGTACATCAAGATCATCACCACGTCGTCGTGCTGACGGAACTATTCCCCGACACTTTGCTGGATCGGAGTCCGGGGATTGTCATCGAGTTGAACGTGTGCTAAAACTCGGAGATGTCGTAGTTTCGGTGCTTGATCGGTCGGGCCGTGGAGACGTACGACTACATCAACCAAAGTCAATGCTTCCGTTGTCGATCTACAAGGGTACGTAGATCACACTCTCCTCCTCTCGTTGCTATGCATCACCATGATCTTGCGTGTGCGTAGGAAATTTTTTGAAATTACTACGTTTCCCAACACCGGCCCGCCCATCGATCCACGTCACCCACCTCCATCGTGTTGGCACGGCGGCCCAGCGGTCTACCTCGTCGAGCTTGTCCTCCACTGTGTCGGGACGGCTGCGTCAAGCTCGTCGGATGCCTCAACTCGAGCGCCACTGCTTCGTTTGACGCTCGGGCCTCACTGCCCAGGCGTCGGCACTGCTTTGGCATCCCGGGTGCCGGTGCTGACACACTCGTCCGCACGACGTCCCACGCCGTCCGTTGTCATCGGCCTCATCCCGGACTCCGCCGCAACCACGCCTCCCCCGAGCGGCGTCCCCGACCTCGCACGCGATCGGCTTGATCACCCGTTCGCCGCCGCGATCAGCCCCATCTACGTCACGCGACCAACCTGGCCCGTCGGTTGCACGCGCCTCCGCAGGTCCGACAAAGATTGTCCCCGAGTTCAGCGCGCCCTTCCACCGATCGAGCAACAGGCTACCGCTGCGTCGCCCCGTCGGGCCGCAGCGCCGCCGCCCCGTGGTTCTCCTCGCGGCTGCATCGACTCGTGCGTCGCCGCTACATCGCCCCTACAAGCCGTAATGCCGCAATACGCGGTCCCAGCCGCCGCCCCAAGGCCGTCCCCGCGGCTGCACCGACTCGCGAACCGCCGTTGCATCGCCCCTTCGGGCCGTAGGGTCATGGACCGCGTTCACCGCCGCCGCCCCGAGGTCTTCGCGCCGTTGCTCCGACCCGCCTGCCGCCGCTGCGTCGCCCCTTCGGGCCCTAGCGCCGCGGTCCACTTCATCGTCCCAGCGCGTCGACTTCCCGTGGTATGCGCCGCGCCGTCTTCCTTTGGTGCTGGAACGCCACCGTCTGCGCCGGTCTTCGTCACGCTGTTGGGTTCTTCGCCTACTTCGAGCACCGTCGCCGCACTCCCAACCTAGCCGCCGCCGCTGCCGTCAGGCCGCCGCCACCGCTCTTCTTTGGTCGCCGCCGCCGCTACCTCCATAGCTGGCGCCGCCGCCCGTCCACCCCGTTCATCTTCGTCCCGCACCAGCCCGTCGCCGTCATCTACCCTGACCAGTTCGTCTACTCCGACCACCGTTGGTGACATCGGCCCCGCGCCGATGGGCGCCGCAATCGTCGTGGAGTTCTTCTCTGCTGGCCACTTCGACTTCTTCGACATGGCGTACAGCTCGTGCAGGTCTCTCATCTATGCACGCCCGGTACTGGCAACACTGATGCGTGCCTTCGTCCAGGATGTGTTCCCGGCCTGGCAAGCCTGGTGTGGCGCTTCGTCAACTTCGTCTTCAACCGTCTACGCATGCCTGGTGCTGACAACACCGACGCGTGCCTTCGTCTACGACATGTCCCCGGGTTTGGCAACCCTGGCGCGACGCCTTGTCAACACCGTCCTCTCCCCGGCGCACCCCTACTTCGACACCACTGCGCCCATGCTAACTCGGTACCTCCTTGCGACCGTGGCTCCACGGTGACTTCCTCGACACCGGCTACCCCGACTCGACATCGACCATGGCATTCTTCGCACGGCTACACCACCTTACGCTCTCGGCTACCTCGACAACGACACAAAGGGCTACCGTCTTGCTTGAGCAACCTCGTCGGTTGACACTCCAGCCACGACTCCGCGATGGGTCGACCGTTACGATTGTGGGGGGGCTGTCCACCGGCTTGCCTTCGGATTCTTTTCCAGTCTCACCGTCTGCGTCGCTACCGTTGTGACTGCGGGGGAATGTTGAGTAACGTGATTGTATTAGGAAACATAGGTTAGACTAGGAATATTCTTGTTTGCCTTGTACTCCAAGTAGATTATGTACTTCTATATATATGCCCATGAGGCTCAAGCAATACAACAAACTATTCCACCAATCCTCTCTCTCCCTTCTAACACCTTCTAACAGTTAATATCTGGTAACATAGGTCCTCCAAGCTCTTACGACATTTTATTGTTCGAAAATATCTCCTACTCGATTTCAGTTATATATGACACATAATGCTCTAATATTGTTTCACAATGTAACATATGGATGTAAACTTAATAAGAGATGTTCTCCATTGTTCCCTCTGCTGAGAGCGATGGGTATGATAGGAAAAAAAAAGGAAGATCACATGAACAGGATGAACTCACCTGTCTGGCTGAAAGATGAGGTTGCGATATGTGAACCACTGTATGAACACGAAGTAGCAGCATTTGGGTGATGTTAGAGAAGATAATAACCGAACAACATATACATGGTCTTTCTCAGAAAGACAAAAGGTACGTGGACAGATGCTTGATGAACTTACTCCTGTGTACCCGATTCCAACGAGCTCCAACACACCAGGCAAGATAGGAAGCTTGTCAATGGACTAAAATGCACAAGCGAACAGAAAATGAGGAGCTATGTTACATATCTGAGGGAGGAGAAGAAACAAATTGTTATCATGGCAGTTGCCCCGTTTGTACCTTGAGCGCCCCCACTGCTGTCCAGAGCGCGACGAGCCCGGCGACGCCGATGGTGGCCACGGCGTACTTGTCCTCAACTTTTGCCCACTGCCTAGAAGCAACACTTCTAATCAGTCACGACGATGCACATTCCCGTGTACCGTGTAGTGTTTGTGCAGCAAGCAAAAGGTACTCTGACCGCGTCCTGCGCAGCCTTGAGGATTTCCGGCGTCTCCGCCGGGCCGTCGCCCGCCCTCACCGCGACGCTCCGTGTCCGTGTAGCTATCTTGGTGGTGCCTATCGAGAGAGCTACGCTCTTGACGCCGGCGCACCTGCGAGGCAGCGGGGCGAGACCCAGTGGCGCGGCGAGGCGGCAGGTGGCGGCCATGGTAGGCAGTAGGTGATGGCCCGTGGAATCACTGCCTCTGTTCTGCCTAGGAGGAGGGTAAGACCGCGGGCGTGATTTGGGAGCAAGATTTTTGTGGTGGGGTGAAGCAAAGATTTTGATTGGATTTGGGCGCGGCGAACACCACACGTTGGCGGGCTGGAGATTGGGCTACGGATATTTGTCTACCCGGATATTTGTCTACGACCGCCACTGCCAATATTTTCGATAAAGAACGCTTTTATTAATTTATAATGTAGCATTAAGGGTATACAAAGCATAATGAGTGACACCCGGCTTATGCATAGTTAAGATGCACACGGCTACGAAGAGTCTAGCAAAGTATATATAAAAAAACGACAAGTTGGCAACAGTAAAGCCATATGAATCCAAAACTATGCCAATGTCGACAAAGGAGGTGGACCAATCCAGAGATTATGTTCCATCCATGTTGGTTAAAAAACCTCCCTAGCCACTACCCAATATATTGTTGCACATGTACTATTTTGATACTAGCTATCAGACCAGCATCCAATTCCAAAATTATGATCCACTCAATATGACGGACACTAAAACCAGAGTGCACAAACTTCCTTTTTCGTTTGGCGAGTGATCTGCGCCGGCGCACCGGCCACGCGCTAGCCGCAGAATGCCACTTGTTTTGGCCGTTTGATCTAGCGGAAAAAAACGATTCATCCAGATCTTCTTCCTCCTCGCGCATCTCGCGCTCGCGCAGGTAACCCACATCTTCGCCGTCTTGCCCAGCTTCCCTCGGATGCCTTATCTCCCCTCCGGTAGCCTTCCTCGTCGCCGGTCCCCACCCTCGCCGGCCATCCTCGTCGTTGGTCCCCACCCTCGCCGGCCGTCCTCGTCGCTGCCTCGACCCATGCAACAGCAGCACATGCGGTTGCAGCTCTTAGCAGCTCTGGTTGTAGCTCCGCCGCCGCCCCTCGTCGTTGATGCTCGCTGAACAGAATTGTGTCGACGACTCCCACCAGCTAATCACGCCATTGAAATGGATGTAGCAAAAAACTTCACTGATCGCAGCAAAGCCCGACTACGGTTGTAGCAATTCACCGTCGCCGCCGTCGCGAGGTCGTAGCTTCGCCTTGATGGATGTAGCAAAAAAGTTCGCCGGCAGTAGCAACAACCAATTACGGTTGCAGCAAAAATCGCCATCGCCGCCGTCGTGAGGTTGCAACATGTAGCACAACACGTCGCTGGTAGTAGCAAAAAACGATTACGGTTGCAGCAAATCACCGTCGCTGCCGACCCAAGTCGCAACTAATTCGTAAAATGGTTGTAGCAAAAAATTCGGCGGTGGTAGCTCCGCCATAGCCGGTTGTAGCATCCATAGTCTTGGTTCCAGCAAAAGTCGTCGGTGCTAGCTCCGCCATACCTGTCGTTGTACCTTCTCCACCATAGTCGTTTTTAGCACTGGTCTCTGTTTCCCTGTCGCCGATGGAAACATCCAGCTTCCCAGAGCGTCACCGTGTCCCCCCGCAATCCTGCTTTCAGAAAAACACCAGCGTCGGAGTTGCAGTGGGATGCGCCATGGTCGAGACCTCGCCGCCGATGGTGCAGAAGCAAGGGAGAAGAAGGGGTTGTGGTGCAGCAGAAGAAATGACGCAAGTGGGGAGATGACGGTTGTGTGGACCCCCAGTCAGGTGGCGCTTGTGGCCAGGACGAGTTGCCGCATGGGCCCGCGAGCAGCGGTGGGTGCCGAGGAGTCCGACGAAACGGTTCGGCCGGCACGCCGTTTGTAAACATTTCCCTTTTCTTTTTGCGGGGTCACAAACTGCTAAGTTATGAATTTATGATACAATAAGGGGAGCAACAAACGAAGGAATACTTCTTCGAGAGCCCTCGCAAGGGTCACGTGGGTGGTGTGAGAGCTTGCTATCCACCACCGCATGTCGCGCTATGTGCGCTCCTCCTGATTTTTTTTATTTTCTCGCACGCATTTTCAGCTTCTAAGATGGGTTTTTTCGTCGGCTTTATGGTTTTTTACCAGTCTTTCTTAGCTATTGGACACAATGTTTTTTCTAAATTGCGCGAAAAAAATGCATTTTTTCTTCCGCGAGAGGAATGGTCGTGCCTCTCGGAAACGAAAAAAACACATTTTTTACTTCCGTGAATCGTGCCTCTGGGAAACTGGAAAAACCCGTTCTTTTTTTACTTTCGCGAGAGGCAGGACCATGCCTCCTAGAAACGAACAAAAAAACGTGTTTTTTTCTCCCGGGAGAGGCACGGCTGTGCATCTTGGGAAGAAAAGAAAAACATGTTTTCTTTTTTTTTCCTTCCGCGAGAGGTACGGATTTACTTCTCCTGGAGGTACGGATTTGCTTCGGGCTCGGAAACGAAAAAACTGTTTGCTTTCCTGCCGCGAGAGGTACGGGTTTACTTCTTGTGGAGGCTTGGATTTGCTTCCACGAGAGGCACAGTCATGACTCTTTGGGAAAGAAAAAAAAGTGCTCTTGGTTTGGTTTTTCGTCCGGTTTTTTCATGAAAAAATCTTCAAAACTTATCAATATAGGATCTAGTTTTGAAGATCTCGACGCGAGAAATCCAACGATGAAAACGGTTCGAGGTTTGGACGCATAGTTTAAGAGATAAAACAATTTGAATAAACGAATCTAGAAAAAGGAAAACTCGCAGGTTGCCATAAAGTGGCACATATGCAGTGCGTCATTTGTGCAACTTGGGGGGGGGGTAGAAGTGACCTTTGAAAAATAGTGCTTGTTAATTAGTGATTTCACACAATAAGACGCTGCTAAGTTATGGATACAATAATAACAACTCTCTGACAGGGACTAAGTGCTTGCTAAAGGTAGGGGCATCTCCAGAACCTCCAATTTAGGTCAAATACAGTCTTGCAGCAGTGCGTTAAGCCAGCGTTCTCCTAGTAATGGTTGTACTTCTTAACCCTCTTCAGGGGCTGCTAATGTGCCACATCAGGTTGCCTTTCTTGCCCGAGGCGATTCCTTTGCCCTTCCTGTCAGTAGCCACCTCCTTGCCCTTCCTATTAGCGGCAACCTCCTTGCTCTTCCCATCGGCGGCGACCTCCTTGCCAGCCTTGTTGTTTCCTCCCATGACAAGCTTGTCAATCTGCATTGAACATACACATATGAACTAGTGCTCAAATAAAAAACATAATACACGTATGATCAGGATTGTTCTGGATGACTGCGATGAACAGGAGGAGCACCAGACTCCGATGAAACGATTCAAGAATTTGTTCAAACCCTTGAAATTCCGACCTCATATGCGTGAAAATACTTGAAATTCCTATCACATGTGTGAAAACCCTTGAATCAATTTGAGGGTTTGTTCAAACCCTTGAAATTCCTACCTCGTGTGTGTGATTACCCTTGAATCCCTAACCAGAATCTATTCAATTGGTCCCAAATCGAAGCCTAGCCTTGAATAGGATAGGTAAAACCTACAGTCCATGCTAAATCGAACGCGACCGCTTGAAAATCGATGCTACAGAGGGAACGGAGGGCATAATGCCATTGAAGCAGAGGGGGGTGCTCGCTGATACGTCTCCAACGTATCTATAATATTTTATTGTTCCATGCTTGTAACACCCCGTATGTAACTTGCCATATTTGTATTCCAACTCTTGCCATTTCTGGCACTAAGTTATGATATTTTCCTCGTTGTCGGGTTTTTGTCTCCGTGTGCTTTTGTCTTCGTCATGCATCTCATATCATGTCATCATGTGCATTGCATTTGCATATGTGTTCGTCTCATGCATCCGAGCATTTTCCCCGTTGTCCATTTTGCATTCCGGTGCTCCTATGTCCTCCGGTGTCCCTTTCTACCTCTTTTCGTGTGCGGGTATTAAACGTTCTCGGATTTGACCGAGACTTGCCAAGAGGCCTTGGTTTACTACCGGTAGACCGCCTATCAAGTTCCATGCCATTTGGACTTCGTTTGATACTCCAACGGTTAACCGAGGAACCGAAAAGGCCTCGTGTGTGTTGCAGCCCAACACCCCTCCAAAGTGGCCCAAAACCCACCTAAACCTCCTCCATCATCTAGGTCATTCGATCACTATCGCGTGGCCGAAAACCGTGCTCAATTTGAAGCCTCCCAGCTCCCTCTACCTATAAAAGGTCTCTCCCCCGAAAATTTTGGATCCCTTCCAACCCTAGACCTAGCCCCGCTCCTCTCCGCGTGGCCGGACACGTCCGTCCGCGCCGGACGCCACTGCCACCGCCAATCACGCGCTGCCATGTGGCGCACCGCCGCCCTCTCCGCTGCCGGCCCGGGCGAGCCCGAACCAGCCCCCCGAAGCCCGTCACCGCCCCCGCGCCTCCTCGTCTCTTCTCCGCCACCGCGTCTCCCGACTACCTTCCCCGCCGGCGCCGCGCCACCTCGTCGTCGGTGGCCGCCGCCCCGACCCGCCGCCACATCGCCTCGCCGCGCCGCCGCAGGAGCTCGCCAGCGCCGTCCCGCGACCCTCCTCTCCAGCGTTCCCCCTGCTCTGGCGACCTCGGGCCCCTCTTCCCCGACTCCGGAGGAACTCCGGTGAGCGCCTCGTCATCCGTGCCGATCCGGATCTGGATCTGAAAAAAACCCTAGCCGTTGACTTTTTGTCCAACTCCCAGTATTTTTATGCATATTTCGTCGCATCATAACTCTGCATCCGTGGCTACATTTTGGACGTGTAGTATATCAAATTGTTCGTCTTGACGAGTACTTCATTTCATTCCATTGCACCATGTTCATTTGAGCTCATCTTGATGCCCTAAATGCTGTTGCAAGAGTGCTAGTTGATGTTAGTTTCAGATTCTTATCAGTAATTGGACTTCTGTCATTTTGCCATGATTGATGTGTGCCTCCTATGAACTTGAGCCCTACATGAGTTTTGAAGTATGCCATGCCATCTTTACAGAGGTGTATGCCATGTATTTTTGTGATCTCTGTGGTGACTAGCACCAGCATTCAAAGTAGCTCTCAAAATGTTGCTGATTTCAGGGACTTAGAAATCTTCCAAGTCTTTGCCTTGTTAATATTTTTATGCCATGTATTCTTGTTGCTACAGAGTGATCCATGCCTCTTTTGAGCATGATCAGTAAGGATGTTGTGTAGATATTGTTGTGCTCTATCCATCCATGTCTTTGTTTGCAATTTTGGAGCACCCTAGCTTGACTCAATCGAGCTCTATTTTTGCTATAAAATGTTCCTGGCAGAATGTTTACGTGTTAAGCATTTTTGTCGAGCTTGTTGTAGTTGATCCATGCATGCTATGAGGTTGCTCTTGCCATGTTTAGCTTCTATGCCATGTCTACTTGCTGGGTGTATGCTTAGTTTGTCATGCAATGCCTTGTGGTGAGTGCATCGAGCTCGTAAACATGCCAATTAATATCTGTTTTGCCATGTTCCAGTTTTCTACTAAGTCTGAATCTGTTAACGATAATTGCTATGTTCACATGGTTGCCATTATATTTTCTGATCCCTTTTGGCTTATTGTCAGTAAGGGAATTTTGTTGTATGCTTTGAGTAGCTTCATGCCATGCCTTGCTTTTCCATGATATGTTACTATAGCATGTTGTTACCTTGCTCTAAACATTGCTTCCTGATGTTAAATTCCTGACTTGTTATTTTCACTAAGTCTATAACCTGATATCTTTTGCACTTTTGCCATGCTTTTTTGAACCTGCTATTGTGTGAATTAGCCGTAGCTCAGTGTTCATCTTTTGTCAAGCAACTTGAGTGGATCACTGCCATGTATTTTGTTGCTATTTTAGAGTGCAGTAGCTTATTGTTCTTGATGCATTTAGGTGGCCTCGTGCTGTTGAGAGCAAGCGTGAGGAATTCCGCAACCTGAAGCAAGGCAGCTTGTCTGTTTACCAGTATAACATCATGTTCCAGAAGCTCGCTCGTTTCGCTAAGCAAGACGTCCCTGACGAGAAGAGCATGATTTATCAGTTCAGAGGTGGCCTCAGAGAAGATCTTAAACTAGCTCTTATGCTTTTTGAGCCGCAGAAGTACGATGAGTTTTACAACATGACACTAAAATAAGAGACTGCTCAGCTCAAGTGTGATGCTTCCAAGAAGCGAGTCAGATATGCAACTCCTTCTTCCTCAACTCAAGTGGAAACTAAGCAGCAAAAGTATTGGTTGCCTCCTCCTCCGTTCCGTCAGCCTTATCAGCAGAAGAGCAAAGGTGGCAATGGATCTTCCCCCCCCCCCCACCCCAGGCTTTTAGAACAAGACTTCGTCTCATGCTCCAAGATCAAGTGCTCCATATCACCGCCCTCTTTCAGAGGTCACGTGTAACAAGTGTCAGCAGAAGGGTCACTATGCCAACAAATGCTTCAATCAGAGGCGTCTTCCTCCTCCTCCTTCTGTGAGATCTGCTAGCACCGCAGTGGTCAAGCATAATCCCAAGTTTGCAAAGGTCAACATGATGAACACAACTCAGGCAGAGGACTCGTCAGATGTGATTGTGGGTAACCTTCCTGTTAACGATATTCCTGCAAAAGTTCTTTTTGACACTAGTGCATCGCATTGTTTCATCTCGAGACCATTTGCATCTAAGCATGAGTTGGATTTCCAAGATTTCCATAGACCATTAGCAGTTGTCTCACCGGGTAAATGCTTGCACGCAAGCTATGTGGTTCCGGAAGTTTCTATCATGTTGGGTGACTATAAGTTTCTTTCTTCTCCAATGGTCCTTGGTAACTTGGATATTGATCTTATTCTCGGAATGGATTGGCTTTCTAAGCACAAGGCTCAGCTTGATTGTGCTGCCAGGCAGATTCAATTGACACATTCCTCTGAGGATGTAATCATCTTTGCTGCTCGGGATGATACCATTCGACTGTTTTCCCTCAATGAGAAGGGCAAGCCGGATGCCATCTCTTAGATTCCAGTCGTTTGTGAATATCAAGACGTCTTTCCAGAAGATATTCCAGGAATGCCTCCGCACTGGCCAGTTGAATTCGTCATCGATCTTAAGCCTGGAACGGAAACTGTTTGCAAACGTCCTTACAAGCTTGGACCTGAAGAGTTGAAGGAGCTGAAGAAGCAACTCGATATTCAAGAGCATATGGGTCTCATCTGACCAAGTTCTTCTCCATGGGGTTGTGGTGTTCTTTTCGTCAAGAAGGATGGAACGGACCGACTTTGTGTCGACTACCGTCCATTGAACAAGAAGACCATAAAGAACAAGTACCCACTTTCGAACATCAACGAGCTTTTCGAACAACTCAAAGGTGCTCAAGTATTCTCCAAGCTTGACCTCCGTATGGGCTATCATCGGATTCACATTCGTGAAGAAGATATCCCCAAGACAGCTTTCAGAACAAGCTATGGTTCATATGAATACACTGTCATGTCTTTCGGTCTTGTCAATGCTCCTCCAACATTCTCTCGCATGATGAACTTCATATTCAACACCTACACAAATGACTTCGTCTTAGTCTACCTCGATGACATTCTGGTCTTTTCCAAGAACAAGGAGGATCATGCCAAGCACTTGAGATTGGTGCTGGATAAACTCAGAGAACATCAGTTCTATGCGAAGTTTTCAAAGTGCGAGTTTTGGCTCGATGAGGTTCTCTACCTTGGGCAGATCATCTCCGCCAAGGGCATAGCTGTAAATCCTGAGAAGGTGTCTGCAATTCTGAACTGCGAACCGCCTCAGAACGTGAAGCAACTCCGCAGCTTCCTTGGTCTCGCAAGCTATTGTCGAAGGTTCGTTGAGAACTTCTCAAAGATCGCGAAGCCTCTTTCCAACCTCCTCCAGAAGCATGTGAAGTATGTCTGGTCGCCTGAATGTGACATTGCTTTCCACACCCTCAAAGAGAAGTTAGTCACTGCTCCAGTTCTGACTCCTCCTGATGAATCCAAACCGTTTGAGGTTTTCTGTGATGCTTCCCTTCAAGGTCTTGGTGCAGTGTTGATGCAAGAGAAGAAAGTTGTTGCCTATACCTCTCGCCAGTTGAAGCCCAACGAAAATAACTACCCCACTCATGACCTCGAGTTGGCGGCAGTTGTCCATGCTCTTTTAACATGGAGACATCTCTTGTTGGGAAGGAAAGTGGACATCTTCACTGATCACAAGAGTCTCAAGTACATCTTCACTCAGCCAAACCTCAACCTCAGGCAGACTCGTTGGGTTTAAATGATTCAAGAGTATAATTCGAGTATTGAATATACTCCAGGCAAGGTCAATGTAATTGCTGACGCATTGAGCAGGAAGGCTTACTGTAACAGTTTGATTATCAAGCCTCACCAACCAGAGCTTTGTGAAGCTTTCCGCAAATTTAATCTCCAAATTGTTCCTCAAGGATTCCTGGCCAACCTCTAAGTCTCTCCTACTTTGGAAGATCAGATTCGTGAAGCTCAACTTCTTGATGCTATGGTGAAGAAGGTGAAGATTGGGATTGCCAAGAGTCAACCCAAGTACAAGTGCTATCGCCTTGATGACAAGGATACTCTATTCTTCGAGGATCACATTGTTGTTCCTAAAGGTGACCTTCGTAAAGCCATTATGAACGAGGCTCACAATTCACTCCTCTCTATTCACCCTGAAAGTACAAAGATGTACCAAGACCTCAAGCAGTCGTATTGGTGGACTTGAATGAAGCGCGAGATTGCTCAGTTCGTAAATGAATGTGATGTATGCAGAAGAGTGAAAGCAGAACACCAACGACCAGCTGGTCTCCTCCAACCTCTTGCCATTCCAGAATGGAAGTTTGACCATATTCAGATGGACTTCGTGACTGGATTTCCAAAGTCCAAGCGTGGCAATGATGCTATCTTCGTTGTCATCGACAAGCTCACTAAAATGGCTCATTTTCTTCCTATCAAAGAATCTATCACAGCAGCTCAGTTGGCAGAGTTATATACCTCCAGGATTGTCTCCTTGCATGGCATTTTGCAGTTAATATCTTCAGATCATGGAAGCATCTTTACCTCTAACTTCTGGGATTCTTTTCAGAAGGACATGGGCACCAACATTCGCTTCAGCACAGCTTTTCATCCTCAAACCAATGGCCAAGTCGAGAGGGTCAATCCAATTCTTGAAGATATGCTCAGGGCATGTGTTATTTCTTTCGGTATGAAGTGGGAAGATTGCCTTACATATGCCGAGTTCTCCTACAACAACAGCTTCCAAGCGAGTTCGGGCAAGGCCCCATTCGAGATTCTCTATGGCAGGAAGTGTCGTGCTCCTCTTAACTGGTCAGAGACTGGTGAACGCCAACTCCTTGGCAATGACTTTATCACAGAGGCTGAAGAAATGTGCAAAGTCATTCGTGAAAATCTCAACGCCGCGCAATCACGCCAGAAGAGTTACTATGATAGCAAGCACCGTGACTTGGCTTTCGAGATCGGAGACCATGTCTACCTCCGCGTCTCTCCAATGAAAGGTACTCGTCGCTTCAGTATCGAAGGGAAGCTTGCCCCTAGATACGTGGGTCCTTTCAAGATCATTGGCAAAAGAGGCGATCTCGCCTATCAACTTGAGCTTCCATCCAACTTTGCAAACGTGCACGACGTGTTTCACGTGTCTCAGCTTCGCAAGTGTTTCAAGACTCCTGAACGCACCGTCAATTTCGAAGAGATTGATCTCCAAGAAGACCTGTCTTATCATGAGCACCCCGTTGCTATTCTTGAAGAAACTGAGTGAAAGACTCGCAACAAGTCTATCAAATTCATGAAAGTCAAGTGGTCACATCATTCCGACCATGAAGCCACCTGGGAATGTGAGGACCACCTCCATTCCGAATACCCGGAGTTTTTCAAGTCCTAGATCTCGGGACGAGATCCTTTCGTAGTGGTGGAGTGTTGTAACACCCCGTATGTAACTTGCCATATTTGTATTCCAACTCTTGCCATTTCCGGCACTAAGTTATGATATTTTCCTCGTTGTCGGGTTTTTGTCTCCGTGTGCTTTTGTCTTTTTCATGCATCTCATATCATGTCATCATGTGGATCGAATTTGCATACGTGTTCGTCTCATGCATCCGAGCATTTTCCCCGTTGTCCGTTTTGCATTTCGGCGCTCCTATGTCCTCCGGTGTCCCTTTCTACCTCTTTTCGTGTGCGGGTATTAAACGTTCTCGGATTGTACCGTGACTTGCCAAGCGGCCTTGGGTTACTACCGGTAGACCGCCTATCAAGTTTCGTGCCATTTGGACTTCGTTTGATACTCCAACGGTTAATCGAGGAACCGAAAAGGCCTCGTGTGTGTTGCAGCCCAACACCCATCCAAAGTGGCCCAAAACCCACCTAAACCTCCTCCATAATCTAGGTCGTTCGATCAAGATCGCGTGGCCGAAAACCGTGCTCAATTTGGAGCCTCCCAGCTCCCTCTACCTATAAAAAGGCCTCTCCCCCGAAAATTCCGGATCCCTTCCAACCCTAGAACTAGCCCCACTCCTCTCCGCGCGGCCAGACACGTCCGTCTGTGCCGGACGCCACCGCCGCCGCCAATCACGTGCTGCCACGTGGTGTGCCGCCGCCCTCTCCGCCGCCGGCCCGGGCGAGCCCGAACCGCCCCCCGAAGCCCGTCACCGCCCCCGCGCCTCCTCGTCTCTTCTCCGCCGCCGCGCCGCCCGGCTCCCTTCCCCGCCGTCGCCTCGCCACCTCGTCACCGGTGGACGTCGCCCCGCGCCGCCCCGACCTGCCGCCACATCGCCTCGCCGCACCGCCGCAGGAGCTCGCCGGCACTGTCCCGCGACCCTCCTCTCCGGCGTCCCCCCTGCTCCGGCGACCTCGGGCCCCTCTTCCTCGACTCTGGAGGAACTCCGGTGAGCGCCTCGTCATCCATGCCGATCCGGATCTGGATCTGAAGAAAACCCTAGCGGTTGACTTTTTGTCCAACTCCCAGTATTTTTATCCATATTTCATCGCATCATAACTCTGCATCCATGGCTCCGTTTTGGACGTGTAGCATATCAAATTGTTCGTCTCGACGAGTACTTCATTTCATTCCATTGCACCATGTTCATTTGAGCTCATCTTGATGCCCTAAATGCTGTTTCAAGAGTGCTAGTTGATGTTAGTTTCAGATTCTTATCAGTAATTGGACTTTGTCATTGTTGCCATGATTGATGTGTGCCTCCTATGAACTTGAGCCCTACATGAGTTTTGAAGTATTCCATGCCATCTTTACAGAGGTCTATGCCATGTATTTTTGTGATCTCTGTGGTGAGTAGCACAAGCATGCAAAGTAGCTCTCATAATGTTGCTGATTTCAGGGACTTAGAAATCCTCCAAGTCTTTGCCCTGTTAATATTTTTATGCCATGTATTCTTGTTGCTACAGAGTGATCCATGCCTCTTTTGAGCATAATCAGTAAGGATGTTTTGTAGATATTGTTGTGCTCTATCCATCCATGTCTTTGTTTGCAATTGTGGAGCACCCTAGCTTGACTC
Source organism: Triticum urartu (assembly GCF_003073215.2). NCBI lineage: Eukaryota > Viridiplantae > Streptophyta > Magnoliopsida > Poales > Poaceae > Triticum > Triticum urartu. Next base: position 252,985,660 of record NC_053023.1, read on the forward strand.
AATCTAGCTCTACTTTTGCTATAAAATGTTCCTGGCAGAATGTTTATGTGTTAAGCATTTTTGCCGAGCTTGTTGTAGTTGATCCATGCATGCTATGAGGTTGCTCTTGCCATGTTTAGCTTCTATGCCATGTCTACTTGTTGGGTGTATGCTTAGTTTGTCATGCAATGCCTTGTGGTGAGTGCATCGAGCTCGTAAACATGCCTACTTAATATCTGTTTTGCCATGTTCCAGTTTTCTACTAAGTCTGAATCTGTTAACGATAATTGCTATGTTCACATGGTTGCCATTGTATTTTCGGATCCCTTTTGGCTTATGGTCAGTAAGGGACTTTTGTTGTATGCTTTGAGTGGCTTCATCCCATGTCTTGCTTTGCCATGATATGTTCCTGTAGCATGTTGTTACCTTGCTCTAAACATTGCTTCCTGATGTTAAATTCCTGACTTGTTATTTTCACTAAGTCCGTAACCTGATATCTTTTGCACTTTTGCCATGCTTTTTTGAACCTTCTATTGTGTGAATTAGCCGTAGCTCAGTGTTCATCTTTTGTCAAGCAACTTGAGTGGATCCCTTCCATGTATTTTGTTGCTATGTTAGAGTGCAGTAGCTTGTTGTTCTTGATGCATTTAGGTGGCCTCGTGCTGTCAATCGCAGACCGGTGCCATTATTGTTTTGCTTGCCATTTGCAAACTGTGCATCCGATTCCGGTGATCTTTATATCGATTTTGACCGAAATCAACTCCTCTTTCCAGTGGCACTCTTGGTTTTCCAAGTTGAGGCTAGGCTCAATCTTTCCTTTCTGAAACATGCATGTGCATCGCATATCACATCCCGCATATCATGCCATGTTTTGCATCATGTTGTTTGTGCATTGCACGTGGTTGATTGTGTGTCCCTTTGCTTGTGTTCTTGCTTGGGTAGAGCTGGGAGACGAGTACGTGATCGAGGAGCCCGTTGAGTACGCTTACGAGGATCAAGCTAACGTGAACTCGGAGAATTTTGCAGGCAAGATGACCATACCCTCGAAATCACTTCTATCTTTGTTTGCTAGATGCTCGCTCTTTTGCTATGCCTATGCTACAATACCTACCACTTTCTTATCATGCCTCCCATATTGCCATGTCAACCTCTAACCCACCTTGTCCTAGCAAACCGTTGTTTGGCTATGTTACCGCTTTGCTCAGCCCCTCTTATAGCGTTGCTAGTTGCAGGTGAAGATTGGAGTTTGTTCCTTGTTGGAACATGATTATTGTTGGGATATCATTATTATATCTTATCTATTTTAATGCATCTATATACTTGGTAAAGGGTGGAAGGCTCGGCCTTATACCTGGTGTTTTGTTCCACTTTTGCCGCCCTAGTTTCCGTCATGCCGGTGTTATGTTCCTTGATTTTGCGTTCCTTACACGGTTGGGTTATAATGGGAACCCCTTGATAGTTCACCTTGAATAAAACTCCTCCAGCAATGCCCAACATTGGTTTCACCATTTGCCACCTAGCCTCTTTTTCCCTTGGGTTCCGCGAACTCAAGGGTCATCTTTATTTTAAACCCCCGGGCCAGTGCTCCTCTGAGTGTTGGTCCAACTTGTCAGCCGCCGGTGGCCACCAAGGGCAACTCTGGGCTGGCCTACCGGAAGTTTGGACAATCCGGTGTGCCCTGAGAACGAGATATGTGCAGCTCCTATCGGGATTTGTCGGCACATTCGGGTGGCTTTGCTGGTTTAGTTTTACCATTGTCGAAATGTCTTGTAACCGGGATTCCAAGTCTGATCGGGTTGTCCTAGGAGAAGGAATATCCTTCGTTGACCGTGAGAGCTTGTGATGGGCTAAGTTGGGACACCCCTGCAGGGATTTGAACTTCCGAAAGCCGTGCTCGCGGTTATGGGCAGATGGGAATTTGTTAATGTCTGGTTGTAGAAAACCTTAAACTTAACATAATTAAAATGAATCAACAGAGTGTGTGGCCGTGATGGTCTCTTTTTGGCGGAGTCCGGGAAGAGAACACGGTCTCGTGTTATTCTTGAACGTAGGTTGATCTAGGAACACTTCTTGATCATAGTTTACCGACCGTGCCTTTGCCTTCTCTTCTCGCTCTCTTTTGCGTATGTTAGCCACCATATTTGCTAGTGCTTGCTGCAGCTCCACATCATACCTTTTACCCCTACCTATAAGCTTAAATAGTCTTGATCGCGAGGGTGTGAGATTGCTGAGTCCCCGTGACTCACAGATTACTTCCAAAACTAGATGCAGGGACCGATGATACTGCTCCAGGAGATTCGACTGAGCTCAAGTGGGAGTTCGATGAGGAATCAGGACGATACTACGTTTCTTTTCCAAACGATCAGTAGTGGAGCCCAGTTGGGGCGATCGGGGACTTTGTTGCATTTGGTGTTGTTCTTTATTTTGGTTCCATAGTCGGACCTTGATTGTATCTGGATGAATGTAATGATATTTATGCTATTGTGTGACATGGCGAGTGTAAGACAACTATGTACCTCTTTTCCTTATTCATTACATGGGTTGTGTGAAGATTACCCCACTTGCGACATTGCTTACAATGCGGTTATACCTCTAAGTCGTGCTTCGACACGTGGGAAATATAGCCGCATCGTGGGCGTTACAATGCTGTTATATTATCATTCTTGGATGCCTTATAATCATTTTATAGTAACTTTATATCATTTTTTGGGACTAACCTATTGACATAGTACTCAGTGCCAGTTGTTGTTTTTTGCTTGTTTTTTACTTCGCAGAATATCCCTATCAAACGGAGTCCAAACGCAGTGAATCTTTTTGGAGGTTTATTTGGACCAGAAGACAACTTGGGAGCCAAGGAAGCATCTGGGGGAGGCCCGTGGGGCCCACAAGACACCTGGGCACGCCAGAGGCCCCTAGCGCACCCTGATGGGTTGTGGGGCCCATGGGGGTTTCCTGCACCGCCTCTTAGCTCTATAAATACGCAAATATTCCAGAAACCCTAAGGGAGTCGACGAAACACAATTCCAGCCACTGCAAGTTCCAGAACCACGAGATCCAACCTAGAGCCCTATTCTGGCATCTTGCCTGAGGGCAACACGGTCACAGAGGGGTTCATCATCCTCATTGGTGCTCCTTCGATGATGCGTGAGTAGTTCACCATAGACCTACAGTTCTGTAGGTAGTAGCTAGATGGCTTCTTCTCTGTTTTTGATTCTCAACACAATGGTCTCTTGGAGATCTATTTGACGTAATGACTTTTTGCGGTGTGTTTGTTGGGATCCGATGAAGTTCGAGTTTATGACCAGATTTATATCCATAAATATTATTTGAGTGTTCTTTGATCTCTTATATGCATGATTATTTATAGCCTCGTATCTCTTCTCTGAATCTTTGGTTTAGTTAGGCCAACTAGATTGATTTTTCTTGCAATGGGAAGAGGTGCTTTGTGATGGGTTCGATCTTGCGGTGTCCTCACCCAGTGACAGAAGGGGTAGCGAGGCACGCATGTATCGTTACTATTAAGGATAAAAGGATGGGGTCTATTCCTACATGAATAGATCTTGTTTACATAATGTCATCATTCTTATTGCATTACTCCACTTCACCATGAACTTAATACACTAGATGCATGCTGGATAGCGGTTGATGTTTCGAGTAATAGTATGCAGGCAGGAGTCGGTCTACTAATCTTGGACATGATGCCTATATTCATGATCATTGCCTTGGATATCGTCATAATTTTTTGGTCTTCTATCAATTTCCTAACAATAATTTGTTTACCCATCGTATGCTATTCTCTCGAGAGAAGCCACTAGTGAAATCTACGGCCCCGGGTCTATCTTTTATCATATTTGCTTTCAAATCTATCTTTTGTCGTATTTGTTTCCTGATCTATTATTCCAAAAACCCAAAAATACCTTTCTGCAATTTTTCTTTACTTATTTTATTTCGTGTTTTATTCAGATCTATTTATCCAATCTCATACAAATTAATATATTTTTTTACCGAGGAGGGATTGACAACCCCTCTTACGTGTCTGGTTGCAAGTATTTGTTTTTTGTGTGCAGGTACTGTTTACATAGCGTCGCTTGGTTCTTCTACTGGATTGATACCTAAGTTTCAAAACTAAGGGAAATACTTACTGTAGCTGTGCTGCATCATCCCTTCCTCTTTTGGGAAATACCGACGCAATCTCTAGCCATGTCAAAGGAATATCTGGCGCCGTTGCGAGAGAGACATCATCAACATCTATCAGGTTCCTAATCACAAATCTCATCTCCTTGAAATTTTCATTATTTTCCATTTGCCTCTCGTTTTCATCTCCCCCACTTCACAAAAATTTGCCTTTTTATTCGCCTTCTTTTTTGTTCGCCTTTTTCTCGTCAGATCTATCTTTTTTGCTTGCAATCTTGCTTGCCTACTTTGTCATTATGGCTAGTTCTTCCTCTATTGCGTGTAACCCCAAGAACGAGGTTCTTAATTTTAAACAAAGGGGAGGGGAGAATGTAAAAGATGCTTGGTATAGGATTTGTGATGGTCATAATGGATCTGTTCGTAATCAATCTACCATTATTCTTCTTTGCAGTTTTTATGTGGGCATTACCACTTGGTGATTTGTCCTTGATACGATTACCGGTGGGAATATCTTGATGTGTCCATCTTTGGATGCTTTTAATGCTATGGGAGATCTACTGGGTGCACTACCTATCATTATTAGTGAAACAATCTTAACTCTTGAGCATGTTATGCAAAGATTAGATGCTACTAAAAAGAAGATGGTCACCGAAGAACAAACTAAAATTTTGGATAAAAGGATGCATAATCTTAAGTAACTTAAGCGAGTAGGAAAACTCAGCCTTTTCTTCTGCTAAAACTATTGAAAAAACTCCCGTAAAAATTTGCAAGTCTACTCAAGTCACTAAGAACAAGGGTGCCACCTCTAATAACAACAAAGAAGGTCTTAAAATGATTAGTATTCATCCCAATTTTGTTGGAGTGGTGAAAGGCCCTACTTGCAACAATGATTTTTTCAATCTTATTCCTAGGAGTATTGTTACTGGAAACATGCATGCTAAATCCTTGAAGAATTCTAGTTGTGTGATTGAGGAGTTGAAAACTAAAGATGACAATATTTGAATCTTTGCATTATGCCTAGCTAGAGGCATACAACGATAACACTTGTTGGGAGGCAACCCAATGAATAAACTTTATTTTTGCTTTTTTCTTTCTGTTATGAGTGTTTGCATAATTATGCGCTGTTATGATTGATTTTTATGTTCTAATTAGTGTTTGTGCCAAGTAAAGCCCTTGGGATCATGTTGGGTGATAGTTGATTTGATCCTGTTGAAAAACATAAACTTTTGTGTCCTGTAACATAATTGTTTAAAATTCACAGAAGCAACAAAAAAATCTGCATTTTTTCCACGAGATTTATATACAAATTTCCAACGTTGTCCTAATTTTTTAGAACTTTGGGAGTTACAGAAGTATGGCTAGAGTTCAGATTACTATAGGCTGTTCTGTTTTTGACAGATTCTATTTTCATTGCATTGTGTTCTTATTTAGATGAATCTATGGATTGTATTTGATGAGGACATGAATACCATTGTTACACCCACAACCCCTCCTACTATACATAATGGACCAATTACTAGAGCTCGCGCACACTAATTAAATTACCAGGATCTTTCGTTTTTTGGTAATGATTCTAATGTTCATGAGAATATGATGCTATCTAAATTGGATACATTTGTCTTGCTTACAAATGAAGGGCCTAGCTTGGACAAAAAGGGTGAACATTAGAGCAAGATCAAGCATGGGGATGATGGCATGCGCAAGGGTAATAAGAACCAATACAAAAATAGACACATCCGTGACATTTTGGGCCGAACAAATTTTTTCTATCATGCTTACAAAACCCGATATCATCATGGATGTGGTGGGCTCCTACTTCTATGACAAAAAATCATGATAGAATATGGTCTTTTCTTCCTAGGCGGGCCGGAGACACAGCTGCTTGATATTCTTTGGGCCGTCCATGATGGAAAAAATCATGTTATAAGCGACGAGGAGGAAAATATCTGGGAGTTCCCGGTTACGGTGGGTGGTCGGGGCCGACCGATGCACAGAGGGATTGCGCGTTTCTTTCATACACGTACACGCGTGTGTGTGAGGTGTTGGGCTCTAACTAAACCTGAGCGAGGCGTTTGCCTACTGAACCCGAGCGATTGCACTGAGTACATGTTACTGAACCCGAGCGATCGATCGACCTCTGGCTATTAACTGAACCCGATCGAGGGATTCCTTCGCTACTGCTGCTAACTAAAGCCGATGGAGGCCGGATGAACATGGCCCCGTGTGGAGGGCTGGTTGAACAGTAGCCGGTGGAGGCTGGATGAAGATGACCCCGTGGAGAGCTAGTTGAACAATAGCCGGTGTAGGTTGGATGAACAGGAGCTCGTGGAGGCTGGAGGGAGACGCCGTGGATGAACAGTGGCAGCTGGAGGCTGGAGGAGGTCGACGGTGGATGGACAGTAGCCCATGGAGGCTGGAGCGAGGCAGTAGACGGTGGATGAACAGTAGTCCATGGAGTCCCGTTTTGCGGTACGCCACACCCCTCCCGATGAACAGGACCCCCGGTTCGATCGTAGGAGCTCCAACACTAGTCCCTTTCCTCCATTTTGTGCTATGCCACACCCCTCCCGATCAACATCACCCCATTTCGATCGTAGGAGCTCGAACACAAGTCCGCTTCCTCCATTTTGCATTATGCCAGACCCCGTTTTGGATGTTCCGTCCAAGCCGGTTGGCTCCCGATGAACACAACGCATTCCAACCTAGTCTGTTGCCTCCCAATGAACACGACGCTGTTTCTCTATTCCGACCCAGTCGGTTGGCTACCGATGAACAAGACGATGTCGATTACCCATTCGAGGCCCCACCCGTATGCACATACATACATGTACACGATATAGACGGGACTGCCTAAATAGCTACCGCTCCTTACTGGGCCACGGTTCATCGTGACAGAAAGACCGATGGACCAGTATGTACGTACACGTTTGTGACTAGAACGGCAACACTACGTACGCTTAGACCGGGTGGGTCCCGGCTGTTAGGGAGGATAAGGAGGCACTTCCTTACGTGCGAAGATATTGATGGTGGGTCTGAGCTGACAGGGGGATGATTCTTTTTTATGCGTAATAAGGAGGCACTTCCTTGCGTGTGAAGATGTAGCTGGTGGGTCCATCTGTCAGCCTCACCGCGTATAGTCCTCTTCCGATGGCTGTCATTCGTTGACCATGCTGGCGATGGATAATGGTGAGGCAGGGAACGACGCAGAGCCTGGGAACATGCGGGAGGTAGGACGAGGGTTGACTGGTTTGGCTGCGGTGTGAGGCTGCCATCGCCACAAAATAACATGGAGTGTGGGTGAATATAGGGATGGCCTGGCCAGCGATGGGAGTAGTAGGGAGCGGTGAGGCCTACGCGGCAGCACAGCCGACCACGGGAGGCAGGAGCACGCGGTGGTTTGGACGGCTGGAGAAAGAAAATTAGAGGTTGAAGAAGCAGGACGACCGTTGGATGTTAACAATCCAACAATCATTGGTGATAGAATCGTTTGTTGACTAAGTTGACAAAGCCCTGCGTATGCGTCAACTTAGTAGGGCCACAAGTCAGCCTCCAAATCTGGTGGGCCCCATCTATCATGGGGAGCACTCGTTATTTTTCGCTTAATAAGGAGGCACTTCCTTCTGTGTGAAGATATAGTTGGTGGGTCCCAGCTGTCATTGGGAGTATTCATTCTTTTTGGCATAATAAGGAGGTGCTTTCTTGCGTGCGGCCATGGACCATGTGGATCCCAACTATCAGCCTCTCCATGTACATCCCTCTTCCGATGTCATCGTTTGTTGACAACATTGACCACGCCGTGCCAAGAACACCAGCGCCATGGACGACGACGACACCCAGGAAGGGAATGACCCGGAGGCGGCGAAGCCACATCAGTGGACGGATGTGGGTGAGTAGAGGGATGGCCTGGCCAGCGGTGGGAGTAGTAGGGGGCGGTGAGGCCTTCGCGGCAGCATAGCTGGCCATGGGAGGTGGGAGCAGGTGGTCCCGCCAGCGCTGGATTTGGCGGCTGGAGCAATAAGATCAGAGACTGAAGAAGCACAGCGGCCATTGGATTGACATTCAACGGTCACATCTACTAGAATCGCTTGTCGACGTATATAATAAGTAAAAAAATCTTGCATACGCGTCAACTTAATAGGCCCACAAGTCAAACCATTCCCTATTTTTTTAATAATTTACAGCTCATTGCAACTTCTTATGCAATTTATTGCAGTCCGTTATTTTGTTCACCGAGGCCAGGGTTTAAAATGTAAGAGAAATTTCGCATATTTCGATGGGGTCCAAACAATTTTTAATACCGAAATGTCGAGCCATATTTAAAGTAATTCAAAGATATATTTGAATTAGGTTACAACCCAGTGAAATTGGAATATGAAAATGTGAAAAAAATTCAAAAATTTGAAAGTAATTGTGAATTTGTCGTCTGTTTTTTATATTTACAGCCCATTTCTATTACTTTCAAGATTTGCAGCCATCTTGAAAGAGTTGCAACCCATCAGGGCAGAGAAAAATAAGTAGGTCTGGATTGGGTATACTTCAGAAAAAATAAACTGGGCTCATTTTCATAAAAAAAATAACTAGGTTGGTCATGTGGTGAATGTAAAACATAAGCGTGGGCTAGCCAGGGCCACAAACCCAGTTGAAACCCTACTCTATCTCAATAATAACAAAAAAAATACTGCTCGAGCCGCTACGTCCCAGGTGTCAGCCGATCTTGTGTTGTTCTCTTGTCTATTGACTATATATGCTGACAATGTCGTGGGTCCCAGATCTCAGCAAACCACTAGGAGGAAGCATTTTATTTTTCTATACACTTACAATGGGTATATAAAAAATGAGGAACTTCCTTGCGTATGGCCAGGGCCATAGTGGGCCCCTACTGTCATCCTCTCCACGCACAGTCCTCTCCCGATTCCTCTTGTTTGTTGGCCATGTTGACAACACAAGAGGCCGGCGCCGCAGCGAGGGCACCAAAGCGCGCGGAGGACGACGGCGAGGCCTCAGACGTCGGCGTTAACGGTTTAGGAGACGAAGGGGCGACGATGTGTGCGCTAAGGCGCAGCCAGCCATGGCAGGCCGATGAGGACATCAATACCATTGTTACACCCACAACCCCTGCTGCTATACATACTGAACCAATTACTAGAGCTCGCGCATGCCGATTGAATTACTAGGTACTTTCGTTTCTTTGTAACGATTCTAATGTTCATGAGAATATGATGCTGCCTAAATTGGATACATTTGTTTTGCTTACAAATGAAGGGCCTAGCTTGGACAACAAAGATGAACCTTGGAGCAAGTTCAAGCATGGAGATGATATGCCCAAGGGAACAAGAACGGAGTTACAAGTGATGATTCTGTGGTTTTGAAGCAACCATAATGAGTGCCTGTAGCCTTGCACGAAATTTACAAGATGCCACTTCATAAATTTCGTCCAGATGCTATTCTAGGTGTTGCGTCACCTTAATTTTGGGCCAGGCCCATGTAATTTCGAAATGCTTGATCATAGGCTGTTTTTAGAGTCTGTATGTGCGGGGAAAGAAGAGTTAGGGTTGGTTTCGGACCCCTCCTCCAAGGACCACGAAATTCCCCCTCTCTCCTCCATATATACAGCCCTTAGGGCATCGTTTAGACTTTGGGTTTTGTTTAGATTGAAGTTCTCCATAGCTGCAACTTTGTGTACTTCGTTTGTGTTCGACGACCAGACAAAGGCATCACAAAACCCTACCTTGATCAATAAATATTTCCTCTTATATTCGCAATATCCATATTGCAATATTACTTTATTGCTTTTTCTTCGTTTTCCTACAGGAAACGTACCTTCGTGGTCAGGTTGATTGTGCTACGGCGTGGTCAATAACCTCTCGGAGTTGGTTTAGCGATTGCTAAGGCGCGACGTCCTCGCACATTCGTAGTTGGATTGTCAAAGTCGACTTCCTCCAAAACGATAGCCACCATCTCATCGAAAGATGGGACACCTTTGCCTCTATCAAGTGGTATCAGATTTCCAGGTTGCTCGGTGAGATTTTACAGTTTTTCGTAGTTTAGATCGAGTCTGTTCTTCATACCTACAGTCCACGAAAAAGCCACAAAAAATTAGGGTTAGTTCATCATATCTGAACCAATCTGAGCCTTTGCATAATCTTTTTAGGGTTTTTGCTTTGTTTAATTTGCGGTTGCATCGCCGTGTCTAGTTGCTGGTCTTAGTGTCTAGTCTTTTAGAGTTTCGAGTTCTGGTCATAAGTTTTCACGCCGCCGCCGCACCGTCATCATGGACCCTGCCATCTACCACCACCGATCCGTATCCATATACCACCACCAATCTGTATCCATATACCACCACCGATTCGTATCCATATACCGCCACCGCTACCACCATCGCTGCCACATACAAACACCGCTGCCATATCCTACCACCATATATCCACCACCAACCCGAGTTCCTTTCATATTAGGTTTGTTTTTGAGATCCATCTAATTTCCGATTCGTGTTTCCTTGCCTGAATAGGTTTCAAAAAAGAGAGCCTCGAGACCCCCGGGCAGTTTTTAGGCCAAGATTTCGGCGACCGGAAATATTTTTTCCCTATCCTATTTTTAGGCTTTTCTGAGTCTTTTGAGCCACGTGCCATCATAGTGATTTTTTTCGCACTTCTTCATCGTCGCTGCCCTGATTTACAAAAAAATAGTCAAAAAAATTTTGTGTCCATCCCGTCAGTTTGACCTGCGAAGAGTTTTGAGACAGTCGCCATTATAGTGATTTTCCACAAAAAAAGGAGTGCAAAAAAACAACAATTTTTTTCCAGACTGTGCTTTTCCCTTGTTTACATGCAGCACGGTGATTTTGTTAGTGTTCTAAGCTCGCGTCTCTAGCACGGTCTAGCATAGACAAGCACACTACCATCATTGAGCGCTAATTCAACTTTGCATCTCTGAATTGATTATTGCTGACCCTTTTTTCTACCATATTATAAGCCTTCCCAGCTCCACATACATGTACGTCGTGCATTTGACTCTCCCTGGTAATCGCTCTATTGAAGTTTTGAGAGTTTTGACGGATTTACTTGACGGGTAAGAACTGGTAAGAATTTGAGATTTACTTGACGGATTTGTGAAGCCGCACCACCACCATTTTCTAGTAGTCTATAGGATCATATTCTTGTGTGTTTCTATTGCTACTAACCATGGAAAGATCACAAGTCGATGAAACTGACTGGGAGAACATGACGAATAAGGAGTTTCATGATAAATTTCAGCAAATGATGACTGAACAGGTGCAAGATATGCTGAACAATTTTGAAGAGGCCATGGATAAGATAACTGGCTTTGGGAAGACGTTCGAAACAAAGCTCGATAACAAATTTCATGAACTACTTGCGCGTCTTCCACAACCACCACCGGCTGCACCTGCTGCACCTCTGCAACAACAACAACAACAACAACAACAACGACTACATCCATGTCGCGAAACAGCCCTCCACCGAGCGATCCGTGTCCCTCTTGAGCCTGGCCAAACTGTTGGTGCTGCTGTTGATACTTCTGTGGCTCCTGCTACTGATGCGGAGGATGATGATTATGCGGGAGATTACGAGGATGAGGTTGATCAAAATCAGAACGACATGCAACCACCAGCACCACAACCACCAGGTCGTCCACATGCAAATAACGACAATGGTAGGGCTCCCCCTCAGGTACGAGATCATGACCATCTCCCTAAACTGATATTGAATATTCCACCATTTGAGGGTAGATATGTTCCTGATATATATCTTACTTGGGAGTTAGAAATTGAACAACGTTTTACATGTTTAGAATATCCCGAGGAGAGACGTGTTGCTGCTGCACTTTGTGCTTTCACTAGTTTTGCTTGTGTGAGGATAATGAAGCTATGCTTGCACGTTTTATGGGTGGATTAAATAGAGAGATTCAGACCATTTTAGAGTATAAGGAGTATAATAATATCACTCATTTATTCCATCTTGCTTGTAAAGTTGAACATCAAGTGCAGGATCGACACGCATTGGCATGAACTAACTATTCTACAAGTCGACCTTCCTCATGGACACCGCGTGCATCCTCTACTTCCACACATTCTACTGCATCGGCACCTCCATCAGCTGCCACCTCTAGTCGTGATACAAGAAAGCAGGCACAACCACCATTATCTACCAACAGCACACCTGTCGGGCATGTAGAGAGCTCTTCTTCTTCCATGGCATCAACAGGGCACACAAGTGATATTATTTGTCGTCGCTGTAAGGGAAGAGGTCATTATGCAAGAGAATGCAAATCTGAGCGTGTGATGATTTCGACTGAGGCTGGTGGTTATGAGTCCACTAGTGACTTCGATGAGGAGACTTTGGCTCTTATTACACGTGAAGAACACGGTGGAGATGATTCTGAAAATGAGACGCAATACATGGCTCATGAAGACACTGATAGGTATGAGTGTTTAGTTGCTCAACGTGTTTTGAGTGTGCAGGTCACACAAGCAAAGAAAAATCAGAGGCATAATTTGTTCCATACAAAGGGAGTTGTGAAGGAACGTTATGTTCGTGTCATCATAGATGGAGTGAGCTGCAACAACTTGGCTAGCATGGATATGGTGGAGAAGCTATCTCTTACCACAAGACCACATCCACATCCTTACTATATCCAATGGTTCAATAACAGCGGCAAGGTTAAGGTAACACGTATTCTTTGTGTGCATTTTAGTATCTCTACATATGCTGATTATGTTGATTGTGATGTGGTACCCATGCAAGCATGTTCCTTGTTACTTGGTAGACCATGGAAATTTGATAAAAATTCTGTACACCATGGTAGAAACAATAAGTATACTCTTGTTCGTAAGGATTATTAATTTGCTTCCTATGACTCCTGATTCCAGTTTGAAAGATGATATTAATAGAGCTAATAACGCAAAACATGAGCACAACAAGAGTGAAAATCAGATTGTGGCAAAAGAATTTGAGCAACAAATGAAGCCTAATAATAAACCATCTAGTGTTGCTTCTGAAATTAAATTGAAAAGTGCATATTTACTTGCCACCAAATCTAATATTGATGATCTAGATTTCAACAAATCTGTTTCCTATGCTTTTGTGTGCAAAGATGCATTATTTTCATTCGAGGACGTGCCTTCCTCTTTGCCTCTTGCTGTTACGAACATTTTGCAGGAGTTCGCTGACGTCTTTCCACAAGACGCGCCATCGGGATTACCACCTATTCGAGGGATTGAGCATCAGATTGACTTAATTCATGGTGCTTCGCTACCCAACCGTGCACCATACCGTACCAATCTAGAGGAGACGAAGGAGATTATGCGTGAAGTCCAGGAGCTGCTCGACAAAGGTTATATTCGGGAATCCCTTAGTCCTTGTGTTGTTCCTATTATTCTAGTGCCGAAAAAGGATGGCACATTGCGTATGTGTATTGATTGTAGAGGCATTAATAATATTACTATTCGTTATCGTCATCCTATTCCTAGGCTTGATGATATGCTTGATGAATTGAGTGGCTCTACAATATTCTCCAAACTTGATTTGCGTAGTGGATACCATCAAATTGGTATGAAATTGTGAGATGAATGGAAAACTACATTTAAAACTAAGTTTGGTTCATATGAGTGATTACTCATGCCTTTTGGGTTAACTAATGCACCTAGTATTTTCATGAGATTAATGAACGAAGTTTTATGTGCTTTCATTGGACGATTTGTGGTAGTATATTTTGATGATATACTGATTTATAGTAAATCTTTGGAGGAATATTTGGAACATTTACGTGTTGTTTTTATTGCTCTACGTGATGCATGTTTGTTTGGTAACGTTAGGAAGTGCACCTTTTGCACCGACCGAGTATCTTTTCTTGGCTATGTTGTTACTCCACAGGGAAATGAAGTTGATCAAGCCAAGATTGAAGCTACTGAGAGTTGGTCGCAGCCCAAAATGGCCACACAAGTGAGGAGTTTCCTTGGCCTCGCTGGTTTCTATAGGCATTTTGTGAGAGATTTCAGCACCATTGCTGCACCTCTCAATGAGCTTACAAAGAAGGATGTGCCTTTTGTTTGGGGTACCGCACAGGAAGAAGCCTTAACGGTATTGAAAGATAAGTTGACACATGCTCCTTTACTCCAACTTCCTGATTTTAATAAGACTTTTGAGCTTGAATGTGATGCTAGTGGAATTGGATTAGGAGGTGTGTTATTACAATATGGCCAACTTGTTGCATACTTTTCTGAAAAATTGAGTGGGCCTAGTCTGAACTATTCTACTTATGATAAAGAATTATATGCTCTTGTTCGGACCTTAGAAACATGGCAACATTATTTATGGCCCAAGGAATTTGTTATACATTCTGATCATGAATCTTTGAAACACATTAAAAGTCAAGCAAAACTGAACTGTGGACAAGCTAAATGGGTTGAATTCATTAAGACTTTCCCTTATGTCATTAAACACAAGAAGGGCAAAGAAAATGTTATTGCTGATGCATTGTCTCGTCATTATGCTATGCTTTCAAAACATGACTTTAAAATATTTGGTTTGGAGACCATCAAAGATCAATATGTGCATGATGCTGAATTTAAAGATGTATTGCAGAATTGTAAGGAAGGGAGAACATGGAACAAGTTCGTCGTTAATGATGGATTTGTGTTTCGTGCTAACAAGCTATGCATTCCAGCTAGCTCCGTTCGTCTTTTGCTGTTGTAGGAGGTGCATGGAGAAGGATTAATGGGACACTTTGGCGTGAAGAAGACGGAGGATATACTTGCTGCACATTTCTTTTGGCCAAAGATGAGACGGGATGTTGAGCATTTTGTTGCTCGCTGCACTACATGTCAAAAAGCTAAGTCACGACTCAATCCTCGTGGTTTATATATGCCTTTGCCTCTACCTAGTGTTCCTTTGGAGGATATATCTATGGACTTTGTTTTAGGTTTAGCTCAAACAAAGAAGGGGAGGGATTGCATATTTGTTGTCGTGGATAGGTTCTCGAAAATGGCACACTTTATACCATGTCATAAAAGCTATGATGCTATTAATGTTGCTGATTTGTTCTTTCATGAAATTATTCGCTTGCGTGGTGTGCGAAATACTATTGTTTCAGATCGTGATATAAATTTCTTAGCCACTTTTGGAGATGTTTATGGGCTAAGTTGGGGACTAAACTGCTTTTTAGTACTACTTGTCACCTCCAAACTGATGGACAAACTGAAGTAGTCAATAGAACATTGTCTACTATGCTTAGGGCTGTTTTGAAGAATAATAAGAAAATGTGAGAAGAATGCTTGCCTCATATTGAATTTGATTATAATCGTTCATTGCATTCTACTACTAAGATGTGCCCTTTTGAAATTGTGTATGGTTTCCTACCTCGTGCACCTATTGATTTGTTGCCTCTTCCATCTTCGGAGAAGGCTAATTTTGATGCTAAAGAATATGCTGAGTTAATTTAAAAATGCATGAGTTAACTAAGGAAAACATTGAGTGTATTAATGCTAAATATAAACTTGTTGTAGATAAGGGTAGAAAACATGTTGTGTTTGCACCTGGAGATTTTATTTGGTTACATTTGCGTAAGGATAGATTTCCTAATTTGCGCAAATCAAAGCTAATGCCACGTGCTAATGGTCCTTTTAAGGTGTTAGATAAAATAAATGATAATGCATATAAACTTGAGCTGCCTGCAGATTTTGGGGGTAGTCCCACTTTTAACATTGCATATTTGAAGCCTTATTTGGGTGAGGAAGATGAGCTTCAATCGAGGATGACTTCATTTCAAGAAGGGGAGGATGATGAGGACATCAATACCATTGTTACACCCACAACCCCTGTTGTTATACATACTGGACCAATTACTAGAGCTAGTGCATGCCAATTGAATTACCAGCTACTTTCGTTTCTTGGTAACGAGTCTAATGTTCATGAGAATTTGATACTGCCTAAATTGGATACATTTGTTTTGCTTTCAAATGAAGGGCCTAGCTTGGACAAGAAAGATGTACCTTGGAGCAAGTTCAAGCATGGAGATGATGGTATGCGCAAGAGGAACAAGAACGGAGTTACAAGTGATGATTCCATGGCTTTGAAGCCACCATAATGAGTGCCTGAAGCCTTGGACGAAATATACAAGATGCCACATCATAAATTTTGTCCAGAGGCTATTCTAGGTGTTGCAACACCTTATTTTTGGGCCAGACCCATGTAATTTCGAAATGCTTGATTATAGGCTGTTTTTAGAGTCTGTATCTGATGGGAAACAAGAGTTAGGGTTGGTTTCAGACCCCTCCTCCAAGGGCCACAAAATTCCCCCTCTCTCCTCCATATATACAGCCCTTAGGGCATCGTTTAGACTTTGGGTTTTGTTTAGATTAAAGTTCTCCATAGCTGCAACTTCGCGTACTTCATTTGTGTTCAACAACTAGACAAAGGCGTCACAGAACCCACCTTGATCAATAAAGCTTTCCTATTATGTTCGCAATATCCAGATTGCAATCTTAGTTTATTGCTTTTTCTTTGTTTTCCTGCAGGAAACAGACCTTCGTGGTCAGGTTGATTGTGCTACGGCGTGGTCAATAACCTCTCGGAGGTGGTTTAGCAATTGCTAAGGCGCGACGTCCTCACACGTTCGTAGTCGGATCGTCAAAGTCGACTTCCTCCAAAACGATAGCCACCATCTCATCAAAAAATGGGACACCTTTGCCTCTATCAAGTGGTATCAGATTTCTAGGTTGCTCGGTGAGATTTTATAGTTTTTCATAGTTTAGATCGAGTCTGTTCTTCATGCCTACAGTCCACGAAAAGGCCACAAAAAATTAGGGTTAGTTCATCATATCCGAACCAATCTGAGCCTTTGCATAATCTTTTTAGTGTTTTTGCTTTGTTGAATTTGCGGTTGCATCGTCGTGTCTAGTTGCTGGTCTTAGCGTCTAGTCTTTTAGAGTTTCGAGTTTCTGGTCTTAAGTTGTCACGCCGCCGCCGCACCATCACCATTGCCCCTGCCATCTACCACCACCGCTTATCCGCCACTGATCCGTATCCATATATCACCACCGATTCGTATCCATATACCACCACCGCTACCACCATCGCTGCCATATACAAACACCACTGCCATATCCTACCACCATATATCCACCACCAACCTGAGTTCCTTTCATATTAGGTTTGTTTTTGAGATCCATCTAATATCTGATTCGTGTTTCCTTGCCTGAGTAGGTTTGGAAAAAAATGTCTGGAGATCCCCGGGCAGTTTTTAGGCCAAGATTTCGGCGACGGGAAATATTTTTTCCCTATCCTATTTTTAGGCTTTTCTGAGTCTTTTGAGCCACGTGCCATCATAGTGATTTTTTGTCGCACTTTTTCATCATCACTGCCCTGATTTACAAAAAAATTAGTCAAAAAATTCCGTGCCCATCCTGTCAGTTTGACCTGGGAAGAGTTTTGAGACACTAGCCATTATAGTGATTTTTTGCAAAAAAAGGAGCGCAAAAAAACAGAGCGATTTTTTCTCCAGAGTGTGCTTTTGCGTTGTTTATGTGCAGCGTCGTGATTTTGTTTGTGTTCTAGGCCCGCGTCTCTAGCATGGTCTAGCCTAGGACTAGCACAGTACCGTCGTTGAGCGCTTATTGAACTTTGCATCCTTGAATTGATTATTGCTGACCCTTTTTGCTACCATATTATAAGCCTTCCCAGCTCCACATACATGTACGTCATGCGTTTGACTCTCCCTGGTAATCGCTCTATTGAATTTTTGAAAGTTTTGACTACGACGGTTGCCGATCACCGCCTGCTGCTGGGTAAGAACTGGTAAGAATTTGAGATTTGCTTGACGGATTTGTGATGCCCCACCACCACCATTTTTTAGTAGTCTATAGGATCCTATTCTTTTGTGTTTCTGTTGCCTCTAACCATGGCAGGATCACAAGTTGATGGGACTAACTGGGAGAACATGCCGAATAAGGAGTTTCATGATAAATTTCATCAAATGATGACTGAACAGGTGCAAGATGTGCTGAACAATTTTGAAGAGGCCATGGATAAGATAACTGGCTTTCAAAAGACGTTCGAAACGAAGCTCGATAACAAATTTCATGAACTGCTTGCGCGTCTTCCACAACCACCACCGGCTGCACCTGCCGCACCTCTACAACAACAACAACAACAACAACAATGACTACCTCCACGTCGCGAAACAGCCCTCCGCCGAGCGAGCCGTGTCCCTCTTAAGCCTGGCCAAACTGTTGGTGCTGCTGTTGATACTTCTGTGGCTCCTGCTGCTGATGCGGAGGAGGATGATTATGCGGGAGATTACGAGGATGAGGTTGATCAAAATCAGAACTACGTGCAACCACCAGCACCACAACCACCATGTCGTCCACATGCAAATAATGGCAATAGTAGGGCTCCCCCTCAGGTACGAGATCATGATAATCTCCCTAAACTAAAATTGAATATTCCACCATTTTAGGGTAGATACGTCCCTAATATATATCTTACTTGGGAGTTAGAAACCGAACAACATTTTACATGTTTAGAATATCCTGAGGAGAGACGTGTTGCTGCTGCACTTTGTGCTTTCACTAGTTTTGCTTGTGTGGTGGTGGTCTAAACATCATAGATTATATCCGAATAATATTCCAACTACTTGGGCTACTTTGCAAACTGCTATGCGTACTCGTTGGGTTCCACCATATTATCAACATGAATTACTTCAAAAACTGCAGCGTTTAAGACAAGGAATTTTTTTTGTAGAGGAATATTATCAAGAATTACAAACTTGCATGATTAGATGTGGTATTGTTGAGGATAATGAAGCTATGCTTGTACGTTTTATGGGTGGATCAAATAGAGAGATTCAGACCATTCTATAGTATAAGGAGTATAATAATATCACTTGTTTATTCCATCTTGCTTGTAAAGCTGAACATGAAGTGCAGGATCGACACGCATTGGCACAAACTAACTATTCTGCAGGTCGACCTTCCTCATGGACACAGCGTGCATCCTCTACTTCCACACATTCTACTGCATCGGCACCTCCATCAGCTTCCACCTCCAGTCGTGATAAAAGAAAGCAGACACAACCACCACTATCTACCAACAGCACACCTGTCGCGCCTGTAGAGAGCTCTTCTTCTTCCATGGCATCAACAGGGCACACAAGTGATATTATTTTTCGTCGCTGTAAGGGAAGAGGTCATTATGCAAGAGAATGCAAATCTGAGCGTGTGATGATTGCTACTAAGGATGGTGGATATGAGTCCGCTAGTGACTATGATGAAGAGACTTTGGCTCATGAAAATGGTGGAGATGATTCTGAAAATGAGATGCAATACATGGCTCATGAAGACGCTGATAGGTATGAGTGTTTAGTTGCTCAACGTGTTTTGAGTGTGCAGGTCACACAAGTAGAGCAAAATCAGAGGCATAATTTGTTCCATACAAAGGGAGTTGTGAAGGAATGTTCTGTTCGCGTCATCATAGATGGAGGGAGCTGCAACAACTTGGCTAGCATGGTGATGATGGAGAAGCTATCTCTCACCACAAGACCACATCCACATCCTTACTATATCCAATGGTTCAATAACAGCGACAAGGTTAAGGTAACACGTATTGTTCGTGTGCATTTTAGTATCTCTACATATGCTGATTATGTTGATTGTGATGTGGTACCCATGCAAGCATGTTCCTTGTTACTTGGTAGACCAGGGCAATTTGATAAAAAAATATGTACACCATGGTAGAAACAATCATTATACTCTTGTTCATAAGGATTATTAGTTTGCTTCCTATGACTCCTGATTCCATTTTGAAAGATGATATTAATAGAGCTAATAACGCAAAACAGGAGCACAACAAGAGTGAAAATCAGATTGTGGCAAAAGTATTTGAGCAACAAATGGAGCCTAATAATAAACCATGTAGTGTTTCTTCTGAAATTAAATTGAAAAGTGCATGTTTATTTGCCACCAAATCTGATATTGATGATCCAGATTTCAGTAAATCTGTTTGCTATGCTTTTGTGTGCAAAGAGGCATTATTTCATTCGAGGACGTGCCTTCCTCTTTGCCTCTTGCTGTTACTAACATTTTGCAGGAGTTCGCTGACATCTTTCCACAATACGTGCCACCGGGATTACCACCTATTCGAGGGATTGAGCATCAGATTGACTTAATTCCCGGTGCTTCGCTACCCAACCGTGCACCATATCGTACGCATCCAAAGGAGACGAAGGAGATTATGCGTGAAGTCCAGGAGCTGCTCAACAAAGGTTATATTCGCGAATCCCTTAGTCCTTGTGTTGTTCCTATTATTCTAGTGCCGAAAAAGGATGGTACATCGCGTATGTGTGTTAATTGTAGAGGCATTAATAATATTACTATTCGTTATCGTCATCCTATTCCTAGGCTAGATGATATTCTTGATGATATTCTTGATGAGTTGAGTGGCCTAGTACTTTCATGAGATTAATGAACGAAGTTTTATGTGCTTTCATTGGACGATTTGTGGTAGTCTATTTTGATAATATACTGATTTATAGTAAATCTTTGGAGGAACATTTGGAACATTTACATGCTGTTTTTATTGCTCTACGTGATGCATGTTTGTTTGGTAACGTTGGAAAGTGCACCTTTTGCACCGACTGAGTATCTTTTCTTGGCTATATTGTTACTCCATAGGGAATTGAAGTTGATCAAGCCAAGATTTAAGCTACTGAGAGTTGGTCGCAGCCCAAAACGGTCACACAAGTGAGGAGTTTCCTTGGCCTGACTAGTTTCTATAGGCGTTTTGTGAGAGATTTCAGCACCATTGCTGCACCTCTCAACGAGCTTACAAAGAAGGATGTGCCTTTTGTTTGGGGTACCGCACAGGAAGAAGCCTTAACGGTATTGAAAGATAAGTTGACACATGCTCCTTTACTCCAACTTCCTGATTTTAATAAGACCTTTGAGCTTGAATGTGATGCTAGTGGAATTGGATTAGGAGGTGTGTTATTACAAGATGGAAAACCTATTGCATACTTTTCTGAAAAATTGAGTGTGCCTAGTCTGAACTATTCTACTTATGATAAAGAATTTTATGCTCTTCTTCGGACCTTAGAAACATGGCAAAGGGGGATGTGCTGCAAGGCGATTAAGTTGGGTAACGCCAGGGTTTTCCCAGTCACGACGTTGTAAAACGACGGCCAGTGAATTGTAATACGACTCACTATAGGGCGAATTCATTGAGACTTTCCCTTATGTCATTAAACATAAGAAGGGCAAAGAAAATGTTATCGCTGATGCATTGTCTTGTCGTTATAGTATGCTTTCACAAGTTAACTTTAAAATATTTGGTTTGGAGACCATCAAAGATCAATATGTGCAGGATGCTGAATTAAAGATGTATTGCAGAATTGTAAGGAAGGGAGAACATGGAACAAGTTCATCGTTAACGATGGATTTGTATTTCGTGCTAACAAGCTATGCATTCCAGCTAGCTCCGTTCGTCTTTTGCTGTTGCAGGAGGCGCATGGAGGAGGATTAATGGGACACTTTAGCGTTAAGAAGATGGAGGATATACTTACTACACATTTTTTTTGGCCAAAGATGAGACGGATGTTGAGTGTTTTGTTGCTCACTTCACTACATGTCAAAAAGCTAAGTCACGACTCAATCTTCATGGTTTATATATGTCTTTGCCTCTACCTAGTGTTCCTTGGGAGGATATATCTATGGACTTTGTTTTAGGTTTACCTCAAACAAAGAAGGGGAGGGATAACATATTTGTTGTCGAGGATATCTCAAAAATGGCACACTTTATACCATGTCATAAAAGCTATGATGTTGTTAATGTTGCTGATTTGTTTTTTCGTGAAATTATTCGCTTGCATGGTGTGCCAAATACTATTGTTTCAGATCGTCATACTAAATTTCTTAGCCACTTTTGGAGATGTTTATGGGCTAAGTTGGGGACTAAACTGCTTTTTAGTACTACTTTCACCTCCAAACTGATGGACAAACTGAAGTAGTCAATAGAACATTGTCTACTATGCTTAGGGCTGTTTTGAAGAACAATAAGAAAATGTGAGAAGAATGCTTGCCTGATATTGAATTTGCTTATAATCGTTCGTTGCATTCTACTACTAATATGTGCCCTTTTGAAATTGTGTATGGTTTATTACCTCATGCACCTATTGATTTGTTGCCTCTTCCATCTTCGGAGAAGGTTAATTTTGATGCTAAAGAACGTGCTAAATTAATTTAAAAAATGCATGAGTTAACTAAGGAAAACATCGAGCGTATGAATGCTAAATATATACTTGCTGGAGATAAGGGTAGAAAACATGTTGTGTTTGCACCTGGAGATCTTGTTTGGTTACATTTGCGTAAGGATAGATTTCCTAATTTTCGCAAATCAAAGCTAATGCCACGTGTTGACAGTCCTTTTAAGGTGTTAGAAAAAATAAATGATGATGCATATAAACTTGAGCTGCCTGCAGATTTTGGGGATAGTCCCACTTTTAACATTGCATATTTGAAGCCTTATTTGGGTGTGGAAGATGAGCTTTAGTCGAGGACGACTTCATTTTAAGAAGGGGAGGATGATGAGGACATGAATACCATTGTTACACCCACAACCCCTGCTGCTATACATACTGGACCAATTACTAGAGCTCGCACACGCCAATTGAATTACCAGGTACTTTCGTTTCTTGGTAACGATTCTAATGTTCATGAGAATATTATGTTGCCTAAATTGCATACATTTGCTTTGCTTACAAATGACTGGCCTAGCTTGGACAAGAAAGACGAACCTTGGAGCAAGTTCAAGCATGGAGATGATGGTATGCACAAGGGGAACAAGAACGGAGTTATCAGTGATGATTCCAGGGCCTTGAAGCCTCCATAATGAGTGCCTGAAACCTTGGACGAAATATACAAGACGCCACTTCATAAATTTCGTCCAGAGGCTATTCTAGGTGCCGCGTCACCTTATTTTTGGGCCGGGCCCATGTAATTTCGAAATGCTTGATTATAGGCTGTTTTTAGAGTCCGTATGTGTGGGGAAACAAGAGTTAGGGTTGGTTTCGGACCCCTCCTCCAATGGCACACAATTCCCCCCTCTCTCCTCCATATATATAGCCCTTAGGGCATCATTTAGACTTTGGGTTTTGTTTAGATTAAAGTTTGCCATAGCTGCAACTTCGCGCACTTCGTTTGTGTTCAATGACCAGAAAAAGGCATTAAAGAACCCCACCTTGATCAATAAAGCTTTCCTCTTATATTCGCAATATCCATATTGCAATATTAGTTTCTTGCTTGTTCTTCGTTTGCCTGCAGGAAACATACCTTCATGGTTAGGTTGATCGTGCTCCCGCGTGGTCAATAACCTCTCGGAGTTGGATTAGCGATTGCTAAGGCGCGACGTCCTCGCACGTTCGTAGTCGGATCGTCAAAGTCGACTTCCTCCAAAATGATAGCCACCATCTCATCGAAAGACGGGACACCTTTGCCTTTATCACAAGCGGAAGCAGGCGGCCCCACCAATGCTGGTTTGGTTTTGGTGGCTAGAGGAAGACAGGACTAAAGAAACACGACAGACTGTAAAAGCAGTAGGAGTACTTAACAACCTTAACTGAAACCAGCAGGGGCACTTAACAACCATAGCTGAAAGCAGTATGAGTGCTTATACAGGTTCAACCGTACAAAGCATGCCTCGAATAATGCTACTTCTCCTACAGTTGACCAAGGGTGAGGCCACCAAGCCCCAGGACAAGGCCCAGGCGCTACCCCATGCATCCACAACCTTCTGAAAGCGGCTTCATCTTGCAATTTGGTCAATAAACAAGATATCCACTTTAGAGCCATGGAAAAGCATGAGCATAAACTTCTGTCCTATTCTTCAAGATGGACAGGCCTTCATTATTTGAGACCACCCATGAATAAGTACCTTTTCACCTCTATGGGAAATGGAGTAGGTCGCCATAAACATCATGTTGTGACCAAGTGCAAGTCTGACCCGACCATGGTCAGGCATCCGTATAGGAACAATAGAACTGTGCAATTTCTGTTTCAAGAATATCACAGCTGTAAAACTGTGTATAAGCAAGAGTTTATGAACAACATATATAACAGAAAACAACTTGTACCATAAGTTTCTTGACACAGTTGGACCTGTTCAACGTGTGCAGAAGTGGTACACATATCCCATGTGGCCTTCCACCATTGAAACGCCCCACAAGGACCTCAAGACGATATATAAAGTGTAGGAACTTGTGGATGTTGTCTCAGTCAACTTCAATGCCATCAGTAACAGTCGAGTTCTTATAAATAATAAATGAGTAGCATGCTTAACTTTGAATAACCTACACATGCCACCAATTATAAGAAATACTAGTTAGAAGTAGCATCTTCATGAGAGAAGGGAATCACAAATCATTGCTACTTCTAAAGTTAAATTGTGATTAGTTAGACAGAATAGGTGGATTAAGAAGTAATCGAGGCAACAAGCAAGAACCAGATACAAAACAAACATGGATGAACTACTGGAATTACGTCGGGGTGGAAGATCACAGTGAAAATGAGACCAGGTTCTGCTATTTCCATCAACATTCATGCGCCAACTTTCAGTCCGTAACACTTGAGAAAGTTTATCCAATTTCATCCATAAAAAAGGAAGCGATCTTCTTGGTTCATGAACCCAATTCGGAAGTTATATACATGGTTTGTCTTCAATGTGACCATTAAACTAGTGTATTCAGCTATGGCAAGGCCGACCATCTTGAGTACATGTGTTCTGGCAGGGCAAGGAATGCACTGCAGGAAAAATAATATGAGAACACAATGTATTCGCTATCCAAATCTAGAAATAATTTCCTCCTTCACGTCAGTGTTAACCATGGTGCTAGTACCTTTTATCCAATTATAGCAATCCAAATTTCCAAATTAGTCGACAGCATGTTCAAAAACCCCACCCTCCCAGATAGAAAAGAGGATTCTAGGAACATACTGTGCGCATTTTAAAATCATGTGTTAGGATGAGAAGGAACAAGTCTGGCATCTCGCCGAGGGCGCAGAAACCAGTAGGGTCGTCGCACTTTGTGCACTGCAAATGAAACACACTAGATTTAGTAGGAAGAAAAATGTATCAACGGCGGCGGCTGCCATCCTAGGATTACCCGCGGCCAAGGGACTTGGATTTATTGGGGATGGATGAAGAATTCGTACCTGGTTCTCCATGAGAAAACCCTATGCAAACACCGATAGGGGGTTTTCTCTGAACAAGCAGACGAGGGGAAGGGGATTCAGGCCTAGTGAAATATTGTTGCTTAGTCCGTCCATCTTACTGCTAAAGCTGGAAAGGTGGTTTTTTTGTGATTTGATGGCTCATTGGGCATTACTACGGCGCTACGACTGAGGTGAGTCTACCATGCAGTTTTTCAGTCTAATTTTGTGCATGGCCCGTGGACCCCGTTGCCGGATGCCCCACATATCAGCGAAAGGAAGTAGAAAAGCAGGAGTAATTAGTTACACATAAATATATTTTTGACAGAGAAATACTCCCTCTGTAAAGGAATATAAAAATCTTTTATATCACAACTTTATACATAAGAAAAATCCACGGGAATATATATAACGTAATATGGGGGTTCAACTGAGAATATAATACTCCATACAGGCTCACGGTTCTGGACTTTGGGCCACAGGCCCGGGGCCTGCATGTTTGGGGGCCCATGTGTTCTAAGGAGCGCATTTCATACTGCAAGCGATCGGTGATACATGTCCAACGTATCTATAATTTTTTATTGTTCCATGTTGTTATATTATCATATTATCATTCTTGGATGTTTTACAATCATTTTATAATCATTTTATATCATTTTTTGGTACTAATCTATTGACATAGTGCTCAGTGCTAGTTGTTCTTTTCTGCATATTTTTTACATCACCGGAAAACAATACCAAACGGTGTCCAAATGCAGCGAAACTTTTTGTGGATTTTTTTGGACCAGAAGACATCCAGTGGGCCAGAGAAGTACCGAAGAGGGAGACCGAGGTGAGCACAAGACACCAGTGCATGCCTGGGGGCACGCCCTGGTGGGTTGTGCCCACCTCGGTGGCCTCCCGCGCCACCTCTTTGCTCTATAAATACCACAATATTCCAGAAACCCTAGGGGAGTCGACGAAAATCAATTCCAGCCGCTGCAAGTTCCAGAACCACCGGATCCAATCCAGACACCATCATGGAGGGGTTCATCATCTCCATTGGTGCCTCTCCAATGATGCATGAGTAGATCATTGTAGACCTATCGGTCCGTAGTTAGTAGCTAGATGGCTTTCCCTCCCTCCTTTGATTCTCAATACAATGGTCTGTTGGAGATCCATATGATGTAACTCTTTTTGCGGTGTGTTTGTTGGGACCTGATGAACTTTGAGTTTATGATCAGATCTATCTTTTTATCCATGGAAGTTATTTGAGTCTTCTTTGATCTCTTATATGCATGATTTCTTATAGCCTTGTATTTCTTCTTCGATATTTGGGTTTTGTTTGGCCAACTTGATCTATTTATATTGCAATGGGAAGAGGTGCTTTGTGATGGGTTCGATCTTACGGTGCTTGATCCCCGTGACAGAAGGGGAACCTACATGTATGTATCGTTGACATTAAGGATAACAATATGGGGCCTATTTCTACATAAATAGATCTTGTCTACATCATGTCCTCGTTCTTATTGCAGTACTCCGTTTCTCCATGAAGTTAATACAATAGATGCATGTTGGATAGCGATCGGAGTGTGGAGTAATAGTAGTAGATGCAGGCAGGAGTTGGTCTACTAATCTTGGACGTGATGCCTATATAATGATCATTTCCTGGATATTGTCATGATTATTTGAAGTTCTACCATTACCCAATAGTAATTCATTTACCCACTATTTGCTATTTTTCTCGAGAGAAGCCACTAGTGAAATCTACGGCCCCCGGGTCTCTTCTTAATTATATTTGTCTTCACGATCTATTTTTATTTGCTTTTATTCCCAGATCTATTAAACCAAAAATACAAAAATACCTTGCTGCAATTTATTCTTATTTATTTTATCTCACGTTCCCGCGAGATGTATTTATCCCATCTATCATATTTTTATCCCATCTACTTGCCAATTTCTGGCGCCGTTGCCCGAAAGGGATTGACAACCCCTTCAATACGCCGGGTTGCGAGTATTTGTTATTTGTGTGCAGGTGCCATTCACGTAGTGTTGCGTGGTTCTCCTACTGGTTCGATAACCTTGGCCTCATCACTAAGGGAAATACCTATCGTTGTTGTGCTGCATCATCCCTTCCTCTTTGGGGAAATACCGACGTAGTTCGAGGAAACAACAAAAGGAATATCTGGCGCCGTTGCCGGGGAGACATCATCAACATCTACCATGTTCCTAATCACAAATCTCATATCCTTGCAATTTACATCATTTTCCATTTGCCTCTCGTTTTCCTCCCCCCCCCACTTCACACAAATTTGCCGTTTTATTTGCACTCTTTTTCATTCGCCGTTTTCTTATCATATCTATTTTCTTGCTTGCAATCATGAGGGATTTCGGTATGGCAGAAACAGATGATGGCCTAACTCCGAAAATTGGACGATCTGGCAATCTGGATGCTAAATATTTTGTTTTGGGGCATGGGAATGTTATAGGAAAAGAACGTATCCAAGAATTTTTCAATTGTGTTGGAAATTTAAGTCGTGATGAAGTTCCTATACTTAAGAGGACTAAATCTTATGCTGAACCTATTTCAACACTAGTTCTGAAACTTGAAAATAAATGTATCCATACTCATCCTACCTTGCAAAGATTATTTTTTGAGTTAGCCGTTATAAAGAATCCCAAGGCTAAAAAGTTGGTCACTCTTGTTCTTATGAATGAGTTTGACTACATAATACATGAAGCTAGGGAAATCTTTGGTTTTTATGGTATGAATCATGAAAAACCCACGATAGATGAAATTATTTATAAGAATCATTATGCGTTGAGACATTTGCTTGGGGATAATCAAATCTGTGATTACAATCTTAAAAACGAAGTCCCTATTCTAGATATAATCCAACAAGTTTTTAATAATGTTAATCAACATTATTTTTGGATTGTAGCCAGAAATCAAAGAGGTTATGATGATAAGCAACTTGATAGATCTAAGGTTTCCAGGGATAATATATTTTATGTTGTTTTTACAGAACTTCATGACAAAAATACCTCTAAGGAAATTACGGAGAAGTAAAGCAAAACATAGATCCTTGCTTTATGCCTAGCAAGGGGCGTAAAACGATGGCGCTTGTTGGGAGGCAACCCAATGAATAAAATTTATTTTTTCCTTTTGCTTTCTATTCTTGAGTGTTTGCACAATCATGCTACTGTTATGATTGTGCTTTTTGTGTTTTAATTAGCGTTTGTGCCAAGCAAAGCCTTTAGGATCATGTTGGGTGATAGTTGATTTGATCTTGCTGAAAAACAGAAACTTTTGCGCTCACGAAAATAATTCTCATTTTAACAGAAGCGTGATAAAATACCAATTTTTCTTGCAGAATATTAATATACAAATTTCTCATGTGGTCCTAATTTTTCAGAATTTTTGGAGTTACAGTAGTATTCAAAATATCCAGATTGCTACAGAGTGTTCTGTTTTTGACAGATTCTGTTTTCTTTGCGTTGTGTGCTTGTTTTCATGATTATATGGTTTCCTTTAAAGAGTTTTTACCATAGAAAATTTGGAATACAATAGATATAATTCAAGAATAAAATATGAATGGGTTTGCAACAGTACTTAGAGTAGTGATTTTCTTTCTTATACTAATGGATCTCACGAAGGTTTTGTTGAGTTTTGTGTGATTGAAGTTTTCAAGTTTTGGGTGATGTTACGATGGATAAAGGAATAAGGAGTAAGAAGAGCCTAAGCTTGGGGATGCTCATGGCATCCCAAGCTATTATCCAAAGAGAAGCAAGCAACTAAGCTTGGGGATGCCCGAGTGGCATCCCCTCTTTCTTCTAACGATCATCGGTATTTTACTCGGAACTATATTTTTATTCGTCACACACTATGAGTTTTTCTTGGAGCGTCTTGTATGATATGAGTCTTTGCTTGTTCTGATTTTTATTTTAAGTCAGTAATAGTTGCTGGACACACCTATTTGAGCGTGCCAAAATTATGCAATGACTTGCTAGAATTGCTCTCTATGCTTCACTTAAATCTTTATGAGATATGGAATTGCTCTAGTGCTTCACTTATATCTTTTTGAGCATTGTGTGCTTTAGTATTTTTGAAGAAATATTCTCATGATTCACATAGATTTATTTGAGAGCAAGTAATTTTTTTTAAAAAATTCTCTCTTGCTTCACTTAAATTAATTTGAGATAAAGAATTATTATGCCCATGATCTTCACTTATATTCATTTGAGCTAATCAAAAGCAACACATAAAATTTAGTCCCAAAGTGATGGATATCCAAGAAGGATATAATAAAAACTTTCATGAAGATCATTGGACAAAATAAACTTGATTCCTTGTAATAGTTTTGAGATATGATGATGTGATATATGAGTCATGTTGATCTGTAATTATGCTTTAGTAAGAATATTGGTGTTAAGGTTTGTGATTCCCTATGCAAGGACGAAAGTTAATAGTTATGCAATGAAATTACATCCTACTTGTGGCGCATTATTCGGTGTTAATTATGCTCAATGCTCACTTATGAGATTTTTCATTTCTTGGTTGGTCGCTTCTCAATCTTTTGCTAGCCTTCATTTTGCACTAAGTATGATCACTACTTGTGCATCCAAAATCCTTTGAACCAATTTTGCCACATGAGTCCACTATACCTACCTATATACGGTATTCTTTTACCGTTCTAAGCAAATTTGTATGTGCCATCTCTAATTTTCAAAATAAATTTCTCTTTTGTGTGCTCGTACCGCTCATGAAACGGTAGGGGTGGCTAATATATTTCCATGCTAGATATGTTATTCTCAAGATGAGTGGTTATTCACTTGTCATTGCACGAGAGTAAGGCAAAGGTATTAGGGATGCCCAGTCCCGAAATGAAAAATGAATTTACTTTATGTTGTCAAATAATAAATTCCTTGGAAAGTGTTGGTATGGAAGGCACCCGTGGATACGGCTAGCCATGGAAAGTGAAAGTATGGTTGAAAAAGGAATAAACTTTAATTTATGTTTGGGAACCGCCTATGATATATCAAGCATGGGAAGTATTGGGAACTACTCGGTCGTTTTCGTTGATAGGAAAAGTATGCCTCCCAAAATGTTTTATCTCTATATTTTCGCTCTGAGCTCTAGCACCTCTCTCTACAAATCCCTACTTCCCTCTAAGAAGGGCCTTTCTTTTACTTTATACAATTTTTACTTTTTATTTGAGTCTCCATCTTCTCTAATAAAGCACCGACTAAGGGGCACTATGATCGTACTTGAGCATTGGGTGTAGCTAATATGCAAGTGTGTTTCTTGAATGGATCAATGATTGAGCATAATGTGCCATGGATAACTTATTTTAGCATTGATATTTTGAAAGATATGGTTGCTTGTTGATATGCTTGAGTATTGAAATTCTCATGTTTAAAGTAGACTATTGCTTTGAACCATATAAAAGTCCAAATGTGCATGCTACAAAGAAAACAATATATGATGAGCATGTTAGGAAGCATTCCACATCAAAAATTCTGTTTTTATCATTTACCTACTCGACGACGAGCAAGAATTAAGCTTGGGGATGCTGATACGTCTCCAACGTATCTATAATTTTTTATTTTTCCATGCTGTTATATTATCATTCTTGGATGTTTTACAATCATTTTACAATCATTTTATATCATTTTTGGTACTAACCTATTGACATAGTGCCCAGTGCGAGTTGCTCTTTTTTGCATGTTTTTACATGGCATGAAATCAATACCAAACAGAGTCCAAACGCAGCGGAACTTTTTGTGGATTTTTTTGGACTAGAAGACATCCAATGGGCCAAAGAAGTACCGAAGAGGGAGCCCGAGGTGAGCACAAGACACCAGGGCGCGCCTGGAGGCCCAGGAGCGCCCTGCTAGGTTGTGCCCACCTCGGTGGCCTCCCACACCACCTCTTTGCTCTGTAAATACCCCGATATTCCAGAAACCCTAGGGGAGTCGACGAAAATCAATTCCAGCTGCCGCAAGTTCCAGAACCACGAGATCCAATCTATACACCATCACGGAGGGGTTCATCATGTCCATTGGTGCCTCTCCGATGATGCGTGAGTAGTTCATTGTAGACCTATGGGTCTGTAGTTAGTAGCTAGATGGCTTCCTCTCTCTCTTTTGATTCTCAACACAATAGTCTCTTGGAGATCCATATGATGTAACTCTTTTTGCGGTGTGTTTGTTGGGATCCGATGAACTTTGAGTTTATGATCAGATCTATCTTTTTTCCATCAAAGTTATTTGAGCCTTCTTTGATCTCTTCTATGCATGATTGTTTATAGCCTCGTAATTCTTCTCCGATATTTGGGTTTTGTTTGGCCAACTTGATCTATATCTTGCAATGGGAATAGGTACTTTGTGATGGGTTCAATCTTACGGTGCTTGATCCCAGTGACAGAAGGGGAACCGACAAGTATCTATCGTTGGTATTAAGGATAACAAGATGGGGTCTATTTCTACATAAATAGATCTTGTCTACATCATGTCATTGTTCTTATTGCATTACTCCGTTTCTCCATGAACTTAATACACTAGATGCATGCTGGATAGCGGTCAAAGTGTGGAGTAATAGTAGTAGATGCAGGCAGGAGTCGGTCTACTTATCTTGGACGTGATGCCTATATAATGATCATTGCCTGGATATCGTCATGATTATTTGAAGTTCTATCAATTGTCCAACATTAATTCGTTTTCCCACCATTTGATATTTTTCTTGAGAGAAGCCACTAGTGAAATCTATGGCCCTTGGGTCTCTTCTTTATTATATTTGCCTTCACGATCTATTTTTATTTGCTTTTATTTTCAGATCTATTAAACCAAAAATACAAAAATTCCTTGCTGCAATTTATGCTTACTTATTTTATCTAGCGTTCCCACGAGATGTATTTATCCCGTCTATCATATTTTTATCCCATCTACTTGCCAATTTCTGGCGCTGTTGCCCGAAAGGGATTGACAACGCCTTTAATACATCAGGTTGCGAGTATTTGTTATTTGTGTGCAGGTGCCGTTCACGTAGTATTGTGTGGTTCTCCTACTGGTTGGATAACCTTAGTCTCATCACCGAGGGAAATACCGACCATTGTTGTGCTGCATCATCCCTTCCTCTTTGCGGAAATACCTACGTAGTTCAAGCAAACCTCAATCAGCACGACGCTGGTTTTAGATGCTGTCACAAGGCAAATACAGAAAATTGAATAAAGCACAGGAACTTTTAGAATGAAATCGAAAGGCAGTTCCTAACCAGCAATCAGAGTTGCAATTCTTTCACGATATCCTACGTGACAAGAAATACTTTCGTACTACTTATACACACAAGACACTTGTTTCACCATGCCATATTATTACATCAAAATCTCTCAGAGGATACATCAGTTCGGCAGTTGCGTGCTGCTACTAAAGAATTTCAAAGTTGATTTACCAGTTCTCCTTGCCGAGAAAGTTCGATTTTGACATCATCCCCTACCGCAAGATTTGATTTAAATTCGAACCTTGACCATCCTTTAGCATCAATCATCATGCGACCATCCTTTGTACTTACGGTTTATTGAGAAGGTTCATTCACACCAAGGCTGCGCATGGTAAGAGAAACTTGGCCATGGTCGCCCGGATTGTTGAACGACTCCCTCGTTGCTCTAGGAATTCTCTGTTTGCAAACAAGAAGACATACACAAATAGTTAGATCAACATAGTGAGTCATGTGAAACAACACGGAAAGAAAAAGGAATGAAGCACGTGGGCGGCCAATGCTTACCAAGAAGGTGGAGATGTCGGTTTTTGTAAGGACTTTGATATATGCAGTGTGAACTGCAGCCCAGTCTGTCGCCGGTGCAACTGCTGGTTATGTTGTCGCTGCACAGGCCAAAGCAGATGCAACTGCAACTTCAAGTGTTGGTTTAGGTGCCGGAGCCGTTACTGGTGCCTGTGCCGGTGCGACCGGTAGTGTCGCTGCTGCTGCCGGAGATGGTGCTCCGTGTGGAGCTAGTGCCGGTGTCGGAGTAGGTGCCCGTGTCGGTGCCCGATCCTCCGATAGATCAGCCTGATCCGTTGACGCGGTCGGTGCCCAATCCTCAGGTGGATCAGACAGAGCTGCTGCCACTGTCAGTGCTAGAGCAAGTGTCGTCAGAGAAGGTGCCGATGCTCGATCCATTGCTCAAGGTGGTACCGATGTGAGAGACAGCAGTGATCGTCTCTGGTCTGCTATGATCAGATTTATAACTTGACTAGGTTCCATGAACTTGATCCATTCTTTTTCTTCATTTCTTTTAAATGCAAGAAAGACGAATTGTGGCGTGTTTGTTAAACCAAACTACAGTTCATCATAGGGCTTCCGATTGTACTCAGACAACAGATTGATCCAATTGTGTCCAGTAATGTAGGTGATGGACATTGCCTTCGTTACTGACACGACATAAGAAGTGAAACCTGCAAAAATAACCATCATTGAGCAAACCAAAATGGTTTATTCTGTAACGAATGTCACATGGAAAAACCTGCATCGTAAAATTGCAGCAAAAGTAAGAAAACATGACATTAAATCAACAAGATTTATACAGTAAATCAATAATATTTAGTTGATGTGACACGAGTGAATCCTTACCAGGAAATCACTATGTTCAAGTTCTAAACAGAAGGTTGATCATCCAATTACGGGTGGCATGGAGGGCCCCCGCTTACTCCCACAAGCAGGACAATCCAAAGGTCGTGACAAATCGTATGGACCAAACATCCATGGGACTAGAAATCCTAGTGGGTGCGATGCACCCTGCAATGCATACAGATATTGGAGTGTAACCATAATTAATAAACCATCCTCACAAAAAAGATGACCTGGATACTTCAAAATATACAAGTTGAATTGAGTGGACAGACATTAACATAGACTGTTCTCAGGACTCACCACACAACAAAAGCGGTAGTACTAAACAATACAGGGTTCGCACACACAAATCAAGTACTGAATAATAGTGTAACACCCACGATGCGGCTATATCTCCCGCGTGTCGGAGCATGACTTAGAGGCATAACCGCATTGTAAGCAATGTCACAAGAGGGGTAATCTTCACACAAACCATGTACTGAATAAGAAAAGAGGTACATAGTTGGCTTACAATCGCCACTTCACACACTACATGAATAAAGCATTACAACATCCAGATACAAACAAGGTCCGACTACGGAACCAAAATAAAAAGGACTACCCCTAAAACTACAGATCCTCGATCGCCCAACTGGGCTCCACTACTGATTGACTGAAACGAAACAACACAAAGAACAAAGTCTTCATCGAGCTCCTCCTTGAGCTCGGTTGCATCACCTGCACGATTTCATCGGCACCTGCAAACTGGTTTAGGAAGTAATCAGTGAGTCACTGGGACTCAACAATCTCACACCCTCGCGATCAAGACTATTTAAGCTTATGGGTAAGGTAAAAGGTATGAGATGGAGCTGCAGCAAGCACTAGCATATATGGTGGCTAGCTTACGCAAATGAGAGCGAGAAGAGAAAGGCAAAGCATGGTCGAGAAACTATGATCAAGAAGTGATCCTAGAACAACCTATGTCAAGCATAACTCCAACACCATGTTCACTTCCCCGACTCCGCCGGAAAGAGACCATCACGGCTACACACGCGGTTGATCCATTTTAATTAAGTTAAACTTCAGGTTTTCTACAACCGGACATTAACAAATTCCCATCTTCCCATAACCGCAGGCACGGCTTTCGAAAGTTCAAATCCCTGCAGGGGTGTCCCAACTTAGCCCATCACAAGCTCTCACGGTCAATGAAGGATATTCCTTCTCCCAGGAAGACCCGATCAGGCTCGGAATCTCGGTTACAAGACATTTCGACAATGGTAAAACAAGACAGCAAAGCCACCCAGATGTGCCGACAAATCCTGATAGGAGCTACACATATCTCGTTCTTAGGGAACACCGGATGAGCGCTCCGTACAACTAAAACCAAACCTCGAGTTTCCCCGAGGGGGCGCTGCAAAGGACTCTACTTTGGACCAACACTCAGAGGAGCACTGGCCGGGGGTTTAAATAAAGATGACCCTTGAGTCTGCAGAACCCAAGGGAAAGAAAAGGCTAGGTAGCAAATGGTAAAACCAATGTTGGGCCTTGCTGGAGGAGTTTTATTCAAGGTGAACTGTCAAGGGGTTCCCATTATAACCCAACCGTGTAAGGAACGCAAAATCAAGGAACATTACACCAGTATGACGGAAACTAGGGCGGCAAGAGTGGAACAAAACACCAGGCATAAGGCCGAGCCTTCCACCCTTTACCAAGTATATAGATGCATTAAATAAATAAGAGATATTGTGATATCCCAACATATAATCATGTTCCAACAAGGAACAAACTCCAATCTTCACCTGCAACTAGCAACGCTATAAGAGGGGCTGAGCAAAGCGGTAACATAGCCAAACAACGGTTTGCTAGGACAATGTGGGTTAGAGGCTTGGCTTAGCAATATGGGAGGCATGAAATAGCAAGTGGTAGGTATCGCAGCATAGGCATAGCAAAAGAGCGAGCATCTAGCAAGCAAAGATAGAAGTGATTTCGAGGGTATGGTCATCTTGCCTGAGATCCCGCAAGGAAGAAGAACGAGTCCATGAAGAAGACAAGCGGACGAAGTCGAACGAATCCTCACAAACGCGACGTTATCGGAACCAACCCGAAGAAGCAACACCGGAAAGGAGCAAACAACATAGTAAACAACCAACACATGACCATGGCATGATGCACAACCAAGTATGATGCATGTCCGGTTTAATGAAGCATGGCATGGCAAAATGCACAAACAATCCTACAAATTAAGTGGAGCTCAACATGAAACTCCGTTGCATATTGACGGAACACCGCATTCAAGTTATTTAGTTCGATCTCATTTATGTACCCAACAATATTAAATGTTGTTAAACATGGCAAGAGGGTGAAGCAAAGTAAAACTACCTATCTAGGCAAGTTTAAATGAGGCCGGAAACAACGAACAACAATTCCGAAAAATCCTCAGGTGCATATTTATGGATTTGGTATTGTTCTTCCCTAAACACAATTTTAGAGTAATTAAACATGCAAAGTGATGCCACCATGTTAAACTAGGCATTTTTCTACCCCATTTACATATAAAGTTTATTAAATTTGGAGCTACGCTTGAAAAGTTATGGAATAAATCATTTTTAGCATGGCAATAGGCAAAATTTAAACAAACAACATTTTAAACATTTTAAACATGGATGAAAGTTTCAAATTATTAATCTACACAAAATTCTAAGAATTTTTCATATATTAAGTTTTTACATGTGATGCTTAGTTTGTGAGTTCAAATATGCATGATTTTAGGGGTCTAATCTGCAAAACTGGCGTTCTCTGGAATAATAACTAAATTGCAGAACTGGAAAAAAATTAGATATCGGGCCGAATCCGGCTAGCCCAATAGAGGAAAAGCCAGGGTGCTGCTCACATTGGGCCTTGAGGCCTGTGCGTGGCTGGGGCGAAGAGGGAGCTGGGCCTTGGCCTGCTCTAGCGGCGCGCTGGGCCGGAGCAGAGGAGGTCCAAGCAACGATGCAGGGGCGTGCGTGGTCAACGTGCAGGAACGTGGGCTTCAGATCGTGGCGCTCGTCTCCCTCGAAAAGAAAAGGCAGCAGCAGGACCGGTCAACAGGCACGACGACGTGCAGGACTTCGGCGATGAGGCCTTGGCGGCGATGCGGGGAAGGGAAAACGGAGGGACTCCGGCGCGGCAGGGAGCTCGGGGGGGGGGGGCGCAGAATCTTGGCGGACGACAGCAAGCGGCGCTGGGCGTTCGGATCCACGGATCGAGACGGGGCAAGGGGCTCGTCCTCGTCCTCGAGTTCTCGCCGAAACAAGGGAGGCGGAGGCGGGATGCAGGGGAGCGGCAGCAGCGGCAAACTTGGCTCGGGGCGGCGGGTCTGGTCGTGGTCTTCGCGAGCGGCCGGCACGAAACGACAGCGACGGAGCTTGAAGCTGCGGCCATGGTGGTCTCCTGTTCGAGCACACAGAGAGGGAGAGATGTGAGGTGAGGGTGAAAGACAGGGAAGGGAGAGGAAGGAAGTGGGGTGCGGAAGCAGCCTGGTTCGCGAATCGTTGGTGGAGGAGCGATCGGGCGCTGCTGCTGCTCCAGGCCGCAGCCATGGTTCCCTGCGAGGAACAACGGGATGGGGAGGCACGGTCAGAGAGGAACGGCGTGAGGAGGGAGGAGCTTGTGCGCGAGGGTGCAGCTGCTACTGCCGGCAGCCTCACTGATTGGATCGCTGGAAGTGAATCGCGAGGAGAGGTGGAGGCTGCCAAATGGGTGGATGGGCAAAACGAGGTGGATCTGGGAAGATCCGGAGGGGAATGGTGAGTGGGTGGCGGCGGCGCGATAGGACAAGGGGGAGGATTTTTAGGGTTAGGCTAGAGTTTGATCTATATATAGCAAAAAGGCTAAGTTTAGGGGCATTTGGACCCTCCGATCTTAATCAGACGGTCTCGGATGAATAGGCTAGGGAGATCAAATAAGAAAACCGAGACGTTCTGTAGATGTTAGGGGATGATCCGGACAAAACGGTGATGACTACTCGGGTCGGGTCCGGGACAATTGTTCGGACGCGCGCGAGAGGAGGGCCGCGGGCTGACGAGAGAGGTTAGGTAGGGCCTTACGGTGAATGGTGGTGGGCTGTGCAGAAGGCCTCAGGCTGAGAGAAGAGAAAAGAGTGAGGCCCGGCTACTGTTTCCGGAGACCGAAAATGTCTGACAATTTGACCAACTATATTGTCGCTATAGTTATCCGTTGGGGCATCGAACGAACTCTGAATGCGATGAAACTTGACAGGATGTCTATCTACACTATAATAAGACCACACGTCAACTCTCATCCCACTCCGAGAACATTTTCCAGCCACTTATAAAATAATATTTTGGACGTGCCGCGGGAGCGTGCAAGGGTGTTTGGACTCAGAACGGACAACAGACGGAATTGGGGGAACCCGGACGGATGCAAGTTTTGAAAACATGATGATGCAATGCGAATGACATGGCAAGATGCGAAGGCAAGCAAATGACATGGCAACGATGGCGAATAACCGGAAGACACCTGGCACATCGGTCTCGGGGCATTACAACACTCCACCACTACAAAAGGATCTCGTCCCGAGATCTAGGATGGCATCAGAGGGTAAACGGAAGAGGAAGAGAAGAGGTAAAACTAATTGCTTCTTGGACAAATGAGTGAAACCACGAACCTTGAGAGGTTGAAAAGTTGAAACAAGGAACACAACATAGTCGAAGACAATTGAGAGCGGTCCGGTAGAAAAGTGAAACAAGGAACACCATGTGAACCTTGGAGGTTGCACAACTATGAATGATGAGCACAATGGACAAGAAGGAATTGAAACCACACCGGTATAATGAGATAGTCAAAGAACAAGAACGACAGAATTTGGGCAGCATTCCGGTAGAAAAGAGAAGAAAACTTGATAAGATGAAAAGAAATTAAAGAGATGACACAATACTCCGGTTAAATAAGATAGAGAAGGAACAAGAATGATATAATTTGGGCAGAACTCCGACTGTAAATGAAAGGAATTGAATATGATCTTGACAAGATGAGAGGATACTTGATGAGATCAACAACACTCTACCTCCGGAACTATTGAAAGAATGGCACAATGGGTAAAAAGATTTCCGATAGCACTCCGGTTGAGAAGGGAGGTGAAACTTGATAAGATGAGAGAGTTCGAATGAAGACACGACACTCCGGTTAAATGGATAAGCAAAAGGAAAGAACATGATCCTCACAATTCGAGATGAAGAGTGAAGAGAGCAACATCACAAAACCTCCAGAAGAAAGAATAGAAGATAGACCATTGGGATGAAAAAATGGAGAAGAAAATGCCAGCTTCTACCACAATTGAGCTTGGAAAGCACCCTTCCAAGAAGGTTATCACGGAGTTGTTGGAAAACCACAACGAAAAGAATAAGCTTGTAGTGGGCTTATGGAAAACATCTCAATACTTAAGGTGAAATTCTGCCACTAACGAAAACAAGATTGGATTGATATCAACAAGGAGACAAGAAACTATTTCACCGTGAGGATAAAAGAAGAACTTGGATCATTTATAAGCACCATAATTAGCAACAATCCTTAGGAAAACGCTTTAGGTGAAATATAACCCAAGATAACTCCAACGAAGAGGTTGATGGATTTAAAATACCTCATTCTTAACAACATGTGAATCATGAAACATGAACTCATATTATCAAGAATGACATAATACCACCTCCAATGATACAGAAGAAAGGAATTGCACTCCAGATTGCAAGATGAAGAATGCTTGGGCTCCTTTGAAAATAATCTTGATGAACACTTCGAGAAGGAATCAAATCCTTGATGAACCATCATGTAGAGCCTCCATGAAGAACTCTGATAAACGAAAGGATGATAAACGAAAGAGAAGTTGGGAATATAAGGTGAAGCCTTGGAATGATTAGATGGATCTTCAAGACGATATAATTGAGAGAGCTTGGAACTCTAGGAAAAGAAAAGATGAAACAATAGAAACTGAGAATTATGATGAACCTCCGGAAAGCATGAATTGAATTTACTCGATGAAACAAGAATAAGAATTATATTATGCGTATCCTTCACCCAATTTAATTGATGACAAGCAATGGGTTTGGCATACTACTCATTCTCGTAGAAAGGATTAAATATAGATATAGCGCAAACTCAATGGACCACTGGTAGGATTGAAAACAACGAATATGTTGATATGATAAACGAAGGAAGAAGAATCTTGTAAGAACCACCATAAGAATTGAAAAAGAACGAAGAAAAGATAAGGAACACCGGGTAGAACTAGAAAACGAATGACGATACTTGACGGAATTTAGATACATGAGAACGAAGAGATCACGAGCTGATAAGAGAATACTTGAATGATGCACTGGTATGATTTGGAGAACGAGAGATGAAAGCTAGGATGAATAATTATGAGATGATGGGCTCCGAAGAATCAAACTGAAAAGACTCATGAATTGCTCCTGAAGGATGAAAAGAATTGTCACAATTGAAAACAATTATGAGAGGATGGCAACAATCTGGAATCACGAATCATCAAGAGAATGGACAAGATTGAGAGAGAAAAATCGCCTTCGGTCTTCAAAATTCGAGAATGATGACAAGAAACACCACCATGAATTGTTGAGTCACTCCGGAATGAAAATTAGAAAGGTTGAACCAACGATGAAAAGAAATTGCAAGCTCCTAGAGAAAGGCATTTGACTGATGATAATTCATACTTACGTCAAACTTCAAAATAATTTAGGATAGCTCCGGGAAAAATTAGAAGAGTCAGGTAAGATCCTGGAGAAAGACCTGTGGGTTAGGGCCCACTCAAAAGAAAGCACCATTGAACGATTTGAAGGAGAGATTGCACCGGTTGAATTAAACGGCTTGAATGAGATAACAACCTCGAGATATCTTGGACGGATTGATAAAGGAGACACAAATCTTCTGATATATCTTCAGCACTCCGGAACAATTGAATAGCAAGCGGGGAAGATTAAGAGGTGCACCTGCATAAGTAAGCATTTGAAACGATAGAAGGATATGATCAACAAATCTTGACTTGAATCCACCGGAGAAGAAAAGAATGGAGAATATTGAACTAGTAGAGCATCTTCATGAGAACCACCGGGTAAGAACATTGACGGAAAAGAATGGAGAGACTTTACATCAATAAGATGGATACTTGATTAAGAAATCTGAGTCCTTGAAGAAATAAGGGTTGGGAGGGTGGGAAAAACAAAGGCAACTTGGGACGGATGAAACAAACACCGTTGAGAAGAAATGATAATTGATGTTGCTAATGTTGAAATGATCGGATCCACTTGAAGAGAAAACACGCTGGTTGAAAAGGATTGACAACACAATCTCAACTATCATGAAGGATTGGTATTCACATCGGAGTATGAGAACACCGTTTAGGAAAGGTATGTGATCAACACTTGACATTGAAGCAACTCGAATACCACAATCAAAACAAAACAAAGGATTGGCTTGCAAAATAAGCTGAAACAAACATATGATAGAGATTTCGTCCGAAGTTTTCGTGGTGGGGCCTACACGGGCTCGATCGTACAACACCATCATGTACAAGGTAGTGCACAAGACATATGAAGCATCCCTGAGTCAGCATAGCCAAGGACTCTTTAAGACACAACGAGACCACTATAAAACCAACCGTGGATAGCCGGACCACTAGACGTCGAACCCCAATATCATATCATGCATCTGTCGGAAAGATATATCCTTGGAGCTACATGAATTCCCACTTATAAACTCCCGAAATTTTCCGGCTATGCAATCAGGTGTTGGGGATACAGGGGAAGCATAATATCTCACCCAAAACTAACAAATCCTACATCCAGCTGTATCCATCCTTCAACGCATAACCAAGAAACCTTTGAAAATCGTTTACCTCAACCTTCGAAAAGCATTCGTTATACGAGTTATGGCAGTACTCCCGAACTCCCGCCCCAGTACTAGGTGGCATCGAGGTTATCTCACCAACAACTGCACAAAAGAGATTTTCGATGTCGGCGAAACTCAGGTATTCCAGAACTGCAATGATAAAATTGTGACGACAACACCTCAGAGCTCAACTCCCCGGGACACTGCCACAACCCCTAAATGTAAGGAGGCACCAAGAACAATGTTCTCGTCACAAAACCATCGGAACGATTCGAAGATACCCGCATGATCCTAAATTTTTTTTAGTGAAATTTGAGAAGAGAATAGTCAAAACTCTCTGTCACGATGCCTCACCAGAGCGACGAAGGCACTGAGGAGTAAAAACAATCCTACTCTCAGATATATATAATCCTAAATGACTCAAAACATTTTTCTAGACCCAACAACGCCAGCGATTCGATCAAGCAGGGGGCTCCTAAGTCGGGGAAGGCTCTGATTACCAACTTGTAACGCCCACGATGCGGCTATATCTCCCACGTGTCGGACCACGACTTAGAGGCATAACCGCATTGTAAGCAATGTCGCAAGAGGGGTAATCTTCACACAACCCATGTACAGAATAAGAAAAGAGGTACATAGTTGGCTTACAATCGCCACTTCACACAATACATGAATAAAGCATTACAACATCCAGATACAAACAAGGTCCGACTACGGAACCAAAATAAAGAAGACTACCCCTAATGCTACAGATCCCCGATCGCCCCAACTGGGCTCCACTACTGATCGACTGAAACGAAACAACACAAAGAACAAAGTCTTCATCGAGCTCCTCCTTGAGCTCGGTTGCGTCACCTGCACGATTTCATCGGCACCTGCAAACTAGTTTTGGAGGTAATCTGTGAGTCACGGGGACTCAGCAATCTCACACCCTCGCAACCAAGACTATTTAAGCTTATGGGTAAGGTAAAAGGTATGAGGTGGAGCTGCAGCAAGCACTAGCATATATGGTGGCTAACTTATGGAAATGAGAGCGAGAAGAGAAAGGCAAAGCACGGTCGAGAAACTATGATCAAGAAGTGATCCTAGAACAACCTACGTCAAGCATAACTCCAACACCGTGTTCACTTCCCGGACTCCACCGGAAAGAGACCATCACGGCTACACACACGGTTGATCCATTTTAATTAAGTTAAACTTCAGGTTTTCTACAACCAGACAATTAACAAATTCCCATCTGCCCATAACCGCGGGCACGGCTTTCGAAAGTTCAAAGCCCTGCAGGGGTGTCCCAACTTAGCCCATCACAAGCTCTCACGGTAAATGAAGGATATTCCTTCTCCCAGGAAGACCCGATCAGGCTCGGAATCCCGATTACAAGACATTTAGACAATGGTAAAACAAGACCAGCAAAGCCACCCAGATGTGCCGACAAATCCCGATAGGAGCTGCACATATCTCGTTATCAGGGCACACCGGATGAGCGCTTCGTACAGCTAAAACCAAACCTCGAGTTTCCTCGAGGGGGCGCTGCAAAGGACTCTAGTTTGGACCAACACTCAATGGAGCACTGGCCCGGGGGTTTAAATAAAGATGACCCTTGAGTCTGCAGAACCCAAGGGAAAGAAAAGGCTAGGTAGCAAATGGTAAAACCAATGTTGGGCCTTGCTAGAGGATTTTTATTCAAGGCGAACTGTCAATGGGTTCCCATTATAACCCAACCGTGTAAGGAACGCAAAATCAAGGAACATAACATCAGTATGACAGAAACTAGGGCGGCAAGAGTGGAACAAAACACCAGGCATAAGGCCGAGCCTTCCACCCTTTACCAAGTATATAGATGCATTAAATAAATAAGAGATATTGTGATATCCCAACATATAATCATGTTCCAACAAGGAACAAACTC
The DNA here is from genome assembly GCF_003073215.2 of Triticum urartu. Lineage (NCBI taxonomy): Eukaryota > Viridiplantae > Streptophyta > Magnoliopsida > Poales > Poaceae > Triticum > Triticum urartu. The sequence goes on from NC_053023.1 coordinate 253,029,382, forward strand.
CAATCTTCACCTGCAACTAGCAACGCTATAAGAGGGGCTGAGCAAAGCGGTAACATAGCCAAACAACGGTTTGCTAGGACAAGGTGGGTTAGAGGCTTGGCTTAGCAATATGGGAGGCATGAAATAGCAAGTGGTAGGTATCGCAACATAGGCATAGCAAAAGAGCGAGCATCTAGCAAGCAAAGATAGAAGTGATTTCGAGGGTATGGTCATCTTGCCTGAGATCTCGCAAGGAAGAAGAATGAGTCCATGAAGAAGACAAGCGAACAAAGTCAAACGAATCCTCATAAACGCGACATTATTGGAACCAACCCGAAGAAGCAACACCGGAAAGGAGCAAACAACATAGTAAACAACCAACACATGACCATGGCATGATGCACAAACTAGTATGATGCATGTCCGGTTTAATGAAGCATTGCATGGCAAAATGCACAAACAATCCTACAAATTAAGTGGAGCTAAACATGCAACTCCGTTGCATATTGACGGAACACTGCATTCAAGTTATTTAGTTTGATCTCGTTTATGTACCCAACAATATTAAATGTTGTTAAACATGGCAAGAGGGTGAAGCAAAGTAAAACTACCTATCTAGTCAAGTTTAAATGAGGCCGGAAACAACGAACAACAATTCCAAAAAATCCTCATGTGCATATTTATGGATTTGGTACTGTTCTTCCCTAAACACAATTTTAGAGTAATTAAACATGCAAAGTGATGCCACCATGTTAAACTAGGCATTTTTCTACCCCATTTACATATAAAGTTTATTAAATTTGGAGCTACGCTTGAAAAGTTATGGGATAAATCAATTTTAGCATGGCAATAGGCAAAATTTAAACAAACAACATTTTAAACATTTTAAACATGGATGAAAGTGTCAAATTATTAATCTACACAAAATTCTAAGCATTTTTCACATATATTAAGTTTTTACATGTGATGCTTAGTTTGTGAGTTAAAATATGCATGATTTTAGGGGTCTAATCTGCAAAATTGGCGTTCTCTGGAATAATAACTAAATCGTAGAACTGAAAAAAAAAGATATCGGGCCGAATCCGGCTAGCCCAATAGAGGAAAATCCAGGGTGCTTCTCACATTGGGCCTTGAGGCCTGTGCGTGGCTGGGGCGAAGAGGGAGCTGGGCCTTGGCCTGCTCTAGCGGCGCGCTGGGCCGGAGTAGAGGAGGTCCAAGTGACGATGCAGGGGCGTGCGTGGTCAACAAGCAGGAACATGGGCTGCAGATCGTGGCACTCGTCTCCCTCGAAAAGAAAACACAGCAGCAGGACCGGTCAACAGGCACGACGACGTGCAGGACTCCGGCGATGAGGCCTTGGCGGCGATGCAGGGAAGGGAAAACGGCGGGACTCCGGCGCGGCAGGGAGCTCGGGGGGGGGGAGCGCAGAATCTTGGCGGACGACAGCGAGCGGCGCTGGGCGTTGGGATCGACGGGATCGAGACGGGGCAAGGGGCTCGTCCTCGTCCTCGAGTTCTCGCCGAAACAGGGGAGGCGGAGGCGGGATGTAGAGGAGCGGCAGCGGCGGCGAACTTGGCTCGGGCGGCGGGTCTGGTCGTGGTCTTCGCGAGCGGCCGGCACGAAACGACGGCGACAGAGCTTGAAGCTGCAGCCATGGTGGTCTCCTGTTCGAGCACACAGAGAGGGAGAGATGTGAGGTGAGGGTGAAAGACAGAGAAGGGAGAGGAAGGAAGTGGGGTGCGGAAGCAGCCTGGTTCACGGATCACTGGTGGAGGAGCGCTCGGGCGCTGCTGCTGCTCCAGGCGGCAGCCATGGTTCCCTGCGAGGAACAACGGGACGGGGAGGCACGGTCAGATAGGAAAGACGTGAGGAGGGAGGATCTCGTGCGCGAGGGTGCAGCTGCTGCTGCCGGCGACCTCACTGATTGGATCGCTAGAGGTGAATCGGGACGGGTGGAGGCTGTCAGTTGGGTGGATGGGCAAAACGAGGTGGATCTGGGAAGATCCCGAGGGGAATGGTGAGTGGGTGGCGGCGGCGCGATGGGACAAGGTGGATGATTTTTAGGGTTAGGCTAGAGTTTGATCAATATATAGCAAAAATGCTAGGTTTAGGGGCATTTGGACCCTCCGATCTTAATCGGACGGTCTCGGATGAATAGGCTAGGGAGATCAAATAAGAAAACGGGGACGTTTTGTAGATGTTAGGCGATGATCCCGACACAACGGTGATGACTGCTCGGGTCGGGTTCGGGACAATTTCTAGGACGCGCGCGAGAGGAGGGCCGCGGGCTGACGAGAGAGGTTAGGTAGGGCCTGACGGTGAGTCATGGTGGGCTGTGCAGAAGGCCTCAGGCTGAGAGAAGAGAAAAGAGAGAGGCCCGGCGACTGTTTCCGGAGATCGAAAACGTCCGACGATTTGACCGACTATATTGTCGCTATAGTTATCCGTTGGGGCATCAAACAAACTCTAAATGCGATGAAACTTGACAGGCGGTCTATCTACACTATAATAAGACCACACGTCAACTCTCATCCCACTCCGAGAACATTTTCCGGCCACTTATAAAATAATATTTTGGACGTGCCGCGGGAGCGTGCAAGGGTGTCTGGACTCGGAACGAACAACAGACGGAACTGGGGGAACCCGGACGGATGCAAGTTTTGAAAACATGATGATGCAATGTGAATGACATGGCAAGATGCGACACGCAAGCAAATGACATGGCAACGACGACGAATAACTGGAAGACACCTGGCACATCGGTCTCGGGGCGTTACAAATAGTACTTACTACAGACAAGAAAAGTTGCACTCATTAAACTTTGCAGACTATTTCTTGCCACCGACCTACGGGATGTACCCCGCATAACGGACTAGGCCATGGACTTCGTGAGAGATGTCTACTAGCACCATCGGTCTCGGGGCACCTGGCACCCCGCATAACGGAAGACACCTGGCACATCGGTCTCGGGGCGTTACAAATAGTACTTACTACAGACAAGAAAAGTTGCACTCATTAAACTCTGCAGACTATTTCTTGCCACTGACCTACGGGATGTACCCCGCATAACGGACTAGGCCATGGACTTCGTGAGAGATGTCTACTAGCACCATCGCCATCTCGTCAACCTTGGAGAACCTAATAGAGTGGTCTTTCCACTCATAAACATGACAATGAAGATAGTCTGCATCAGATTCGTTGGGAAGCTTTACAAGAACCACAACCTTAGTAATCGAAGGAACAACCAGGAAATTGTTGTGGTGAAGTACACCCTCGAGAACACGCATGACAACAGTGCTACATGAAAACACTAGTTCACAACATGTGGCGACAAGGACACGACAACTGGATAGTTTAGAAGTAGAACTCATCCTTAGGTCTTCCAGTTCACACGACATGACTTTGAGATGTTCATCTCCACCGCGGACCTAGTTCTAATTCAAACAGAAACCAAGTATTTTATTACGACCTCCATTCAGAAATATAAGATGATTTTCGATATTTTACTCCATATAAGACTACATATACGCACAGTGAACAAAGACACTAGAACATGTCTTCAAAGGCATGAGAGCAAAGGGATTACTTGCAATATCCATAACACAAGTTACTGAGGCTAATATACTCTCTTCAAAGGCATGAGAGCTAAAATCTTGCATTTCCTACATCAGCCTTGATGTTCATAAAGTAGTTGAAAGTAATCTATAAGAAATCAGTGTCAACCTCTTGCATGTTTTGGTCAAAAGAGCAATTTAAAACCATCATTTGGCACAAAAAAATCACATGCAAGATCACCCAGAAATTTGTACTACTAGTCTCTTGAAAACTGTTTGCATTAGGCCACCTTGCACAAACGTTTACCACATAAAAACTTTGTGTGATGGACAGCCCTTGCCACACAATTTCGTCTACGGCCCGTGTGTGATGCATTCAATAACACAAACGATAAAATTGTTAATACCGTGTGCAATGGAAACGCTATCAAAAACGATTTAACGGGAAATATTGTGTGTGATGTACCTGTGAGCGGAAACGTTTTCCTTGGAGCGACTATCTGGGATGTACGTACGAACGGAAACGTTTAGCGGGGACTAACTGTGTGGGATGTACTTTCAACAGGAAACAATTTTGCCTGTATAATTGTATTTTTTGTAGCTCTACTGTACGTATTTCCGTATTTGAGCGCTCGTCGGTCGCACACGAACTCATTTTGCCGAGCGTGTGTGCCAGGAGGGCCATATCCCTGACGGTTTCTGGGTTGTATGGGAAGGTCCCCCTATCACCGTCACTTGCTAGGCAATGGTTCCAAATGCCCTCGCAGAAAGGGGTTAAAAACCGTTTGTATAGCACTGACGCGTACTAGTGAAGTACGATCATAGTGCCCCTTAGTTGGTGCTTTATAAGAGAAGATGGAGACTCAAATAAAAATAAAAATTGCATAAAGTAAATAGAAAGGTCCTTCGCAGAGGGAAGTAGGGATTTGTAGAGGTGCCAGAGCTCAAATCTTAAAGTGAGAGATAAATTTTTTTGAGGGGCATACTTTTACCGTCAACGAAATCGACCGAGTAATTCCCAACACTTTCCAAGCTAGATATATCATAGGCGGTTCCCAAACAGAAAATAAAGTTTATTTCTTTCTCCACCATTCTTTCACATTCCACTGCTATCCGTATCCACGGGTACCATCCCTACCAACACTTTCCAAGGAATTTATTATTTTACAACATAAAGTAAATTTCTTTTTCATTTCAGGACTGGGCATCACTATTACCGCCGTACTCTCGTGCAATGACAAGTGAATAAACACTCATCTTGAGAATAGCAGATCTAGCATGGAAAATATTGCCCACCCCCTGCCGCTTCATGAGTGGTACGAGCACACAAAAGGAACATTTATTTTGAAAAATAGAGATGGCACATACAAATTTGCTTAGAACGGCATGGGAATACGACATATAGGTAGGTATGGTGGACTCATATGGCAAAACTGGGTTTAAGGATTTTGGATTCGCAAGTAGTATTTCTACTTAGTACAAATGAAGGCTAGCAAATAGATTGGGAAGAATCCAACCAAGAACGAAAAATCACATAAGCGAGCATTCAGCATAACTAACACTGAATGATGCACCACAAGGAGGATGCAATTTCATTGCATAACAATTGACTTTCGTGCTTGCATAGGGAACCACAAACCTTACCACCAATATTCTTACTAAAGCGTAATTACTCACCAACATGACCTACATATTATTATCATCATATCACAAACTATTACAAACAATCTAGTTTATTTTGTCCAATGATCTTAATGGAAGTTTTTATTTTATCCCTCTTGAATATCTATCACTTTGGGACTAATTTCATATGTTGCTTTTGATAGCTCAAACAAATTTAAGTCAAGAACATGAGCATAAATATTTTCATCTCTCAAAATAATATAAGTGGAGAATGACAGAATTTCTTCAAAAAAAATTCAAACTCTCAAATAAATCTAAGTGAAGCATGAGAGCATTTTTCAAAAATATTAAAGCACACCGTGCTCAAAAAGATATAAGTGAAGCACTAGAGCAATTCGATAGCACAAAAAATTTAAGTGAAGCATAGAGTGCAATTCTAACAAATCACATCATAATTTTGGCTCTCTCAAATAGGTGTGTCCAACAAGGATAGATGACACAAACTAAAAAGCAAAACAAGCAAAGAACCATATAATACAAGATGCTCCAAGCAAAACTCATGATATGTGACGAATAAAAATATAGCTCCAAGTAAAATACCAATGGACGTTAGAAGAAAGAGGGATGCCTTCCCTGGCGTCCCCAAGCTTAGTTTCTTGTTTCTCTTTGGATAAGAACTTGTGGTGCCATGGGACATCCCTAGGCATTGGCTCTTCTTACTCCTTATTCCTTCATTCATCGTGATCTCACGCAATACTTGAAAACTTCAATCACACAAAACTCAACAAAATGTTCGTGAGATCCGTTAGTATATGAAAACCAATCTTTACTATAAGTACAGTTGAAAACCCATTCAAGTTTTGTTTTTCCATTATATCTACTAAATTCTAACTTTTCCATGGCTTATACCACCCCCCGATACAATCCATAGATCCATCAAAATAGGCACACAACGCAAAGAAAATAGAATCTGTCAAAAATAGAACAACTTGTAAATATGTGAGTTGTCGTCATACTTCTTTAACTCCAAAAATACTAAAAATTAGGACAACATAGGAAATTTGTATATCAATCTTGTGTAAAACATTCAAAAGTTTTTGTTGCTTCTGTGAATTTAAGAAATTCTGTTACAAGACGGAAAAGTTTTTGTTTTTCAACAGGATCAAATCAACTATTACGAAAGCTATCCCAAAGGCTTTACTTGGCAGAAACACTAATTAAAACATAAAAACACAATCATAACAGAGGCATAATTGTGCAAACACTCAAGAACAGAAAGAAAAATGCAAAAATTAAATTTATTCATTGGGTTGCCTCCCAACAAGCGCTATCATTTTATGCCCCTGGCTAGGCATAATTCATAGATTCAAGTCTTATCATCTTTAGTTCTAGATCCATAAGATGCCCTCATGATTGATTCATATGGTGGCCTAATTCTTGTCATAGGGAAGTGTTCCATACCCTTCCTTAGTGGAAATTGAAATTTAATATTGCCTTCTTTCATATCAATCACGACACCTCAAGTGCGTAAAAACGGTGTACCAAGTAAGATGGATTGCAATCAATATCAGGAACAAGAAAATCTATGGGCACATAATTCCTATTTGCAAGAACAAGAACATATTTAGTTCTTCCCATAAGCTTTTTAATAGTAGAATCTCCCAAGTGAAAATTAAGAGAACATTCTTCAATATCAGTAAGACCAAGCGCTTCACATAAAGATATTGAAATTGTCAAAATAGTAGCACCCAGGTCACATAAAGCAGAACACTCCTAGATTTTAATCTTGACTTTGATAGTAGGTTCCCACTCGTCATGTAATTTTCTAGGAATTGAGATCTCTAATTCCATCTTTTCTTCTAAAGCTTTCATCATGACTTCTAAATCTTTATTTTGTCCATAGGCATGAGGTTAATTTAACATGGATTACAACAAAGAAATACAATCAATCAAAGAGCAACTATCATAATTAAAATATTTTTAATCCAAAAGAGTGGGCACATCACTAGTTATAGTTTTGACCTCTCCAAACCCACTTTTATCAATTTTCTCATCAAGATTTTCACCCATCGAATTATCGGGACGCCTTCTAACTAAAGTTGACTCTTCTTCAATCCCTTTATCATCAATTTTAATTTTACTAAACAAGGGATCAATAGAAGAAACACAAATCATTTTAAGATCTTCATCATTTTTATCTTCTAAAGAAATTGGTTTAGCGGCCATTTGATTTACTAGGGTAGCTTGTGCATTTCATATTTTTCCTAGCAAATTGTCAGCAAAAGCATACTTAGATTGGATATTGCAAAGTTCTCTACTAATATCATCAAGTTGTTTTGTTATAGCATCTAACACAACAGAGTGTTCCTTAAGTTCTTCACTAAAATACTTATTGAGCTGAAATTGAGTAGTCATATATTCCTTGGTACTTTTTCAATCTCAAGCAAAATATTGGGGTAAGTAACATCATAGTATTTCCCTTGAGACATCGCAACTAGGCAAACAAGATAAGAAACAAAAATAGATCTGACGAGAAAACGGCGAAGGAAAAAAGAGCGCGAATAAAATGGCAAATTTTTGTGAAGTGGGGGAGATGAAAATGAGAAGCAAATGGAAAGTAATGTAAATTGCAAGGAGATGAGATTTGGGATTAGGAACTTGAAAGATGTTGATGAGGTCTCCCCAGAAACGGCGCCAGAAATTCCTTTTGATGTCGCTTGAACTATGTCGTATTTCCCCAAAGAGGAAGGGATGATGCAACACAACTACGGTAGGTATTTCCCTCAGTTATGAAACCAAGGTATCATTCCATTAGGAGAACCAAGCAACACCATGTAAACGGTACTTGCACACAAAGAACAAATACTTGCAACCCGACGTGTATAAGGAGTTGTCAATCCCTTCTTCAGGTAACGACGCCAGAAATTGTCAAGTTGACAAGATAAAATTGTGATAGATTTGATAAATAGATCTAGATAAAACGCGAAATAAAAGATGCAAATAAAAAGTGCAGCAAGGTATTTTTGTGTTTTTGGAACAATAGATCTGAAAATAAAGGTGGCTAATAATAGATCAGAAAGAAATATGATGAAGAATAGACCCGGGGGCCGTAGATTTCACTAGTGGCTTCTCTCAAGAAATAGCATACGGTGGGTAAAAAAATTACTATTGGCCAATTGATAGAACTTCAAATAATTATGACGATATCCAGGCAATGATCAATATATAGGCATCACGTCCGAGATTAGTAGACGGACTCATGCCTACATCTACTACTATTACTCCACACATGAACCACTATCCAGCATGCATCTAGTGTATTAATTTCATGGAGAAATGGAGTAATGCAATAAGAATGATTACATGATGTGGACGAGATCTATTCATGTAGGAATAGCCCCCATCTTTTAATAGCAACGATACATACGTGTCTTCCTGCCCCGTCTGTCACAGGGAAAGAACACTGCACGATTGAACCCATCACAAGGCACCTCTTCCCATGGCAAGAAAAATCGATCTAGTTGTCCTAACTAAATGAAAGATTTTAAGAAGAAATATGTGGCCATAAACAATCATGCATATAGCAACCCAACCCAAATGGATCAAGTCTCTGTGCTTAAATGTCATCCCTGGATCGGTATGCTGACACACACAGTACTCGAGGATTTATAACAGAGTGCAATCACATGTAAAAAGTAACGTACAAACTATTACCTCATGTCATATAGCGGAAGTAACAACAAAGTTGTGGAGTCCCAACAACGCCAACGGCAAAGTTGAGTGTAGACATCGTAACCCTAACGTATCACTTACTCGTCGTATGATTCCTGCAACATGAGACGTTGCAGTCGTGTAGGTCAGTACATTGAATGTACTGACAATTTCAAACCATATAATAATAATTAAAATATCTATCTCTATATGCATATTTGGCTGGTGGAGGCTCTAAGTTTAATTTTGCATAAAGCTAATTTTTCCATACAACAAAGGAATACATTTTTATTTTGCTACCGAGTTTATGCCATTATTGACAAGGTTCTTCCAACCCAATCCAAAATTACCAAGTATCAATAATAACCTAATACATTAATTAAATAAAGTGATGAGATCAACCAATAATCCACTTCTAGATACTCAAAGTTGTCCATAGCCGGGGACATGACTAATCATGATTAGTTTGTACACTCTGCAGAGGTTTGCGCAGTTTTCCCCACAAGACTCGATCTGCTCCGTTGAATTCCTTGCACTGTCTTGTGTTTGAGAACCGGATGATCAAGACTTAGTCTTTCCGAAGAGATCCTCTTAACCGATAGAGAGGCCGGCACACCTACAATTCCCCTACATCTGCTAGCCTATCTTGGAAAGGTTTCCCACAACTTACTCAACTATGCCAGGGCCCATAATGGCTTGTGGCTGCACACAGAAGTTTCCAGGTATGAAATATCGTATGATCCCATTGAGCCTCGGTGGCATTCCATAGGGTGATCTCACGGGTCCTCCAGCATCCCCTTGGGCGAGCACTGGTTTCTCCGGGTACCCGGGCAAGCCACTAATTTCTCCAGGGTGCCCCAACCTTTCCACCCAGATGTGTGTTGATGTTTCCACCTTAAGTTACCGTTAATTATTATTTCTCTCATAACTTGCATGAATCCAACATACCAATCCCCGTCTACGAGCATGGCTAAGCAATATATGACATAACGAATAATCTCAGGGTGTTTCAAGGATCATAGGTTCCTACCTCACGAGCTACATATCAATGCCCCAATTCCCAATCCTACCCATGCAGATTTGCGGACGTGAACTAATGCACAGTAAAAACTTCGTATAGAAAAGTACGATCAAAGTGTGAACTTGCCTTGTACTGTGGATGAAGATTCTTCACACTCATAATTCCAGATAGTTCTACTCGTCAACTCTGATCAATCTATCGTAAGCAAGCAATTTTATCCACACATAAGCAATCACTCAAATACCCAAAAGAAAATGCAAAGGAAGATTGCGAAAACTCCAAAAGAACAAAATCAAATTATTTTGCGAGATTAGATCCTAATTTCTGTGAAAAAGTGTGGTGATGGCTCAAGATGTTAGATTACGCCTAGGGATTCAATTTGAAAAGGGAATCAATTGAAAAAGCGCTACAATTTACAAGATATGATAAAGCAAAGCTTCGAGTTCAAATTTGAAAAGATCAAAAGTTGAATCTAATGATTCTAGTGGATATAGGAAGTCAATATGAATAGGTAGGAAAAATAATCGGTGGATTTGGAATAACAAAACAAAAGATACAAGTAATTCAATATGACATTGAATCTGCTTACAATGTTGTGTAACAACTCTTTGGTGGACTAGTAGAGTAACTGGCTAAGATCAAAATTATATGTTGGAAAGATTACACTAATTGTGCGAACAGAAATATTACTTCATACGAATCTGATGTAGTTGGGTTCATCAGAAACGGAGCTATGGATAAAAACATATGATCAAAAGAAGTTTGAATAAGAATCTGAACAAATTTTGAAATTTGAAAGTTGCAAAAAGTTTATTTGATAGATTCAGTAGATAGGTGGAATCAAGACGAAAATGTAGGCATTGGTTTTATTTAATTTGGATGAACGAGTAAAAAGTTATGGCTATTTGAAAAATCAAGGCCAAGCTGTTTTATGGAAGAAGAATAGCTAAAAGTATTATAGGTCTAATGTATAAATATAAAGACTAATTGGTAATCTAACTATTCTATCGTACTAGTCTAGAAATAATACGCTATGGGAGTATATATATATAAATAATATGTAGAAAGATACCTCTATAAGGCAGAGAAAAAACTACTTCGGAGAGAGGAGACGATTTTCAGAATTCCCGGCGGAGAGAAGAAATATATTTTTCTTTAGTGAATCTAGTCAAACAAAAATGTTGATTTAACCTGAATCGGATGATTTTGGAGCCTTTATGGGTCTGTATTTATAGGTGAAAAAAAGGTTTAGGGGTCAAAGGCTAGGCAATGTGGGACTAAACGTAGATGAACAAATGAAATGAAGGGAATCACATGGGCTAAAAAGCACCACGGGCCAGCCGCACGCACGCTGCAGTTTTTTTTATTCGGCCAAAGGAAAAAAACTAAGAAGGAAATTGCTGGCTGGGCCTGGCCAATGTCGGAAAAAATGGGGCACCACTGCCACTACGCTGCGCATGTGGGCGACATATACTTATGGCATACGCACATTTTTTAAATAAAAATAGAAAAAGAAAATTGAACAACAAAAATAAAATAAAATTTTATATAGGTATATTATATATCAAAATTTTCAGAAAAAGTATTTCTAAAACATGAACATATTTTCGGCGGCAAATAAATTTCACAAAAATTTAAATAAAGCAAACAGTACTAGTAGTTCATTTAAATACAAAATAAAAATATTTTTGAATACCAAAATGATTTCAAACTCATTTCTCTCCATTTTTCTACTATAGGGAATCATTTTACGCTATTTTCCATATATTTTATTTTTGGAGAAAAGTAATTTGAATAAAAACCAAATAACTCCAAATTGAAAGTGTGTTTTCAATATAACTTCAACGGGACTTTCTATTTGCTTCTTTGAAACTTCCAACTCTCTTTCTTAGAATTTGAAGAAGTCATTTTATCTTCTCTCATGAAACTCATTGAGTTGCATAAAGTTTCCGCATTTGGAATATTTCCAAATGGAATCAAATCTTTTCAAAACCCTTATCATTTATTTAAATGGAAGAAGTCATATCATATTCACTCTAGGGTTTTGTGATGAAATGAAGTTTAATTCATGGAGATCATAAATGCAAGGTGAAATTTCGGGAAAGTCATTTCATTTCCTCTCATTCAACTTTCAAAAAAATTCAAATTTCATACAAGCAACCACAACAATCAAACAAACATCAAAACTATTTATTTAATATAACATTCCAAAATTTAGAATTTTGGGATGTTACAAACCTACCACACTTAAAATGAATCTCGTCCTCAAGATTCATATAGGCTAGCAAGAAATAGGTTAGGTTCAGAGTCCTCTCAAAAATCCATCAATTGTCACCAAGGTCTGGGGTGCTACCACCTTTAGTATCATGGTTACGATTCCATCAAAACTCAGGTACTGCATCCTTATTGTTGGCAGTGTCGATCTTCTTAGATCTTCAGGTAGTGGCATAACCTTTTTTCTCAATTCTTGTGTCCTTTCATCTTGGTAAGGTTCTTCCGAGACTGGTGTTTCTTAGCTGACAGGTATGTCACCAATACTAAACAACTATCGATACCTAATGGTGGTCATCAAACAATTTGACTAGGTCCCTGCAAAAAATAGTTCTGGGATTCATTCTCACCGTATGGCCTACGGTTGGCAACCAACTTCCTTGTACAAGGAAAATTGTCATACCATTCTAAGGTTTAAACAATGTTTTGATCGTCGTTGCTCTACTATGGGTAAGTCACTCAGATTTACCATCCCATATAGCAAGGTGAATAATAAGAGTAAGTCGGTATGGTGATCAATCCATCCCGCACCCAGATCATTACCCTGTATAAGGTTTAGTGAATCCCTCATTCTAATACTCGGGCATTCTAACAAGCCTTGCAGAATTTCCCTTGTTGACGAACTAAGTTCGGATAAATCCATTGATTCTGCAAGCTAAGTGAAACACCTATCGTTACTTCACAACTCTTAGGTTTTTGTATACTCCTAAGAAACGTTTGTTGATTAAATCGGAGTTTTCCTCCAAAGTTTCTTCCTTCAGCAAGAGTGTGCTTGCTTATTATTAACTCCTGGGCCTGTGGGTTATGGGCCCACTTCAATACGGGTAAAACTTCTATTAATCCTAGGAGTTATAATTGTTCCATACTCCAACTTTACACCTCCTTTAAATCCAACAGTACCCCATTCCTTCATAGCCTTGGGGTAACCTTCATATTAAAACAAGACTTAAACTTATCTTGTCCAAACTCCACTTTGTTGAATACATTTTCCCTTCCATAAATTAGGTGTTCTCACAGGGTACTACCACCCTTAAAGTGAAATGCACAATTTCATCCATAGACCATATTTCTCATATCCTCGAAAATGGTCAAAAACATTGTTTGTTGAGTAAAAACTCATACAATTCAACATAAGAAATCATGACACAGTAACTTTATTGATGCATGAATTCATTACAATATCCGAGACTTCCATTACATAAATTCAACTCCATATCCTTATGGGAACAATTGCTTCCTACTACACTTATTACCAATATCAAAATTCCAACTACTCAGCTCCAGCTTTCATCTTGTCAGGACATTTTGTAGCATAATGTCCTGCTTCCGCGCAAAGAAAACAAATAACTTCCAATAAGTCTTTGGGCTTCTTGGGGATGGTGTCTGCTCTTTGGGTTCTTGGCTAATTGTCTGGACATTTATTGGCATAGTGACCTAAGGTCTTGCGCTTGAAACATGTGATATAACACCAGGTCCTTCTCTGAAGAAATTGGGTTATTCTGAAGATGCCCTCGTTTTCTCTTCCTGGATTTCTCCGTAATGATTAGAGCTTCTATTTCCGGAGGGTCAACCTTCACTTCTACTATCGGGAAGTCTCCGATAAACTCTTGGCTTTCCTTTGCACAATACTGAGAATAATGTTCTTTTTCTCCACATGAATAGAAGGTATGAGCGTAAAATCTGTTTAGGCCTTCTCCACCAGGGTCTTCAGTAACTTCTTCCATCACGGATTCTTCCAAACTTTCCGTAAGGGCTTCTTTCCGCTGCTTGGTAATTTCTTGTACCTTGGGGTAGATGTGACACTTAGCAGAGTAGTGGGTAGTCCCTTCACAAACGAAACAAGCAAGCTGCCTATTTGGGCATTCTTCAGCTGGGTGACTTTGTTCACAATGAGGGCATTCATCCTTGTGCTCCTCCTGGGTGTGTCCTATCTCTCCACAAATCCAACAGGCACAAGGTTTCGTCTTTGGGTTATCACCACGCTTTCAGATGAGACGGGATTTTAACAGAGCCTTCTAGAATTCCTCCCAACTTTTTGCTCCATTACATCCTTGCATGGCGTGATGCATTTTCCACCATGTTGCGGCACTTTTTGTAAAGTACTGAAGGGCGTATCAAACCTCATACTTACTTGCAATCACATTTTTCTTGAAGTAACCCTCAGTGTTTTGTATCCATAGCTCTGCCTCCGACTATGTCATCGGTCCAGAGAATACAAGTCGATCTTCATTCATCATCTATTGGTTCCATGGGTTTTGGGGTGAGATAATAGAGATAGAGAGGGATACACACAATACAAACAATTGTTTTGAAGAGACAGTTTTATTTTGTGTGGCCGTCGAAAAAACATCAAACAAATTACATCTCACAATCGTCGCATCTAACGTAAGTATATAACAAGGGTTTGGTCTTCTAAAGGTTAATAAATCTTCAAAGTCGTCAAACTCTTCAAGTCTTTGGAGCATCCACTATTGTAGCTTCAACACTTCTAATGCATGGTGAAATCCTCTTTACTCCGAAGTGGTCATCAGTTGTCTGATATCGGATCCTTCTTGGAGTGGCTTCAGTTGATCCTCCAGGTGGTAAAAGGGGGAAAGGGTGTAGTCTAACAGTTTTAGGTGAGAGGAAAAATATGGTAAAGCTTAGAAAAGATGAGAGTTAAGGGATCTCTTTTGAAAATACAGTTTTAGAGAAAACATTTCCTAAGGTCTTGTTAGATTATGGGGCCACGTCCTACAGTCAACATGTGCTATGATACCATCTTGTAGCGACCCGACCCAAATGGATCAAGTCCCTGTGCTTAAGTGTCATCCCTGGATCGGTATGCTGACACAAACAGTACTTGAGGATTTATAACAGAGTGCAATCACATGTAAACAGTAATGTACATACTATTACCTCAGTTCATATAGCGGAAGTAACAACAAAGTTGTGGAGTCCCAACAACGCCAACAGCAAAGTTGAGTGTAGACATCGTAACCCTAATGTATCACTTACTCATCGTATGATTCCTGCAACATGAGACGTTGCAGCCGTGTAGGCCAGTACATTGAATGTACTAGCAATTTCACACCATAGAATAATAATGAAAATATCTATCTATATATGCATATTTGGCTAGTGGAGGCTCTAAGTTTAATTTTGCATAAAGCTAATTTTTCCCTACAACAAAGGAATACTTTTTATTTTGCTACCGAGTTTATGTCATTATCGAGAAGGTTCTTCCAACTCAATACCAAAATTACGAAGTATCAATAATAACCCAATTCATTAATTTAATAAAAGTGATGAGATCAACCAATAATCCACTTCTAGATACTCAAAGTTTCCCTTAACCGAGGACACGGCTAATCATGATTAGTTTGTACACTCTACAGAGGTTTGCACACTTTTCCCCACAAGAGTCGATCTCCTCCATTGAATTCTTCGCACTGCCTTATGTTTGAGAACCGGATAACCGAGACATAGTCTTTCTGAAGAGGTTCCCTTAACCGATAGATAGGCCGTTACACCTACAATTCCCCTACATTTGCTAGCCTATCATGGAAAGGTTTCCCACAACTTACTTAACTAAGGCAGAGCCCATAATGGCTTGTGGCTACACACGAAAGTTTCCAGGTATGAAATATCGTATGATCCCTTTGAGCCTGGGTGGTAATCCATAGAGTGATCTCACGGGTCCTCCGGGATCCCCTTGGGCAAGCACTGGTTTCTCCAGGTGACCGGGCAAGCCACTGGTTTCTCCAGGGCGCCCCATTCCACCCAGATGTGTGTTAATGTTCCCACCTTATAAGTTACCCTTAATTATTATTTCTCTCATAACTTGCATGAATCTCACATACCAATCCCCGTCTACGAGCATGGCTAAGCAATATATGACATAAATAATCCCGGGGTGTTTCAAGGATCATAGGTTCCTACCTCATGAACTACATATCAATGCCCCAATTCCCAATCCTACTCATGCAGATTTGTAGAGGTAAACTAATGCATATTAAAAACTGGGTATAGAAAAGTATGATCAAAGTGTGAACTTGCCTTGTACTGTTGATGAAGATTCTTCGCACTCATAATTCCGGATAGTTCTAATCGTCACACTCCGATCAATCTATTGTAAGCAAGCAATTTGTTCTACACATAAGCAATCACTCAAAGACCCAAAAGAAAATGCAAAGGAAGATTGCAAAAACTCCAAAACAACCAAATCAAATTATTTTGTAAAATCAGATCCTAATTTCGGTGAAAAAGTGTGATGATGGCTCAAGATGTTAGATTACGCCTAGGGATTCAATTTGAAAAAAGGAATTAACTGAAAAAGCGCTATAGTTTACAAGATATGATCAAATAAAGCTTCAAGTTCAAATTTGAATCGTTCAAATTTGCAAAGATCAAAAGTTGAAACTAATGATGCTATTGTATGTAGGAAGTCAATATGAATATGTAGGAAAAAGAATCGGTGGATTTGGAATAGCGAAACTAAAGATACAAGTAATTCAATATGATATTGAATCTGCTTAGAATGTTGTGTAACAACTCTTTGGTGGACTAGTAGAGTAACTGGCTAAGATCAAATTTATATGTTGGAAATATGACACTAATTGTGCGAACCGAAAGATTACTTCAATATGAATCCGATGCAGTTGGGTTCATCGGAAACGGAGCTACGGATAAAAAGATATGATCAAAGAAGTTTGAATATGAATCTGAGCAATTTTTGAAATTTGTAAAAAAAATTATTTGATAGATTCACTATATAGGTGGAATCAAGATGAAAATGTAGGTGTTGGTATTATTTAATTTGGATGAACGAGTAAAAAGTTACGACTATTTGAAAAATCAAGGCCAAGTTGTTTTACGGAAGAAAAATAGTTACGGCTAAAAGTATTCTAGGTCTAATGTATAAATACAAAGACTAATTGGTAATCTAATTATTCTATCGTACTAGTCTAGAAATAATAAGCTACGGGAGTATATATAAAAATAATACGAAGAAAGATACCTCTATCAGGTAGAGAAAAGACGACTTTGGAGAGAGGAGACGGTTTCCCGAATTCCTGCCGGAGAGAAGAAATATATTTTTCTTTAGTGAATCTAGTCAAACCAAAATATTGATTTGACCCGAATCGGATGATTTTTGGAGGCTTTGTGGGTCTATATTTATAAGTGGAAAAGAGGTTTAGTGGTCAAAGGCTAGGGAATGTGGGACTAAACGTGGACGAGCAAATAAAATGAAGGGAATCGCATGGGCTAAAAAGCACCACGGTTCATCAGCGCGCACGCTGCAGTTTTTTTGTTCGGCCCAAGAAAAAGAAAAAGAAAAAGAACTGAGGAGGAAATTGCTGGCTAGACCTGGCTCATGTAGGAAAAAGAATGGGGCGCCGCTGCCTCGCATGTGGGTGACATATAGTTACGGCATACGCGCATTTAAAAAAAATAAAAATAGAAAAAGAAAACCGAATAACGAAAATTAAATTAAATTTTATATAGGTATATTATATATCATAATTTTCATAAAAAGATTTTCTAAAACATGAACATATTTTCAGTGGCAAATAAATTTCACAAAAATTTAAATAAAGCAAACCGTACTACTAGTTCATTTAAAAACCAAATAAAAATATTTAGAATACCAAAATGAATTCAAACTCATTTCTCTCCATTTCTCTGCTGTAGGGAATCATTTTACCCTATTTTCCATATATTTTATTTTTGGAGAAAAGTAATTTGAATAAAAACCAAATAACTCCAAATTGAAAGTGGGTTTTCAAAATAACTTCAAAGGGACTTTCAATTTGATTCTTTGAAACTTCCAACTCTCTTTTTTAGCATTTGAAGAAGTCATTTCATCTTATGTCATGAAACTCATTGAGTTGCATAAAGTTTCGGAATTTGGAATATTTCCAAATGGAATTCAAATATTTTCAAAACCCATTTCATTTATTTAAATGGAAGAAGTCATATCATCTTCACTCTAGGGTTTTGTGATGAAATGAAGTTTAATTCATGGAGATCATAAATGCAAGGTGAAAGTTTGGGAAAGTCATTACATTCCCTCTCATTCAACTTTCAAAAAGTTCCAAATTTCACTCAATTTTACACAAGCAACCACACCACAATCAAAACAAACAATCAAAACTATTTATTTAATATAACATTCCAAAATTTAGAATTTTGGGATGTTACAATGCATATAAGAGATCAAAGAAGACTCAAATAATATTCATGGATAAAAGATCTGATCATAAACTCAAAGTCCATCGGATCACAACAAACACACTGCAAAAAGAATTACATCAAATAGATCTCCAAGGGACCATTGTATTGAGAATCAGAAGAGAGAGAGAGAGAGAGAGAGAGAGAGAGGAAGCCATCTAACTACTACCTGCGGACACGTAGGTCTATGATGAAGTACTCACGCATCATCGAAGAGGCATCAATGAGGATGATGAACCCCTCCATGATGGTGTTTTGATTGGATCTCATGGTTCTGGAACTTTCGGCAGGTGGAATTGTGTTTCTTCAACTTCCCAATGGTTTTTGGAATATCTGGGGATTTATAGGACGAAGAGGCGGTGCAAGAGGCCACCGAGGTGGGCATAATCCACCAAGGCACATAATTCCTATTTGCAAGAATAAGAACATCTTTAGTTCTTCCCATAGGCTTTTTAATAGTAGAATCCGCCAAGTGCAAATTAAGAGAACATTCTTCAATATCGGTAAGACCAAGCACATCACATAAATATTTCAAAATTGTGGAAACACTAGCACCCACATCACATAAAGAAAAGCACTCATATATTTTAATCTTGACTTTGATAGTAGGTTCCTACTCATCGTGTAATTTTCTACGAATTGAGATATCTAATTCCAACTTTTCTTCTAAAGCTTTCATCATGGCATCTACGATATGTTTAGTAAAAGCTTTATTTTATTAATATGCATGAGGTTAATTTATCATGGATTGAAACAAAGAAATACAATCAATAAAAGAGCAAATATCATAATTAAAATCTTTTTAATCCAAAAGAGTGGGCACATCACTACTTAAAGTTTTGACCTCCCCAAACCCACTTTTATCAATTTTCTCATCAAGATTTTCACCCTCCGAATTATCGGGACACCTTCTAACTAAAGTTGACTCTTCTTCAGTCCCTTTATCATAAATTAAAATTTTACTAAACAAGGAATCAGTAGAAGAAACAACAATCATTTTAAGATCTTCATCATTTTTATCTTCTACAGAAATTGGTTTAGCGGCCATTTGATTTACTAGGGTAGCTTGTGCATCTCATATTTTTCCTAGCAAATTGTCAGTAAAAGCATACTTAGATTGGAGATTGCAAACTTCTCTACTAATATCATCAAGTTGTTTTTATAGCATTTAACACAACAGAGTGTTCCTTAAGTTCTTCACTAAAATACTTATTATGCTGAAATTGAGTAGTCATACATTCCTTAGTACTTTTTCAATCTCAAGCAAAATATTGGGGTAAGTAACATCACAGTATTTCCTTTGAGACATCGCAACTACGCAAACAAGATTGCAAACAAAAACAAATCTAAAGAGAAAACGACGAACAAAAAAGAGGGCGAATAATATGGAAAAAAGTGTGATGTGGGGGGAGATGGAAATGAGAGGCAAATGGAAAATAATTTAAATTGCAAGGAGATCAGATTTGTGATTAGGAACCTGATAGATGTTGATGATGTCTCCCTGGCAACGGCGCCAGAAATTCCTTTTGATGTCGCTAGAACTACGTCGTATTTCCCCAAAGAGGAAGGAATGGTGCAGCACAGTTACAATAGGTATTTCCCTCAGATTTGAAACCAAGGTATCAATCTAGTAGGAGAACCAAGAAACACTATGTAAACGGTACCTGCACACAAAGAACAAATACTTGCAACCTGACGCATATAAGGAGTTGTCAATCCCTTCTTCGGGTAACTACGCCAGAAATTGTCAAGTTGACAGGATAAAATTGTGATAGATTTCATAAATTGATCTCGATAAAACGCAAAATAAAAGATGCAAATAAAAAATGAAGCAAGGAATTTTGGGTTTTTGGAATAATATATCTGAAAATAAAAGTGGCAAATAATAGATCGGAAAGCAAATATGGTGAAGAATAGTCCCAGGGGCCGTAGATTTCACTAGTGGCTTCTCTCAAGAAATAGCACATGGTGGGGAAACAAATTACTGTTGGGCAATTGATAGAACTTAAAACAATTATGACGATATCCAGGAAATGATCAACATATAGGCATCACGTCCAAGATTAGTAGACGGACTCATGCCTGCATCTACTACTATTACTCCACACATCGACCGCTATCCAGCATGCATCCAGTGTATTAAGTTCATGGAGAAATGGAGTAATGCAATAAGAACGATGACATGATGTAGACGAGATCTATTCATGTAGGAATAGCCCCCATCTTGTTATCCTTAACATCAGTGATACATACGTGTCTTGCTGCCCCTTCGGTCACTGGGAAAGAAGACCACACGATCAAACCCATCATAAAGCACCTCTTCCCATGGCAAGAAAAATCGATCTAGTTGGCCTAACTAAACTAAAGATTCAAAGAAACAATACGAGGCTATAAATAATCATACATATAAGAGATAAGAAGACTCAAATAATATTCATGGATAAGAGATCTGACCATAAACTCAAAGTTCATCGGATCCCAACAAACGCACCACAAAAAGAGTTACATCAAATAGATCTCTAAGAGACCGTTGTATTGAGAATCAAAAGAGAGAGAGAGAGGAAGAAATCTAGCTACTACCTACGGACCCGTAGGTCCATGATGAACTACTCATGCATCATCGGAGAGGCACCACTAAGGATGATGACCCCTCCATGGTGGTGTTTAGATTGGATCTCGTGGTTCTAGAACTTGCGGCGGCTGGAATTGTGTTTCTTCGACCCCCTAGGATTTTTGGAATATTTGGGGATTTATAGGGCAAAGAGGCGGTGCGGGAGGCCACCGAGGTGGGCACAACCCACCAGGACGTGCCTGGGCTCCTAGTCGCGCCCTGGGGGTTGTGCTCCCCTCGAGCCTCCCCTCTGGTACTTCTTTGGCCCATCTTGTGTCTTCTAGTCCAGAAAAATTCTCCAGATTTTTTTGCTGTGTTTGGACTCCGTTTGGTATTGATTTTCCGCATAGTAAAAAACAAGCAAAAAATAGCAGCTAGCACTGGGCACTATGTCAATAGGTTAGTACAAAAAATGATATAAAGTTGCTATAAAATGATTGTAAAACATCCAAGAATGATATTATAACAAATGGAACAAGCAAAAATTGTAGATACATTGGAGACATATCAAGGCCGCCTGGTATCCCTACCCTTCCTAATCCCAAGACCTTTCAAAGAAAAGCGGCACTACAGTTGCAGGTGGTTCCTGGCTCGATCAGACGATGGCGAACGATTGATGATTGTTCGCACATACCGAACATGTTGTTTTGCGGAATACAATCACAGTCACTACATGGTCTTTGAGCAGGATCCCAACTTCTCTGGGCCTACAGGATATTTTTACTGGAGGCCAGTAAGTAGCCTCAGTACATGCTCTCTATTTCTCGGACTAAATTATAAGATTAACTAGGAGATAACCAACGACAAGGATAATGATGGCAGTGTGGTTTCTTTCATCAGGCAAAACTATGTGTACACTTCATACCATGTGTCTCTCCATGCACCATGCCCTAATATTTGCCGCCATGCTCTACAACCCAAAGTAGGAGAGAGGGTCGAAAGTATCAGACTTCCACCTTCTGGCTGGAGTTTCCCCCATCAGGCACCCATCTGGTTCAAGACGTCAGCCAATCTCCACAGCTTAATAAGTAATAACGTCTAACTGAGCCAGTTAGTTAGATGCGTACACTTTGTGGAGTAGGGTCTTTATATTGTTTGATGCATACACTTGTTCTTTTTTGGTAGCCCCTTCTTAATGTTGGCTAATGTTTGGTTTGTAAGAGAGAGCTGCGCCTTTACTCTTCTATACAGCTTACTACTTCTATTGGACCCCCAGCCCTGGTTGCTGCTACAGTTTTCAATGTACAATCAGTAATATATTTCGTCGTTTGGTTGAATAAATGTATTGTTAGAAGGATAAACACAATGTTTTGGAATTCGTTGCACGGTCCGAACCTTTAGTGCCACGTACATAGCGCATATTATTTTTTCGGTACGGACACATATTCCACTTGTCGATCACATGCAACCTAGTGATTGAGGCCCAATAGAGGAGCCCATAATTAACTGGAAGGGAGGCTCTCACATGAATCTGGCCCAGGTACATGCTCATGGTCCCCTCAACATAAACAAATAAATAAAGGAAAATTCTCATGCATAGGTGCTTTAAATTTACAATTTGAAAGGTCAAATTTTAACAGGAGGATATCATATCCTATGAGAGTGTCATTACATTCAGTCGATACTATTCTTAGGCAAAGATAGCGACCAATATTTTTTCTCCCACCATTTTCTTCCTGCAACCAGCGAACTATTATGGGCTCCCCACCAGGTTGAAGCCCGTGCAAATTGTAGTCAACGTGGTCAAAATCTAATGATTTTTAGTGGCAAGTTGTAACAATTATCAGATTTTTTCCATAGCATTGTTTGTTTTAGGGATTGTGTTGCCCAGGTATCATGTTCGAATCCCAATTACCACTAGTTTTTTGAGTAACCGACTTTTTTCATAGGATAAATAGTTTCAGCACATTATTATTTTTTGATAATAATGCCCAACCCGGCCCAACACATAGGCGACACCACTTTATCCCAGGGCTTCTCAATGTACTCGGCTTCACACCTCAAGAAGAAAGTTGTCTAAAATAAACCACAAGTAGAAAAAGGTGCTCTGCAGCATTTTACAGTAAGTTGTAGCCATATAAAGTTAATTCTTATAATCCAGCATAATGAGTTTTTGAGTCTGACCGGTCAAGCCGCCAAAACCAAACCTGCACCAGCGGGAGCACCTATTCCCGCCTTCTACGGTTGGTTGCGCTACCGTGCACGCATCACCGCCCTGTTGTACCCTGAAATGCTGGCCAGGCCATCCCTCTACCCCCACCCCCCACATCCTATTTGTCTTCGGCGATGGCAGCCCACCCCGCACCAGAACCAGTGAACCCCCATACTCCCCGCTACCTACGGCTACACTACCGCATCTTTCCCGACTCATGTTCATTCCCGTCCGAGGCCTCGCCGTCGTCCTGCGCCTTGGTGCGCTCGCAACGATGCCGTCGTCCGGCCTTACCAACATAGTGAATTCAGAGAGGACTACAGTTGTGCGTATGAAAATACAGACCCACCTGGTCCACTCCCGAACGCAAGCAAGTGCCTCTTCACTACTCAGATGCGCCCCTCAATTTTTTACCCTAATCCACCATGCTGATAACTGGGACCCACATCATTGTCAAACATATAGTTAATTAACAACATAATTGCACAAGGAGTGGCTGACACCTGGGATCCAGCAGATGTAGTAGTTTTTTTCATTGTTCAAATGGAGAGGGTATAAGCTGGGTTGTGTGGTCTCTATGGCCCGTCTAACAACATGACCAGCCCAATAGTTTTTCTTTGGGAAATAGGTAGCCCACCATTTCTTTTTGAAGAATACCCAACCTAGGCCTATTTGTTTTCTATGACTTACTGGGCTGTAAATCTTTCAAGACGAGGAGGGATGTATTTCGGCCTCGCCAGAATATGGGAAGTAGATCTTTAAAGTAATACGAAATGGGCTACAAATTCCAAAAAATATGTATAGCAAATGGGCAATTAGTTTCGTTTTTTGTTCTTTATTGATATTTTATATTTCATTGAATTTTAACATAACATAGTATTAATTTATTTTTAAATTAGTTTTAATATGGCTCCTAATTTTTTGATTAAAAATATTTTTCATACCCTAGAAAAAATAAGCGAATTTTTAAAAATTCGCATATTTTCTAGTTCAAATTTAAACCCTGATGTTGACTAGAAAATGGCCAGCAATTCTAAAAATGGAAAATGGTCTGCAATAAATTCCATATGAATTAGCAAATGGGATGTAAATTATAGAAATAATAGCAAATGGGTTGTACACGCCACAGATTTTGAGGCTAACTCGTTTACGCAAGGCTTTGTCAAGTCATAATCAACACACGATTCTAGTAGTAGTGACTGTATGATGTCCATCCAATGGTCGACGTGATTTTTTTAATCTTTGATCTTCCTGCTCCAGCCACCTAAACCAGCGTCGGCGGGACTGCCTGCTCCCTCCTCCCATGGGCGGCTGTGATGCTGCGCAGGCTTCACCGGCCCACCCTACCCCCTCCGCTGGCCTGGCCATCCCTCTACCCACCCACACCTCCTGTTATTCTCTGGCGACAGCAGCCTCACGCCGCATCCGAACCAGTCAACCGTCATACTCCCCTCAGCGTGATCCCCCAATGTGTCTTTGTCGGCTCTGGGTCGTTCCATTCATAGGCCTCATCATCGTCCACCGCGTTGGTGCTCTAGGCACGGCATGCTCAACATGGTCAACATTCAACACACGATAGCCATTGGAATAGGGATGTACATGGAAAGACTGACGGTAGGGACCCCCATGGTCCATGGTCGCACGCAAGAAACTACCTCCTTATTACGCGTAGAAAATGATTCCTCCCCCTGACATCTGGGGCCACCAACTGTATCTTCACACGAAAGGAATTGCCTCCGTATTATGCAAAAAAACGATTCCTCCCCATGACAACTGGGACTCACCAGATTTGGAGGCTGGCCTATGGGCCTACATAGTTGACGCGTACGCAGGACTTTGTCAACTTAATCAACAAACGATTCTACCAGCACTGACCATTGTATGTTAATCAAACGGCCCTGCTGCTTCTGCAATCTCTGATCTTCTTGCACCAGCCGCCCAAACCAGCACCGGCAAGACCACCTGCTCCTGCCTCTAGTGGCCGGTTGTGCTGACACCCAGGCCTCACCGCCCACCCTACTCCCACCGCTGGCTAGACCATCCCTCTACTCATGCACACCCCATGTTATTCTCTGGCGATGGCAGCCTCAAACCACAGCTGAACTAGTCAACCCTCATACTCCCCTCCGCGTGGGCGTCCACTGCCGCTTATTCCCCGACTTCGGGTCATTCCCTTCCTAGGTCGCGTCGTCGTCCACCACCTTGGTGCTCTCGGACGGTACGACGTCATCAACGCGGTGAATGAATGACAACCATCAGAAGCGGACTGTACATGGAGAGGGTGACAGCTGGGTCCACGGCCGCATGCAAGGAAGTCCCTCCTTCCTACGCACAACATAATGATTCCGCCACCTGACAGATCGGTCCCACCGGAAGGGCCACTATATTTCAAAAAAAAGTTCCCCGGACAGCTAGGACCCACCGGCTTTATCTTCGCACGCAAGGAAGTGCCTCGTTATTACATGCAAAAAAAGTTGGTGACCCCTAATATCTGGTACACACCAGGTCGAAGCATATGTAGCGTTATCTGTCTGGATGAGTAAGGAGCGGCACATGTCGTAGTAGAGCCGCCCATGTAGCTTGTCATGCAGTCCCATCTATATTATGTACATGTATGTACAGACACAGTGCAAGAACGTAAATACAGTTACATACTTACATATGGGCGGGGTCTAGAATGCTTACAATGACGGTGTCCTGTTCATCAGCAACCAACTGGTTCTGTTGGAACGGAGGAAACAACATCGTGTTGACCGGGAGCCAAGCGACTGGGTCGAAACATGTCCTATTCATCAGGAGCCAAGCGACTGGGCCAGAACACGTCTTGTTCACCGGGAGCCAAGCGACTGGATCGGAACGCATCTTGTTCATCGGGAGCCAATCAATTGGGTCTGAACGCGTCCTGTTCATTGGGAGGCAACCGACTGGAGGCCCCCCACAATCACTTTGGCTCTGGGTTTTTCCTCACTTAGGATTCTCTCAAAGTCATCATAGGATGGGTTGCTCTCAAATGACAAGTGTCAAGTTCTCTCGGATCAGCCAACCAACAATTGGTTGTTGGGGGAGGCTATTTATAGCCAAGGTGCAACCCGACATGAATTGTCATAAATGCCCTACTCTGATTTGATAGTTGTCGGGATAAGGATCCACTCGACAGCTGGCACATAGTGATGCAACGGTCGGAATTTGAACTCTCAAATTCGTCGAGGCACTTAGTTTCATTATGGTAGGCAGATCACACTGGCAAACTCCTAACTCCTCGGCCTGACCAAATTCGTCAGCGGCCAGATGAAATTCATCATTATCGCTAGCCAATGCGTCAACTGTACTGGAGATTTCTAAAGGCTTCACTCAAAGCGGCTTTTGTGTATGGGTTTGAGTAAGTTTGAGCATCACTTTGGGAATGTGAAATATGTTTCACGTACACCCCCTTTAACAGTACGGTTTTTCCTATGACTCAAATAAGAAGTAAAGAAACTATGAAAACAAAGTCTTCAAGCTTCAAAGTCTTCACATCAATTTCATCAAAGGCCATACCAATTTCATGACCAAATTCTTCACTTGAATAAATCCATTTTGGGGGTCGTCTTCCATGTGTTAAACGACATATTCGGGGACTCTGTTTCCTGTGTATACTCACAAACACATTCGTTCCTCAACCTATTTGTCTTCAATACTCCAAAACCACTAAGGGGGTACTTGATGCACTTACAATCTCCCCCTTTTTACTGATTGATGACAAATTGGTTAAGCTTTCAATAGGAGTAAAAATAATTGAAGTGTAAGTACAGAGTTTGAAGAAACTGGTTACAAGATATTGAAGAACTCCCCCTGAAGATATGCATATGAGGAATTTGCTTTAGATTGCAAATGCACATGGCGGGTTGAAATTATGGAGATCTCGCCCTATATCTTGGAACCCAATCATGTATGATCATAAGATATTTGAAGAATATGAATGCATGATGAAAATTGGTGCCTGAAAAAAATTGTGCATGCATGAGTAGATATATTTAAGATCAGAGCATGCGCATCAAATGTAGAAAAAGAGTTAGACGACCAATAGTTATTAAGTTACAACTCATCAAAGAGCACATCCAGAAAAGTTCAAGAGCTGCAACTTAAGCAAAAACAGCCCATATATTGTTTGGGAACGTTGCATGGGAGACAAAAAATTGCTACACTCACCAAGATCAATCTAGGAGATGAACATCTACGACAGGAGAGATTGCATCTACATACCCTTGTAGATCGCTAAGAGGAAGCATTAAGAAAATGTCGTTCATGTAGTCGAACGTCTTCACGATCCGTCCACGAACTCCCGATCAATCGCCGAACGGACGGGACCCCCACGTTCAACACACGTACGGCTTGATGACGCCTTCACCTCCAAGATCCAGCGAGTGATGGTGAAGTAGTAGCTCGAGTTCTCTGGCAGCACAACGACGCAATGGCGGTAGTGGTGGAGCAATCTTAGCAGGGCTTCGCCAAGCCATGCGGAGAAGGAGAAGACCTACGAGGGAGAGGAAGGGCAGCGCCATGGCAATGATGGGTGTGGCTACCCTTCCTCTCCACCTCTATATATGGGGGGAAGGGAGGAGCGAGTGCACCCTAGGGTTTCCCTTAGGGGGGCCGGTGGCCACTAGATGGGGCGCCCCCTAGGGAAACACTAGGGTGGCTTGGCCCCCAAGCCACAAGGTGGTCGGCCCCTAGGTGGGCTCCCCTCCCCTTTGGCCGAGTGGGCGAGGGTTCGGGTGGCGCCCAGCCCCTTGTGGCCTGGTGTGCCCTCTTCCCTGGGCCCATGAGGCCCCCCAACACCCCCCCCCCCCGAAACTCTTTTCGGGTCTCCGTCGGTAACCCGGTACATCTCAGAACACTTTCGGACTCTGATTCCCTTCATCCTATATATCAATCTTCACCTCCGGACCATTCCAGAGCCCCTTGTCATGTCCAGGATCTCATCCGGGACTCCGAACAACCTTCGGTCACCAACACAATAACTCAACTATACTTAGATGGTCACCAAACGTTAAGTTTGTAGACCCTATGGGTTCGAGAACTATGCAGACATGACCGAGACACCTCTATGGTCAATAACCAATAGAGGGACCTAGATGTCCTTATTGGTTCCTACATATTCTATGAAGATCTTCATCGAACGAACCTTGATGTTAAGGATTCAGCTAATCCCGTATGTAGTTTCCTTTGTATATTGGTATGTTACTTTCCCAAGATTCAATCGTCGGTATCTCCGTACCTAGTTCAATCTCATTACCGGCAAGTCTCTTTACTTGTTTTGTAATACAAGATCCCTTGGCAAACTCATTAGTGAAATTTCTTGCAAGATTATTGTGATGTTGTATTACCAAGTGGGCCCTGAGGTACCTCTCCATCATACGGTGTGACAAATCCCAGTCTTCATCCATGCCAACTCAATAGACACCCTCGGAGATACTTGTAGAGCATCTTTATAGTCACCCAGTTACGTTGCGATGTTTGATAGACAAAAGGTACTCCTCCGGTGTCAGTGAGTTGCCTGAACTCATGGTCATAGGAACAAATACTTGACATGTAGAAAACGATAGCAATATATTGATACGATCATATGCTACATTTATAGTTTGGGTCTCATCCATCACATCATTCTCCTAATGATGTGATCCCGTTATCACATGACAACTCATGTCTATGAGTAGGAAACCATAGCCATCTTTGATCAATGAGCTAGTCCGGTAGAGGATCACTAGGGACATGTTGTTGTCTATGTATCCACACATTTATTTGAGTTTCCAGTCAATACAATTATAGCATGGACAATAAACGATTATCATGAACAAGGAAATATAGTAATAACCACTTTATTATTGCCTCTAGGGCATATTTACCACATATATATTGACCTGCTTGAAGCTAACTCACACTTCTCCCCCTTTGTCATCAAAGGACCAAAAGGTGAGGAATCGGAGTACTAGCGCCCCTGAAGAAAAACATCATGGAGCAGTCGAGGGAGCGCCATCATTGTTGGGGTCGTGTGGTGCCGAAGGACCAGCAACAGTGTCTTCACAATCATGTGGCTTGAACAACAGAAAACTGACGCTTAACCCCGCGATGATGCTTGCCAACTTTCTAATATAGACTTATAAGAAACTCACGATCAGTCATGACACATGGTGATTTAGGTGAAGTGGATGACCTTCAAGCTTTTGCTGCAGTATCCTAGCTAGCAGATTCATCAGTATTGGAGCTGGATACAGGATTACGAAATTGTCCATCAAGGGGACAAAGTCCTTCATCAATGACGGTCTTGCCTTTGCGGGTATAGTGGATAGAGTGCTTTGAAGAATCTCAACTTCGCGCAAATAGCTCAAGTGATTTTGACGATCAGCCTTCTAGTGAATGGAAGATTGGGATCCGATGAATCTCATAATCCATGGTCCATACGGCTTCAATTTAAAAGGTGACTGAGCCATAGTGACCAAATTCCTCATGATGAAATCATGAATGTTGATGCGAGTTCCATGAATGATGTGGAACCGCAAGCTCTTCATAAGTCCCACAACTTCTTCAGTGTTTGAGTTATGACCTTTGATCGCACTAAGGGTGTTTGTCAAAATGCAATAGACAATTTTCGGCACATAGACCAAATCCTTCACTAGGAAGGTTGTACGTGGAGCATTTCCTTCAGCCATTGGCTTCATCAGTACTTGCATCAGATGGTTGGGCAACTCAGGTTCTTCATATATTTTCTTTGCTACTTCTTGGGTGGATCAACTGGAAGAACATGCAAGTAATATGTCAATTGGTGCTCTGTAGTGAGTGTCTTC
The DNA here is from genome assembly GCF_003073215.2 of Triticum urartu. NCBI lineage: Eukaryota > Viridiplantae > Streptophyta > Magnoliopsida > Poales > Poaceae > Triticum > Triticum urartu. The sequence continues at coordinate 253,059,341 of NC_053023.1, forward strand.
ACTCATCCTGTCCAGAGCCCAAGTAGCAGTGTCCTCAGCGTTGCCAGAGAAGTGCACAGTTGAATAGAACTGAAGAATTAATTCTTCATTCCAATCGCATAACTCAGTGAAAAAATTGAGTAGACCTGCATCATGAAGAACAACTAAAACTGGCTGAAAGCATGGAGTTGACTTCATATCCACATCAGGAATATGGCGATTCAGGAATACTTTGTTCTTGTCTAATAAGAGTGAAGCATAGAAATTCATCTGCGTTCTTGTCCAGAACCTTGGATGCTAGAGTTTGGCAGAGTCATAGGGTGACTCGACAATGAAGAAATTCTTCTCTTCGAAGAATTTGGCACTATGATACTTTGGCCGTCTAAGGCCTTTTCCAATCTTGGGCATGATGGGGATGGATTGAAGATTTTGCCTCTTTGATCCCACATCAAAGATATGCCTCGGAGAGCCAGTTGAATCATTTGGGTCTGTAATTGCAAGGGATTTTGCAACTTCGTCACTAGTGGTTGTTGGTACTGTATCTGTGTCTGCTGAGGGGATGGAATCTGCGCGTGGAGTTGTTGTATTGATGACATCAACAATTGGGTCATCTTAAGTAGTTTCATCAGTTGTTGCCACTGGAATTTCTTCAGGGATGCTTTGCAGTGATGATTCTCTTTATTCAGAGCCATTATGAATTTCTTCAGTGCACGTATGCGACTGAGGCTCTCAAGTGAGGGGAGTGGTGACGGGTGAAATTGGGTGAGCTGCTTCCCAAAATTCATCATGAAGAACTGGTGTTATAGCACTGTCAGTATCCACATCCTCTTTGTTTTCTTCACTCATCGGAGTTTCCTGAGGACCTTGTGCAGTATCCTGAGGCATTGATAAATTAGCATCAACCTCAATCTCTTCATCCATTTGCCCTGTGGTAGCAGCAGAATGGGTATCTACATCATCTTCATGATTAGCTTCAGGAATTTGAAGATTTTCAAGATTACTAGTAGGGGGGCATTGATGAAAGTGTTATAGCATTGGAATGACAACTGAAGACAATGTTGCCATCTTCAATTACTTCACAGATTCGGGCGCAGGTGGAGCTGACGCCTTTCTCTTCTTTGCTTCTCTCTCAGTAGCCTTGGTCTTCTTCACTTATGATGCAGAAGGAATGGTGATGAGCTTCAAAGACGAAGTCGATGTTGGTGCATCTCCAGGGGAACTGGTTGGTGCATTTTCATCAGGCGTGACTAATGCAGTCACCCTGGATGGTTCTTCAGGCACGACTCTTGCAGACGCCATGAGAATTTCTTCAGACGCAACTTCATCAGTTGCCCTTTCACTTTATTTAGGTGCAACATCGTTAGTTGTCTTGGCAGTCTCTTGAGGAGATGGAGGCGCAGTCACACTGGCATGTGTTGTAGGAGGTCAAGTTAAGGAACTAGATAGTGGTACCTTTCCATACTTGGCGGTTTCTCACTTGTTGTGGTCTTCAACCACTTTGGTTGAGGTAGTGATCAATCTCCCTTTGACACCACAACAATGATTAGCCTATCTCTCAGATTCTTCAGACAACTATAGTATTTTAGACTGTAAAGACACAAGCTATTGAGGGGACATAGACAGCATGTTCCCTTCTCCTTTTGGATTTGTTGTTTCTTCACCAGCTTTGCATGTGCAATCTTGTGCTTCTCATTCGAGATGAATGAGTAAATCATATGGCTCGGGCCAAGTGGCAGATTCAAATCATGAAGAGGCGTTTCTGGCTTGGTGCACTAGATGGCTATAAAGTCATGCAGGTTCTTTGGGTCAAGCAGCATAGGAACTGAAGAATTCTTTGAAATAGCAGCTTGCTCTTGCTTTCTTCTGAGGAACTCAGCAAGCTCATCTTCATGAGCCAACCCGTGTTCGTGAGGCACTACGACCTTGATCTTGGGACTTGGCCTAATTCCACGGCCAGTAGTGGCCTTTCATTTTAGCTTGGGCGTTGAAGAAGATGGTTTCCCACTAGCTGAGGCACTTGATGTAGCAACCGAGGCTTTTGCAAAGCCCTTGGTGCGCTAGCAAGATGCGAGCACGACCGGTGTTGAAGCTCTAGCTGTGGTCATTGATGAACTTCAAGAAGGAGGAGACACTAAAGATTTTGAAATGTTAGGTGTTGAAGCCTTTGATGCAGCCGGCTGGGCCACTAAGGGTTTTGGGATGAACAGTTTTGGCTTGTTTGCAGGCTTCTTATGCATTTCCTTTTTGGGAGCGCTTGCGCTGCCACTGCCACTTGCACTGGCTTCAGTTGAAGCTTTTGTAGCCCTGTTGAATTCTTCACCCCTTCTTGGCTTGTCTTGCCAACTTGGCCCGATGTCCTGTGCATGCCTTAGGGAATTCTTCACCCCTTCTGATACTTGTAGGATCAACAAGTTGACCTTCAGCAAGCGGTGGCCCATTTCATGGAGGCTTCACAATGACTTCCTTCATGTACTTTGGTGTGACATATTTGTAAGCCCTCTATTCATATGCCCATCTGTGTTTGATCTTTTGCATGTGCATTTTGCGTTGTTCTTTAGTTTCCTTGCCATGAACATTTTCGTCAGGTGTACAGTACCCTAAGTAAATATCCTCGGGTATCTCAAAAGCAATGTGTCCCTCTTTCCTTTTGAGACCATTATGTGGCCTCTTTAAATCAGCCATTTTCTTCTACTGAGGATTTTGCACTCGTGAGGACAAAGAATTAAGTTGATGAGAACAAAGAGATTCGTCCATAGACATTGTACCTAGTGAATAGATTATAGTTGCTAGGAAATAGGGAAGAGTCACATGAGTTCTCAAAAATTTTGAAAATAACAGTTGAGGAAATTAATCATATTCAAGAATTTCATCAAGTGTTCTTGACTTAGGTTACAAAGTTGTACAAATTGAACAGGTGCACAATTCAGGAATCTAGTTGTCAAGCATAACGTTGATGAAAAACAAAAGACTGGGCTAAAGGAAGTGCTGAAGAATTGAAAGAGTGGTAAAAAAAAGACTTGAAGATTTTTTAGTACAGTGAAGATCAAAGCGGGGCAGTAAATAAGTATTTAATTATCCCAGAGATGAACTCGAGGAACTAGACGACGAGGCAATGGAAATCGTTAGTTCAGATCTTTTGTGCCCAAACTCGGCGACGAAAGACATCTACGGCGGCGGTGGAGGTGAAGAAATCCGCGTCCGGCATGAGTACATCAACGAAGAAGTTGAGGAAGTGAGGCTCTTCTTGTACGGCCGTGACTATATCTAGCGGCGGTGCTATGGTTTGAGGCTTGAGAGCGATAGGAGCTGGGAGGCGAAGTGAAATAACGTTCATAGGGTCAAGGCTATTTATATCCTCAGTGAAAACTGAGGGGTCCGAAAGTTTTGGATGGATATGCCACTGACCATTCGCATCTTGGTGACACGCGTCACACATGTATTTTCGCACTTATCCATGCGTGCGAAGCGCGGGATGAAGTTACTGTGGCAACCACCAATTTTTTATAAATGTGTTCGCAATTTCTTCATCTGTCAAGGACACAGTGAAGACTTTCAACGGTGTCGAGTAGAACGCATGTGAAGAATTTGTGAACAAAGTGGGTTGAGCTTAGCACGGAGGGGAGCGGGTCCGATCACATCCACATAGATGAAGACATCAAATTGTAGAATTAGCAATATGTGGATGCTATTGAGGACATGAAAGGCTCAAATAAAAACTTAAATAAAGATCAGTGAAGAATAACCTCAAATGACGAATGTGAAAAATCCGAAGAAATTGCAAATGACGAAAACCTAAAATTTTAAGAATGTCATCATAAGGTGGTGGCGTTACCCACCGTATAAGAACTATGATGACTTCAAACACCGTGTACAATTATCGTAGGGTTCTGAGAGTCAAGTTCTTCATTAATTTCTTCACACTTAGAGGGTTAGTCTTCATTGATTGAAGAAAAACGTTACTTCTTGTATTGTGCATCAAATTCATCAAATATGCATAAGCGTTAGGATGTGTGTCCACTTCAGAGGATATTCGAAGATTCTTGGATGTTAGCTCACACCGCAACTTGCAGAACCTCTTTTCATCCAAGGGCTTAGTGAAGATACCGGCATCTGGTCTTCAATCTTCAAGTCATCGACGACAATGTCTCCCTTCTACACATGATCACGAAGAAAATGCTGACGAATCTAAATATGCTTCGTCATGGATTGTGGGCGATCTTGATAGCACTCTCATTGTCGCAGAAGAGAGGGAATTTCTTCACGTTGACGTCATAGTCCTTGAGTGTTTGCTTCATCCATAGCAACTTTGAGCAGCATGCATGAGTGGCAATGTATTCGACCTCAGTTGTGAAAGTGCCACACTGGTCTGCTTCTTTGAGGACCAACAGACAAGAGGTCGTCCAAGGAAATGGCATGTCCTTGATGTAGAATTGCAATCCACACGATCTCTAGCGTAATCTGGATCAGAAGTTCCAGCTAGATCAAAACATGATCCCTTGGGATACCATAATCCAAGCGTTGGTGTGTGAGCTAAATATCGAAGAATTCATTTCATTGCCTGGTGGTAATCTTTGAGGTATTGATCGTCCTTCGTTGTCGCTTGAAATTGAGCACACATGCAAAAGCTAAGCATGTAGGTAAAGGAGCTAACCAATGATGGAGCGGTTGTTGATGAATTTGAAGACCAAGGAAGAATTTCAATTCTCCCATCATAGACATCTAATATTCTTCGCGCATCATATATGCAAATTTGTCACTGAAACGCTTGTTAGTGCAACCAAAGATAATATCATCAACATTTATTTGACGTATGAACAATTCACCATCACAAGACTTTGTGAAAAGAATAGGGCCGAGTGAACCGGATTTGAAACCCTTTTGTTTAGGAATTCCTTCATAGTATCATACCAAGCCCGTGGGGCTTGCTTGAGGCCATAGAGAGCCTTGTTTAGTCTTAAGACTTTGTTAGGATGTTTTGGATCCTCAAAACCTGGTGGTTTTCCAACATATACTTCTTCCTCAAGCTTACCGTTTAGAAATGCACTTTTCACATCTATTTGATATAAGAGAATATTGTGATGGTTAGCATACACAAGCAATATACGAATAGCTTCAAGCCTGGCAAAGGTGCAAATGTTTAACCGAAATCAATACCCTCAACCTATTTGTAGCCTTGTGCCATTTTTGTCTGCACTTCATTCGCTACAAGACATGGCCATTTTTGTCTTGCTTGTTGTAGTAGATCCACTTAGTGCGGATGATATTGTGCTTTTGATAGAGGCGAAGGTGTCCTGATGTATCGATGAGATAGCTGTCATTTATGTGGGAGTCGACTTTGACAATCCGACTATGAACGTGCGAAGACGTCACACCTTAGAAATCGCTAAACCAACTTCCGAGGGCTTATTGACCACGCCAAAGCACGATCAACCTATCCACGGGGGCTATTTCCAGTGAGAAAACGAAGAACAAGCAAGAAATTGAGATTGCAATCTGGATATTGTGAATATAAGTGGAAATCTTTATATGAAAGTGGGGTTCTATGACGTCTTGGTCTGGTCATTGAACAAAAACGAAGTACGCGAAGTTGCAGCTATGGCGAACTTTTAATCTAAACAAAACCCAAAGTCTAAACGACGCCCTAAGGGCTATATATATGGAGGAAGAGGGGGAATTCGTGACCCTTGGAGGAGGGGTCTAGAACCAACCCTAACTCTTGTTTCCCCCACACATACGGATTCTAAAAATAGCCTATACTCAAGTATTTTAAAATTACATGGGCCTGGCCCCATAATATGGTCGCGCAACACCTATTATAAGCTATGGATAAAATTTATCAAGGGGCATCTTGTATATTTTGTCCATGTCCTTGTATGTCATCAAGTAGGCTTCAAAGTACTGAAATCTACACTAGAAACGTCGGTCTGGTTCCCTTCACGAGCGCCTTCATCTCCATGCTTGTTTCTGCTCCAATGTTCATCCCTCTTGTCCATGCTAGTCCCTTCATTAGTAATGAACACAAATCTATCCAATTTAGGCAGCATCATATTCTCATGAACATTATAATTGTTACCAAGAATCGAAAGTACCTAGTAATTCAATTGGCATGCGCGAACTCTAGTGATTGGTCTAGTATATATAGCAGCAGGGGTTGTGGGTGTAAGAATGGTATTGATGTCTTCATCATCCTCCCCTTCTTGAAATGAAGTCGTCTTTGATGGGAGCTCATCTTCCTCACCCAAATAAGGCTTCAAATCTGCAATGTTAAAAATGGAACTAACCCCAAAATCTATAGGCAGCTCAATTTTATATGCATTATCATTTATTTTCTGTAACACCTTAAAAGGACCGTCAACACATGGCACTAGCTTTGATTTTCACAAATCAGGAAAACTATCCTTACACAAATGTAACCAAACAAGATCTCCAGGTGCACACACAACATGTTTTCTACCCTTATCTCCAGCAAGTTTATATTTAGCATTCATACGCTCAATGTTCCCGTTAGTTAACTCATGCATTTTAAGATCAATTCAGCATGTTGTTTAGCATCACAATTAACCTTCTGCGAAGATTGAAAAGGCAACAAATCAATAGGTGGACTAGGTAGAAAAGCATACACAATCTCAAAAGGGCACATGTTAGTAGTAGCATACATCGAAAGGTTATTAGAAAATTCAATATGAGGCAAGCATTCTTCCCACATTTTCTTGTTATTCTTCAAAACATCCCTAGGCATAGTAGACAATGTTCTATTGACTACTTCAATTTGTGGATCAGTTTGGGGATGACATGTAGTACTAAAAAGCAGTTTAGTCCCCAACTTAGCCCATAAAAATCACCAAAAGTGGCTAAGAAACTTAGTATCACGATCTAAAACAATTGTATTTGGCACACCATGCAATCAAATAATTTCACGAAAGAACAAATCAGTAACATTAGCAACATCATCGCTTTTATGACATAGTATAAAATTTGCCATTTTTGAAAATCTATCCATGACAACAAATATGCTATCCCTTCCCTTCTTTGTTCGAGGTAGACCTAAAACAAAGTCCATAGATATATCCTCCCATGGAACACTAGGTATAGGAAAAGGCATATATAAACCATGAGGATTGAGTCGTGACTTAGGTTTTTGACATGTTGTGCAACGAGCAACAAAACGCTCAACATCCCGTCTCATCTTTGCCCAAAAGAAATGTGTAGCAAGTACGTCCTCCGTCTTCTTAATGCCAAAGTGTCCCATTAATCCTCCTCCATGCGCCTCCTGCAACAACAAAAGATGAACGGAGCTAGCTGGAATGCATAACTTGTTAGCACGAAACACAAATCCATTGTTAACTACAAACTTGTTCCATGTTCTCCCTTCTTTACAATTCGGCAATACATCTTTAAATTCAGCATCATGCACATACTGATCTTTGATGGTCTCCAAACCAAATATTTTAAAGTCAAGTTGTGAAAGCATAGTACAACAACGAGACAATGCATCAGCAATAATATTTTCTTTACCCTTCTTGTGTTTAATGACACAAGTGAAAGTCTCAATGAATTCAACCCATTTAGCATGTCTACGGTTCAGTTTTGCTTGACTTTCAATGTGTTTCAAAGATTCATGATCAGAATGTATAACAAATTCTTTGGTCCATAAATAATGTTGCCATGTTTCTTAGGTCCGAACAAGAGGATATAATTATTTATTGTAAGTAGAATAGTTCAGACTAGGCCTGCTTAATTTTTCAGAAAAGTATGCAACAAGTTTTCCATCTTGTAATAACACACCTCCTAATCGAATTCCACTACATCACATTCAAGCTGAAAAGTCTTATTAAAATCAGGAAGCTGGAGTTAAGGAGCATGTGTCAACTTATCTTTCAAGATCGTGAAGGCTTCTTCCTGTATGGTACCCCAAACAAAAGGCACATCCTTCATTGTAAGCTCATTGGGAGGTGCAACAATGGTGCTAAAATCTCTCACAAAATGCCTCTAGAAACCGACGAGGCCAAGAAAACTCCTTACTTGTGTGACCGTTTTGGGCTGTGGCCAACTCTCAATAGCTTCAATTTTGGCTTTATCAACTTCAATTCACTGTGGAGTAACAACATAGCCGAGAAAAGACACTCGGTCAGTGCCAAAGGTGCACTTCCCAAGGTTTCCAAACAAACATGCATCACGTAGAGCAATAAAAACATCATGTAAATGTTCCTCCAAACATCTGCTATAAATCAGTATATCATCAAAATAGACTACCACAAATCGTCCAACGAAAGCACGTAAAACTTCGTTCATTATTGTCATGAAATTACTAGGTGCATTAGTTAACCCAAAAGGCATGACTAACCACTCATATAATCCAAACTTAGTTTTAAATGTTGTTTTCATTCATCCCCCAATTTCATATGAATTTGATGGTATCCACTACGCAGATCAACTTTGGAGAATATTGTAGAGCCACTGAATTCATCATGCATATCTTCTAGCCTAGGAATAGGATGACGGTAATTCCTCTACAATCAACACACATACGCGATGTACCATCCCTTTTTGTCACTACAATAATAGGAACATCATAAGGACCAAGGGGTTCGCGTATATAACCTTTGTTGAGCAGCTCCTATACTTGACACATAATCTCCTTCGTCTCCTCTGGATTGGTATGGTATGGTGCACGGTTGGGTAGTGATGCATCGGGAATAAGTCAATCTAATGCTCAATCCCTTGAATAGGTGGTAATCCCGGTGGCACGTCTTGTGGAAAGATGTCAGCAAACTCCTGCAAAATGTTAGTGATAGCAGGAGGCAAAGAGGAAGGCACTACCTCAAATGAGAATAATGCCTCTTTGCACACAAAAGCATAGCAAATATATTTGCTGCAATCTAGGTCATCAATATCACATTTGGTGGCAAGTAAATATCCTCTTTCAAATTAAATTTCAGAAGCAACACTAGATGGTTTATTATTAGGTTTCATTTATTGCTTAAATTCTTTTGTCACTATCTGATTTTCACTCTTATTTTGCTCCTGTTTTGCTTTACTACCTCGATTAACATCATCTTTCAAAATGGAATCACAAGTCATAGGAAGCAAAGTAATATGTTTATCCTTATGAACAAGTGTATACTGATTGTTTCTACCATGGTGTACAGAATTTTTATCGAATTGCCATGGTCTACCAAGTAATAAGGAACACGCTTGTGTACCACGTCACAATCCACAAAATCAGCATATGTAGTGATACTAAAATGCACACGAACAGTATGTGTTTCCTTAACCTTGTCGCTGTTGTTGAACCATTGGATGTAGTAAGGATCCATATGTGGTCTTGTGGTGAGATAGAGCTTATCCACCATCTCCATGCTAGCCAAGTTGTTGCAGCTCCCTCCATCAATGATGACACGAATTGAACATTCCTTCACAACTCCCTTTGTATGGAGCAAATTGTGCCTCCGATTTTGCTTAGCTTGTGTGACCTACACACTGAAAACACGTTGAGCAACTAAACTTTCATAACTATCAGCGTCTTCAGTAGCCATGTATTGTGTCTCTTGTTCAAAACCATCTCCAGTGTGTTATTCACTTTTAATAAGAGCCAAAGTCTCCTCATCGTAGTCACTAGCAAAATCATACCCACCATCCTCAGTAGCAATCATCACACGCTTAGATGCGCATTCTCTCGCATAATGCCATCCACCCATGCAACGACGACAAATAATATCATGTGTTTGCCCTGTTGATGTCATGGATGAAGAAGAGCTCTGTGCAGGCCCAGAGGGTGTGCTGTTGGCAGATATTGGTGGTTGTGCCTACTTTCTTGTATCACGGTTGGAGGTGGCAGATGGCGGAGGTGCCGGTGCAACCGAACGTGTGGAAGTAAGGATGCACGCAGTGTCCATAATGAAGGTCGACCTACAGAAAAGTTAGTTCGCGCCAATGCCTGTCGATCCCGCACTTCACGTTCAGCTTTGCAAGCAAGATGGAATAAACGAGTGATATTTTTATATTCCTTATACTCTAGAATGGTCTGAATCTCTCTATTTAATCCACCCATAAAACGTGCAAGCATAGCCTCATTATCCTCAACAATACCACATCTAATCATGCCAGTTTGTAATTCCTAATAATACTCCTATACAGAATTTTTTCCTTGTCTCCAACATTGCAGTTTTTGAAGTAATTCACGTTGATAATATGGTGGAACCCAATGAGTACGCATAACAGTTTTCAGTGTATCCCAAGTAGTAGGGATAGTATAATATACAATGTTTAGACCACCAAACAGAAGCAAAACTAGTGAATTCACAAATAGCAGCAGCAAGACGTCTATCCTTAGGATATTGTAAGCAGGTGAAATGTTGTTCATACCGCGGGGTATATCCCCGACATTAGCCCCCAATTTAATTTGGATTTATCCATGTTAAACTGATCTGCAATATAAACACAAGGGCAAATTTGACAGGTTGTGATCCGGGTTAAATATTGTTGTAAGTCGGCACCTAATCATCCTTAAGTCCTTGACATTTTCTCCTGGAAAATCTGGGTCAATAGGCCAGCTTCATAATTCATTTGCTGACATTGGCTCTTGTAAAGAAATATTATAGGAAATAATCCATTTTAGTCGGCCTTCAATGCTCTGACTTGACAAAAATATTGGTCTTGAAATATTCAACTGATATTCAACCTACTTAAAGATGTAGATCTTGCCGATTTATGATTGCCAAAATTGTCGGGTTATAAACAAATGATGTCGGGTCATGTAATTGTTGCTGATGCCGGGTTAATCTTATGATGACGCTGGGTCATAAACTTTGTAGATTTCTCTGATAATAATATAATACCTGATTTGCTCAAAACTGAGAATTTGAAGTTATTCCTCCCTTATATGCATATCACCTGTAGCCCCCAAGTGCCGGGTTGTCATGCTTGCAGCAACCTGGGACTTGTAATTGTCTTATGCTCATAAAAATCTCAACCAGTGTAGCCCCCAAGGGCCGAGTCATTATGCAATAATGAGCAGGGACTTTGTAAATATGATCATGTAAACTTGAGCAGCAACGTGTAGCCCCCAAGGGCCGGCTCAGTAAGATATTACTGAGCAGGGACTTTGTATATGATTCATTGATAATAACATCATATGATGTAATCTCCACCATGGGGCTTGAACACATGTCCCCAAGGTTAAGAGCTTTGTACTCTACCAACTAGGTAGTGGATCTTTCAATATAATGGATTAAGGCTTGTGTACCTTGAATTTTCGATAGGAGCAATTGGTAGCCCCCACACTACTAGGGAAAAGCCTAGCAGCAGTGCGGGTTTTGGGCCTATTAGTAGCGCGGGGACCGGCACTACTAATAAGGCGCTACAGCTAACGTATATTAGTAGCGCCTATTGTCCCACGCTACTGCTATACATGAATAGCTGTAGCGCTCTTTAGAAAAGGGCGCTGCTGATATTATCTGCAGCGCTGTTTACTGGGAAGCGCTACTGGTAAGGCGGTGCTACTGCTAAATTTCCCCCCTCGCTACTACTAGTTTTATTAGTTTTTTCCCTGCATATTTGTTTTGTATTTGAATAGGCTTTATACAATAATTTTTAGCATATCATACACATACAAATGTAATCATAGCATATACATACAATTAGTCTCATCAAATCATGTCATCATCATAATCATCATCCAACACAAAGTGGTCTCTCGTCATCATCTCGAAAATAGCGATACAAGTCTCGATTACTTGCAAATACATCGTCATCCATCTAAACAATGATATACGTGAGAAGAGCTATCACTTTGAGTACATGAGTTTGTATCCCTCTCTCGCATTAGCGTGAACCTAAACTAACTACTTCCTGTCACCGTAAACCGGAAACCGGTACACCTAGGCCTGACACTCCGGCTGAGGGAGTCCTGGATTAGGGGGTCTCCGGACAGCCGGACTATATCCTTTGGCCGGACTGTTGGACTATGACGATACAAGATTGAAGACTTCGTCTCGAGTCCGGATGGGACTTTACTTGGCGTGGAATGCAAGCTAGCCATTACGGATATGGATATCTCCTCCTCTGTAACCGACATTGTGTAACCCTAACCCTCTCCGGTGTCTATATAAACCGGAGGGTTTTAGTCCGTAGGACACAACAACTACAACAATCATACCATAGGCTAGCTTCTAGGGTTTAGCCTCTCGGATCTCGTGGTAGATATACTCTTGTACTACCCATATCATCAATATTAATCAAGCAGGACGTAGGGTTTTACCTCCATCAAGAGGGCCCGAACCTGGGTAAAACATTGTGTCCCCTGCCTCCTCTTACCATCCAGCCTAGACGCATAGTTCGGGACCCCCTACCCGAGATCCGTCGGTTTTGACACCGACATTGGTGCTTTCATTGAGAGTTCCTCTGTGTCATCGCCGTTAGGCTTGATGGCTCCTACTATCATCGATGGCGATGTAGTCCAGGGTGAGACTTTTCTCCCCGGACAGATCTTCGTATTCAGCGGCTTTGCACTACGGGCCAATTCGCTTGGCCATCTGGAGCAGATTGAAAGTTACGCCCCTGGCCACCAGGTCAGGTTTGGAAGCTTAAACTACACGGCCGATATCCGCGGAGACTTGATCTTCGACGGATTTGAGCCTCTACCTTGTGCGTCACGCGGTCACGGTGAGTGCGGTTTAGCGCTACCATCGAATAGTGTTCAAGAGATCGCACAGGCAGCCACTCCGACCCTCAATTCAGAGCCCGGTGCGCCTTCCGCGAGCGGGTGGATGGATTCCGCCACAGAGGCCTTACCCTCAGCGGCGATCGACCCAAACATCAACCTTACCTTGCACGAGAGCCGTGTTGTTAAACTGTCGGATCCTTCTCCGGCCACGGACTCCGAACCGCCTGCGCCCGTTCCTATCGAATCCGATTGGGCGCCGATCATGGAGTTTACCTCCATGGATATTTTTCAGCACTCGCCCTTTGGCGACATACTGAACTCATTAAGGTCTCTCTCCTTGTCAGGAGGATCCTGGCCGAACTATGTCCGGCAGGACTGGGATGCGGACGATGAAGAAATTCGAGGCCCACCCACCACCCACTTAGTAGCCACTGTCGATGACTTAACCGACATGCTCGACTTCGACTCCGAAGACATCGATGGTATGGACGACGATACGGGAGGCGAAGAGGAACCACCGCCCACAAGGCATTGGACAGCCATCTCATCATACGATATATACATGGTGGATACACCCAAAGAAGGCAATGGCGAAGAGATAGCGGAGGATGACCCCTGCAAGAAGCAACCCCAACACCGACGTTAGCGGCGCCGCTCTAAGTCCCGCCAAAGCAAAAGTGGTGATACCGGCACAGGAGATAATAATACTCCGGATAGTGCCGAAGACAACAACAATCCCCTCCTACAAGATTTAGAACAGGAGAATGGAGGAGCCAGCCCTCCTGAGAGAGTGGCAGATGGAGAAGAGGGGGATGATAATTACATGCCCCCGTCCGAAGACAAGGCAAGCCTCGGCGACGACGAATTCACTGTGCTAGAGGATCCCGTCGAACAAGAGTGCTTCAAACGTCGCCTTATAGCCACGGCAAATAGCCTTAAGAAAAAGCAGCAGCAGCTTCAAGCTGATCAAGATCTGCTAGCTGACAGATGGACTGAAGTCCTCGCGGCCGAGGAATATAAACTTGAGCGCCCCTCCAAGAGTTACCCAAAGTGCAGGTTGCTACCTCGACTGCAGGAAGAAGCGTATGATGCTGCTGATCGGCCACCTCGTGGCCGCGATAGAGAGGCATTCCAGCCAAAAACTCAGCCTCCACCCCGACGCCATTCAAATAAAAAGGCATTTGGAGATACGCCAGACCTGCGAGACATATTGGAGGACAAAGCAAAGCATGCAAGATCGATCTACGGATCACGCGGGCGCCCCACGACACGAGACGATAACTGTCACGCCGGATACAGTAAATCTAGCCGGGCCGAACACAGCAGACAAAGCTCATTTGAGCTAGGTCGTGATATAGCCTAGTACAGAGGCGCCGCACACCCACTATGCTTCACAGATGAAGTAATGGATCATCAAATCCTAGAGGGTTTCAAACCCGTAAACATTGAATCATACGATGACACAATAGATCCTGCAGTATGGATCGAGGACTATCTCCTTCATATCCACATGGCCCGTGGCGATGATCTACACGCCATCAAATACCTCCCACTCAAGCTTAAAAGACCAGCTCGGCATTGGCTTAACAGCCTGCCAGCAGAATCAATTGGTTGTTGGGAGGACCTGGAAGCTGCATTCCTCGACAATTTCCAGGGCACTTATGTGCGACCACCATACGCCGATGACCTGAGCCACATAATTCAGCAGCCAGAAGAATCTGCCAGACAATTCTGGACACGGTTCCTAACCAAGAAAAATCAAATCATCGACTGTGCGGACGCAGAGGCCCTAGCAGCCTTCAAGCATAACATCCGTGATGAGTGGCTTGCCCGGCACCTTGGACAGGAAAAGCCGAAATCTATGGCAGCCCTCACGACACTCATGACCCGCTTTTGCGCGGGAGAAGACAGCTGGCTGGCTCGTAGCAATAATTTGACCAAGAGCCCTGGTAATTCGGATACCAAGGACAACAATGACAGGTCGCGTCGCAACAAGCACAAGCGCCGCATTAACAACGACAATGCTGAAGATACGTCAGTTAATGCCAGATTCAGAGGCTCTAAGCCCGGTCAGCGGAAAAAGCCATTTAAGAGGAACACTCCGGGCCCGTCCAGTTTAGACCGTATACTCGATCGCTCGTGCCAGATACATGGCACCCCCGAAAAACCAGCCAATCACACCAACAGGGATTGTTGGGTGTTAAAGCAGGCTGGCAAATTAATTGCCGAAAACAGAGACAAGGGGCTACACAGCGACGAGGACGAAGAGCCCCGGCCGCCGAACAATAGTGGACAGAAGGGCTTCCCCCCACAAGTGCGGACGGTGAACATGATATATGCAACCCACATCCCCAAAAGGGAGCGGAAGCGTGCACTCAGGGACGTATACGCGTTGGAGCCAGTCGCCCCAAAGTTCAACCCATGGTCCTCCTGCCCGATCACTTTTGATCAAAGGGACCACCCCACTAGCATCCACCATGGCGGATTCGCTGCATTGGTTCTAGACGCAATCATTGACGGATTTCACCTCACTAGAGTCCTTATGGACGGCGGCGGCGGCCTGAACCTGCTTTATCAGGATATAGTGCGGAAAATGGGCATAGATCCCTCAAGGATTAAACCCACAAAAACAACCTTTAAAGGCGTCATAACAGGTGTAGAGGCCAACTGTACATGCTCAATTACACTGGAAGTGGTCTTCGGACACCCGGATAACTTCTGAAGAGAAGAGTTAATCTTCGATATAGTCCCGTTCCGCAGTGGTTATCATGCGCTGCTCGGGCGAACCGCATTTGCCAGATTCAATGCAGTACCACATTATGCATACCTCAAGCTCAAGATGCCAGGACCTCGCGGGGTTATTACAGTCAATGGAAACACAGAGCGCTCTCTCCGAAGAGAGGAGCACACTGCGGCCCTCGCAGCAGAAGCGCAAAATAGCCTCCCAAGGCAATCCACCAGTTCGGCGTTTCAAGACCCAGACACCTTCAAGCGCGCTCGGAGCAATCGGCAAATAGACCGTGTGGCGTGATCTAAGCTCGCGTAGCAATGTGGCCCCCACCCCAGTCCCAGCCAAACGGCGAAGCTCGTGTCACACGTACATAATTACGCATTAAAAATACCATGGGCACAGGTGGGGAAGGGGGCACACTGCGGCACGCACCAAGACGCGGCTTAAACCACACTAGGGGCTTCCCGTTTGGTTATTTTTCTCTTTTTTCAGGACCTTAATCTCTGGAAACCCTGTCCGGCAGCACTATTGCCGAACACATGATGCAGGAAACAAGGAGGCAGAAAGCTACGTCACACCACGGAATTCCCAGGTGGATTACAATAACGAGCGAAATATTTGATTTAATACTATTCCTCAGCTTGCCCTTGGAAGGGACATAGTCCCACTCTTTGCTTATCGCACTATCTGTATCATTCTGCTTTAACGCACCTTTTTGAATAAACAATGCATAAGATCACGACTATTATTGCATTCTTGTTATATATATAAATGCGTTCATTAACGACGCCTTGCAACCGTACACTTTGGTACGGCCAATACACCAGGGGCTTACGTACCCCACAATATGGTGTGAAAAGTCCGAACACTTTCACAAGTGCGGCACCCCGAACTTATAGCATTATATGCATCAGCTCCGAAGCATGTCTTTGGTCAAATGTTGGGTTTGCCCGGCTCCTATGTTTTGGTACCTTACGTTCCGCTCTATCGGCTAAGGTAGCGCTGGGAGAACTACTGCGATTGTGCCCCGGTTCTGCCGGGCTGAGCACCTCAATAGAGAAAGCTAAAACTTACTGTCATGATAAGGCGAGAGACTGGTCGCTGTTCGGCGAGGTTTTCGAGTCCCTAAAGACTTATGCCGCTTAGGGTGAGGGGCCGGCCCTGTCCGGCTTAAAGGCGTGTATCGCGCCCCGAATTCGGCCTTCCGAATACCAGGGGCTTCGCCGAAATTTAAAATTATAGAATTCTATGGCTAAGTGAGAGTGATAAAGCATTATTAGTCCGGTTGCCTTGTTCGTTGTGCTGGGCACCTCCCTCGAAGGACCCAAACATGGGAACAAGAGTGCTCAGGTTTATACCGAACAACCCAGCACTCGTGGCATGGGGGCAGAAGCCGAGGACTAGCCATCTCTCAGATTGGATAAACAACCAAACAGAAGGTAATATTTTAAATTCACACAAGCGTTGCATAGCGCATATGAAACAAGTTTTCATCATACAGGATCACACGAGCCAGTTTACTCAAATATTACATCCTTGGAACATTCGGCCGCTACAAGACGGGCACCCTTCAGGACACCCTCATAATAAATTTCGGGGGTGCGATGCTCCTTGCCCTGCGACGGCCCTTCCTTGATCAGCTTCACAACGTCTAGCTTGGCCCACTGCACCTTCACACGGGGAAAGCCCGGCGTGCACCTTCGATGCAGACGGACCGCTTGACGACCTCCAGTCGTGGGCAGGCATCCACAAGCCGCCTCACCAGGCCGAAGTAGCTGTTCGGAAGGGCGTCGCCAGGCCACAGCCGAACTATAAGGCCCTTCATGGCCTGTTCGGCCGCCTTGTGCAGCTCGACCAACTGCTTTAGCTGGTCACTCAGAGGCATCGGGTGTTCGGTCCCAGTATACTGAGACCAGAACAGCTTCTCCGTTGAGCTCCCCTCCTCGGCCTGGTAAAACTGTGCGGCATCCGACACACTGCGGGGCAAATCTGCGAATGCTCCTGGAGAGCTCTGAATCCGGGTAAGTAATCGGTAATTTACTTCTACATGCTTGCTTTGCATATAGAATGCCTTACCCGCCGCTATTTTCTTCATCGCATCAATCTCCTGGAGGGCCTTTTGGGCTTCAGCCTTGGCACTTTTTGCGCTCTCAAGGGCCGCGGCAAGCTCAGACTCTCGCGTCTTCGAGTCAAGCTCCAACGCCTGGAGCTCTTGCTGCACCTCGCCCACCCGAGCCTCTTGTTTTTCCCGCTCGGTGCGCTCCTTGGCCGCTTTATCTTCGGCCTTGGTTAGCGCTTGCTTCAGGGTCGCCACCTCGGTCGTGGCCCCTGGAAAATATACGATGATCCTTCATTTTGCAATCGCGTCTTCTTTATATATACATATCTATAGACAGGGTATTACTTACCCTTGTTCTCCTCGAGCTGCCTCTTGGCAAGGCCGAGCTCTTTCTTGGACCCCTCGAGGTCCTGTTTCAGTATGGCGACCTCCGCAGTCAGTGCGGCAGATGCCAGCAGCGAGGCCTGCATACGCATATTGACATACTTATATTAGACTCCTGCGATATTATTTGATCCTTTGTTTGTCTTTTCTTTGTGAACACCGAACAAAGCATCAGGGGCTACTATCTATGCGGTAATATTTTCCTATATTTTAAAACACTTACCTCAAAGCCTGTTAGAAGGAAGGCACAAGCTTCAGTCAATCCTCTCTTGGCGGACTGAACCTTCTGGACCACCGCACTCATATAGTACGGTGCTCCTCGTCGATGGAAGCGCTGCGAAGCTCTTCCAGCAGATTGTCCGGCGCCTCTGGATGGACAGAGTTCACCGACACAGGTGGCTTTCCCCTCTTAGAAGGAGGCCGCCTGCCCGAGCCCGGAACCACTAGAGGTTCCGGTGTGGTGTTCGGTTGAGGGCCGAACTCGGAGCTCTCAGGGGACTATCTCCCCTTGACCCGGTGCCTCATGAGACAGCACCTCGGTGCCGTCTGCAGGATGAGGGGAGGTGGCGGTTGGGACTGGATCGCTATCCATGTCCGACGAGCCCAGGGAGCCGTCCGATGATAGATCGATATTGGCTCGTGGCGGCCTGCATAATCATGTTCGGCATTAGGAAAGCAGTGCGACAAAGGAATGCTACGAGTTACTCTGGTATCTGAATACTTACGATCTTCCCAGGGGCTTGGCCCTAGGCAACCACTCGTCTTCGTCTTCATCGGCGGCGGTGGAGCTGTCCGGAAGGAGAATCCTTCCCTTCTTGGACCCTTGCCCCCCCCCCAGTTGAGACGGCCTTCCTTTTCTTGTCTCCCCCGCCTGGAGGGGGAGCATCTTCTTCTTCCTCCTCGTCTTCGGGGGAGGAGTGTGCCGCAGAGTTATGGATGATGAGTCTGATAACACCTGGCGCCAGGAACTCTTTCGGGTTCCCTTGGCCTTCTTGGTCTTCTCCGGCACCTTGTAAGGAGCCGGAGTCAGCATCTCCTTCAGGAGAGCTCTCGCAGTGTCTTCGGGCAAAGGGGACGGACAGTTAATCTGCTCCGATGTCTCCACCTAGTCCTGTCAAAGGCATGGAGATTAGACCCCGCATATAATTAAGCTAGGGGAAATAAATGTCCTACGAGACGTACTGAACTCATAGAACGCGCTAGGCGCTTTGCGCTTAGTCCGTGGTCCTCGGCGAGAGAAAGAGGGACCTCAGCGCCCTTGAACAGCACCTTCTAGACGTCCCTATGTGTCGTATCAAAGAGCTCGCTCAGAGTCTGGTGCCGGGCCAGGTCGAACTCCCATAAGTTAAAATCCCATTGTTGACACGGGAGGATCTGGCGGATGAGCATAACCCGGACTATGTTGACAAGCTTGAGCTTCTTGCTTGCCATACTCCGGATACATTTATAGAGACCATCCAGCTCCATCGATGAACTCCACGACAAGCCCTTCTCTTTCCAGGAAGTGAGCCGGGTAGGGAATCCGGATCGAAACTCGGGGGCTGCCGCCCATTTGGCGTCGCGCGGCTCTGTGATGTAGAACCACGCCGATTGCCATCCCTTTATTGTCTCCATGAAGGAGCCTTCAAGCCATATAACGTTGGGCATCTTGCCCACCATGGCTACGCCACATTCTGCTTGTTGGCCTCGTACCACCTTCGGCTTGATATTGAAGGTCTTCAACCACAGGCCGAAGTGGGGTCGGATGCAGAGGAAAGCCTCACACACGACGATGAACGCCAAAATGTTGAGGACGAAGTTTGGGGCTAGATCATGAAAGTCCGGCCCGTAGTAGAACATGAGACCACGGACGAATGGATGGAGGGGAAACCCCAGTCCGTGGAGGAAGTGGTGGAGGAAAACTACCCTCTCGTGAGGTTCTGGGGTAGGGACGATCTGCCCCGCGACGGGCAGCCGATGCGCGATATTCGCGGCTAAGTATCCGGCTCCGCGCAGCTTCTTGATGTCTCCCTCCATGATGGAGGAGACCATACATCTGCCTCCCGCTTCGGACATGGTTGGATAAGGTTGATGTGGGAAGTGCGGACTTGGGCGCTAGAGCTCGAGTGTGCGAAAATGGATGAGCAAAGGAGGAAGAAGGCGTGGATGAAAAGGTGAATCCTTATCCCTTTATATGGGCGGACGAAATTATGCGCCCCCCGCTAGCCTGGTAAAACTCGCTTATCCCCCAAGCACCGTAATCGATGGCGCGGTTGGGTTACCCACGCCCGTATTGATGAGAATCCCGTAATAAGGGGACACGATCTCTGCTTTGACAAGACGTGTCAAAAAACTTCATCGCGTTATGTGCGGGGCTAGTTAAAGGAAACAGTTCGAATAATCACCGGGCCATGAAATAACGTCATGTCGCCAAAACAAGTCAGCAAATTAGATTTGTGAAAATATTATTCTCTCTACGGTGGTATGTGGAACTTATTTTGTAAGGTCGGACACTATCCTTGTATTCAAATTCTTCCATGGTGTATTCGGAGGAGGAACCCGCCCTGCAATGCCGAAGACAATACTGCGCACCGGACTCATCGTCATTGAAGCCTGGTTCAGGGGCTACTGAGGGAGTCCTGGATTAGGGGTCTCCAGACAGCCGGACTATATCCTTTGGCCGGACTGTTGGACTATGAAGATACAAGATTAAAGACTTCGTCTCGTGTCCGGATGGGACTCTACTTGGCGTGGAAGGCAAGCTAGCTAGTACGGATATGGATATCTCCTCCTTTGTAACCGACCTTGTGTAACCCTAACCCTCTCCGGTGTCTATATAAACCGGAGGGTTTTAGTCCGTAGGACACAACAACTACAACAATCATACCGTAGGCTAGCTTCTAGGGTTTAGCCTCTCTGATCTCGTGGTAGATCTACTCTTGTACTACCGATATCATCAATATTAATCAAGCAGGACGTAGGGTTTTACCTCCATCAAGAGGGCCCGAACCTGGGTAAAACATTGTGTCCCCTGCCTCCTGTTACCATCCGGCCTAGACGCACAGTTCGGGACCCCCTACCCGAGATCCGCCTGTTTTGACACCGACACCGGCCACTTGTCGTATATACTCCTGGCGTAGCACTTCTTCGCCATCTATGATCTATGCACCTGCATCATCACATGAGTCGATGATATGCAACATATAAAGTTGAGCAACAGAAAGAGACAGACTTGGCAAAAATAGAAATACCATATCATAAGCATAAATAACAAAGTTCATCGCACCCCAAAATGCCCTAACTAGAGTGATTTTCGCTAGTCGAGGAGGAGGACGGTTTAATTACGTCACAAATAAAGTTTCACCATGCATAACTCAAAGTTTTTTCATACAGAAAGTATGGACTAAACGGACATGTTGTGATATATCCACAATCACTCCAACATGTCGTTCCATCCATCCAAGTCAGGGAGATAGTCCTTGAGCTTAGTAAAAGGCTTCATGTCGAGACGCTGAGAGGCTATCCATGTTCGGACATCTTCCCGCGACATTTGTCCTTCTCTGTAGAACAACCCTGTTTTTCCGACGACCTCCTTCATGATGATTTGGGCAAGTTCGCGCTGGATGTTATAGAACTC
Source organism: Triticum urartu (assembly GCF_003073215.2). Taxonomy (NCBI): domain Eukaryota; kingdom Viridiplantae; phylum Streptophyta; class Magnoliopsida; order Poales; family Poaceae; genus Triticum; species Triticum urartu. The sequence continues at coordinate 253,080,774 of NC_053023.1, forward strand.
AGCTCGAAGTCGATGATCCTCGATATCTCCTATGTCCTTTGCCCATTGCAGAATATGGGCATCGCCGGATCTAGGTGACATGCGAAGGTTCTGGTGATCCCGTCTGTACTCCAGCATGTGGTGTAGGACATAGAATCCATCATTAAGAGAATCGTTCGGTTGCTGGATGCAGCAGAAGTCGGTCTTATGGCCGAAGGCGGCCCTGCCGCCCCTTGTCTTCTTGTCCCTGACCTCTCCACCCCTTGCTTGGTAGTAAAACATAGCACTGTTGAGAACATCCTTGATGTGGGTGTAATCCTTTTTGTGAATGTTCTTCGACGAGTCCAAGTAAAGAGCGTGGGAGAATCGGGGGCAGATGATGATGAGGACGGCGCGCCCGCCACTGTGCAAAATAAGTACACCTCAAACTAATTAGCCTCCACCGTGCAAATGAATGATTGAAATCGAAGGAAGGATAGCAGCGCGGATGGCTTACACGGGATGATAAGGCACGAGAATCGCCTCCTTGTCCTTATTGGCGAGAATGAAATTGACGATGTTATCCCTCACATATTCACGGTGCTTTGCGCAGACTCCCAAGAAGCCCTCGTGCATGTAGTACAGGTCAGCGACACAGATATTAGATATCTGCTCAACCCCGATGATGTAGTTCATGTGCAAGGCATAAAGGCGGACAAACGTAAAATCCAGCTTCTTCACGTGAAACATGTCGAATATGTAATCGAATCAGAGGAAGAACTTATCTGCGGGGAAGCTGTCGACATACGACATTTGTCGCAGAACGTTAACCACGTAGAGTGGGTATCCTGGATCTTTTGAGGCGATGAGGCCTTTCTCTACCCGCACCACATCGTCATGAAGTCTCCTTAGATCGCCGAATCTGGCCCGTAGCGCTGTTGCAGGTAGGACTGGTTGACCGGGGATATGCCATTTATCCGCATCGGGGATATCTATACGGTCCTGAAGCCGAGGCTGCTGAGGCTGCTGGATCATAGAATCAGCTTTTTTGCCTTTCCTCGTTCTCTTCCTAGACTTCTTTACTACCAGAAAGTCGTCCATGAGGAGGCACCGACACATGACGCTCAAACCCTTAGGAGGCGCCAGTATAGACATACTGTTCAGCTCCATCATCGTCCTCATCCCCATCCATGGCGACGTCATCAGCGACTAATGGAGCCTCCTCCTTACCCCGCCCGCTATCACCCAACCCGACACCCGATGCTAATTGGGTAGGTGGGGTGTTGATGTTCATACCTTGCTGAGGCTGCGTGCTCGTGGGTGTGCTCTCGGCCGCCTCCAGACGAAGCAGACTCTTTGGCCACAACAAGACCCACCCATTGCAACAATCACCAGGCCGTGGCGGTGTCTCGTCGTCATCCCCCGCTAGTATTGGAGGAGGCAAATTCTCGTGGCCCGGTTTGACACTGGCCACAGAAACCTTGAAGACGTTCGGGGGGATCGGCCGGCTGTGGAACAATGGTTCCTTCGGCTTCATTATCGTCGCCTTCCCCACGTCCACCTTCTGGTCGCCAATGGTGTACAATATGGTGCACGGGGTTTCGTCGGCCTGCAAAGAAAAGTCTGCGACGTGAGACATCCGAAAGGCAACCAAAACGAGATATTATACATTTATATTGAAGGGGGCCGGTGTGACAGATACCATGAGGGCGTCGAGCTCAGCCAAAGACGAAGCACCACCGAGCACGTCTGGTTCGGGAGCCGGTGCGGGAGCAGGTGCTGGTGCAACGCTAGTCGAGCTGCTCCCCAAGAAGTCAGCAAGGGGAAAGTCCTCTGCATTTTTTTCTGGATGTTGCCTTGTCCAAGTGAAAACGCCCGTCACAAAGGAAGTAGACAAATCTGCAACCACCTGTTTTGCGGCAGCTACCGCTGTTGCGACTGTCTGAGATGATTTCTTCTCAACCGCAATCTCAACCTTCTTGTCGATGTTTTCTTCAGTTAACCCCTGTCTTTCCTTTCTCTCCTCCGTGGTCTCACGGTAGTACTTCTTCGATGTGGCGCCGTCTCCGACACCGTGCATGTGTCCATACGACGGGCGAGTATCCACTGGTTGACGTTTAAATATGTTCAACGCCCAGTTGAATGGAGTGTCCCACTTGGGCCTCGCCAATGCCTCAGAAGGCGAGTCGCTTTCGGCCGCAATCCGGTGCTGCTCTCTCTGCAAAAGGCACAAGGATCATTTACAAATATGACTAACGTGTGCAGTCGAATTTATCAGAAACTAAAATTACCAGCAGTCTCATGAACTTCGTAATGACCGGTTTTGTCTCATAAACCTTCTTCACTGGGTCCCAACGGTGCCGGGCCCTGAGGACGTCACGCCCTGCGGGACGGTGAAATCCGCCAAGGGGTCTGGGATGCCCAGACTCGCGGCTTCCACGTCCTCCTTGGCCCATTTGGACCTCTTTCCGCCGAAACCACGGCTTCCGAGGTGGTGGCTCCCAATGTTCCTCTCTTGAAGCCCCTTCATGTACTTAGACTTTTTTTGGCAGCTTCGGCCTCGCAAGCCTCCTTGAATATTTGAAACTGCTCTTCCGTGATTGTCGGATTATCCTTTACAATCTCGGAGTAGGGTTCCTTCTTGTCGATGATCTTTGCTTTCACTCGATTTTTCCAGGCGGCCAATGCGTCGCTAAACTTGGTCATGGCGTCTTTGTTTATCTTCTTCATTGTCGGGTCCTCATATGGATCTTTATAATCCTTCTCATTCCGGCCCGGGAACAAGAATATCTGGTGAAACTTCTTTAGGAGGGAGGTCCTCATATTTTCTATCTTCTGTAGTTTCTCATCGTTGATGGTGGCGGTTGTCCGTATGGTGCAGCCTATCTGATTGCTGTAGCATCGACGCGCTTCCTCGGGCGCCTTTGTCTCAAAATTGTTGTCGTCCACCTCCGTGACCACCAGTCTAGTAGTCCTGAGTTTGTTAGGAGGCCGTTGCCTCTTTGCTTTTGGTTCTACACCGGCTCCGCTCCCCGAGGCAACGCCGGTCTCGATGTCGGTCTGAGTCTCAGCGCTGGTCTCGATGCCGGACTGAGTCTCAGCGCCGGTCTCAGTCTCAGTCTCGATGCCGGTCTGAGTCTCAGCACCAGTCTCGATGTCGGCAAGGCTAAAAAATTCGTCTGCCGCCCGGTAGACGTCGTCGCAATCACCAGAACCCCGTCCTTCATCGTTGCTAGCCATGTTTCCTACGATTAAATCTAGACAATTAATTCTAGACCTAATAAAATGAATAATGACATAAAAAAGGCCTATTGTTTTGCATGAACGTTGACTCCTTCCCGGTGCGGCAAATCCCGGGCACAAGATATGTCCTACTTTGTAGCACAAGTCATGCCGAAATTCACGGAAAATTTCGGCATGACCTTTGCTAAAAAGTGGACAAATCGAGAACCTGAATTTTGCCAGAACGGAAATGAATCAACATTCTGGCAAAACATAGGCCACTCGGCTTCATTCCCTGGAAACAACAAAAGGCCACTTGGTTACAATTGAACCACTTCAATGTCGATTATGATCAATGAGCAAACACAATTGAGGATTTTTCATATATCATGACCGCTTCAAATTTGCATCTAGACTTGCAACACTAATAGAAATTTATATTTATTATATTGATTTTTTCTCTAAACTAAATCCTACCACCCTAGTTAACATCTAGTTAAACCTTACTTTCCTAACATTTGTAATTAAACACTACAACCCTAACCCTACTGCCCTAGTAAAGCATATACAATTTTTTCCTACGATGAGGGAGGCAGGGGCATCTCTATCAAATTAACCTAACTAAATTAACCTAACTAAATTCTTTTCCTAACTAAATTAACATAACTAATTTAGAGATAGAGAGAGAGAGGAGGGGTGGGGGCTTATAGAGGATGGCTCCGGTGGTGGCGCGGGAGCAGTGGTGGCAAGGGAGGCGGGGGCGTCTCCGCTGACGGCGAGGGTGGCAGTGGCATCGACTCTGGCTCCGGTGGCGTCGACTGCGGCACCGGTGGCGTTGATGAGGCCACGCGGCTCTGGTGTCGTTGGGGGCGGCTCCGGTGATGTCGATGGCGCGCGGCTCTAGTGGCTCCGAGGGAGTCGACGTCGGCAGGAGACGCGCTATAGCTAAGTTAGCTATAGCGAGTTTCACAAAACGCGCTACTGCTATAGCTATGTAATTTCCTTATCTTCCTTATTTCCTTTTCTGTTTCTACAATGGGGGTCTAGGAAACGCGATGCAGCTACGTTAGCTATAGTGTCTCTTACGAACAAACGCTACTGCTACGTCTTTCTCCTTTTTCCGCTTTCTCATTTATTTTGCTCTACATTTTATTTTTTTTCCTTTATCCTTTTTCTATTTCTTTATTTTTCATTTACTTTTCCATTTGTTTTTTATTTTATTTTATTTCCATTAGCAGTAGCGCTCTCCGCGTGAAACGCGCTACTACTTATGTGCTAGCGGTAGCGCGCTTTCCTCAAGACTGCTACTGCTATGCGTAGCCTATCGGTTTAGCAAAGGGGATATTAGTGGTAGCGCTTTTTCATGCGCACGCGCTACTGCTACTATTGTATCTGTACCGCGGTTTACGGACACGCGCTACTGCTATTTAGCACTAGCGCCCTTTTTTGACATGCGCTACTACTAAATTTCTGTGTATAAGGTTTTCCCTTGTAGTGCCAAGGGACGACTCATTACAATGGGATGAGTCTGGTCTTCAATAAGTTGATCAAAAAATGACTTTACATTAGCCCCCAAGTGCCATGGTGCATGCTGGCAGTGACATGGGACTTGCATATTTGATGTAATCCCAATTTGAATAATGTAGCCCCCAAGTGTCGGGTCGTAAGCCTGCAGCGACTCGGGACTACCTCCATTGTAAAAATAAATCATGTCCATTAATAAAAAAATAACCATTGCGCTGAAGCGACTTTGAAGACCTCCATCATAATATTGGCTATTGATAACCATAATAAAAATCCAGCCATGTTGGCTATCAAAGATTTGAATAATATAACCCGGTTTGGAAAACTGGTTCCTGTGATATTGAATCGTACTACCGGTTTAGGATACGTGTGCAGTAAGAGTGATAACCCAATCTTTAGAAGCCAAAACTTGCAAATGTTTATGATTGTCATATATGGCGACTTTATCATCCAAAGTCAAGTCGGGTTAATCGAAACCACATATATGCTTCAGATATGAACAAAAAGGTCTCAAGATTAAACCAAAGATTGTTTTAAAAAACTTAAGCCAAACAGAGAAAAAATGATACTTCTGATTCGAATACGATCAGTAAACTGGACCAAAAGAGGTTAAGCTAGGATTCAAATATGATCATGAAGCCCCCTAGTGGTTTTGGCGTTGCGCCGATCAAGAGGGTACCGACAACTATGTTCTCTTTGATTCGAATACGACCTATGTTTGAACAGGAAGCCCCCAAATGACCTTGAGAGTTTTTTAACGACTCTGATTCGAATACGATCAAAGTCGGACTCAAAAGGGGTTAAGCTATGATTCGAATACGATCAAGAAGCCCCCTAATGGGTTTGGCATTGCGCCGATCAAGAGGGTACCGACAGCTATGTTCTCTTTGGTTCGAATACGACCTATGTTTGAACAAGAAGCCCCCAAATGACCTTGTGAGTTTTTTAACGACTCTGATTCGAATACGATCAAAGTAGGACCCAAAAGGGGTTAAGCTTGATTCGAATACGACCAAGAAGCCTCCTAATGGTTTTGGCATTGCGCCGATCAAGAGGCTACCGACAGCTATGTTCTCTTTGGTTCGAATACGACCTATGTTTGAACAGGAATCCCCCAAATGACCTTGAGAATTTTTTAACGACTCTGATTCGAATACGATCAAAGTCGGACCCAAAAGGGGTTAAGCTAGATTCAAATACAATCAGCCCCCAATGGTCTTTTGAAGCAGGGTACCTATGTTTGAGTTGTGCCTTGCAACAGACTCTCTTTCGTCCTTTTAATTTTTCCCGAGAACTCGAGCTTTGCGAGAGATAAATTCTTCTTGAACCGGAATTTTTTTCGAAAGGCCTTTAAGTGGCAACATTTATTGAACTATGTTCATGTAGCCCTGGAGTCTTTAAGACGACTCAATGAGTTGACTTGAGATTCTCCACATTTGACCGTGATATAGACCGGTTTGAGTCCTGCATGGGAGAACTTTGCAAGCCAGAGTAATTGCTCTATTAAAGAAATCAATATGTAATATAAAAATATATTGGCTGGATTTCACCTGATACGTCAAGCCAGTAATTATCCACCGCGGAGTTGATGATCACCTTGGTGAAGCTGAAATCAATCACGGCCGAGTCGGCCACGGGAGCAGGTAGATGAGCCGGCCGTGGCGTTGTAAGCCGGCACGACAGGAGAGTCGGCTGCGGCGTTGTAAGCCGGCACGGTGGCAGTGTCGGCCGCGGCATTGTAAGCCGGCACGGCGGGAGAGTCAGTCGCGGCGTTGTAAGCGGGTGCGGTCGTGAGAAACGGCCACAACGTTTGTAAGCCGGTGCGGGAGTCCGTTGAGTAGCAACGACCACCTGTGTTTAATGATGTTGGCGCGCCTCCATCTCCGCAGTATAATGCCACCTTGTAATGAATAATTCTTCTGCATAAAAAATAAAGCAGGGCAAAGTAGTTTTGCTTGGATAAATTAATATGTACCTAAAAATAAATAGGGTAAATAGCACTTGGTATTTTTCGCACGTATGTGGGTGCGGCCATTAACGCGCACTTGGTCTCCACGTATGTGCAAAATCGGGCGGTGAAGCCACCGGCGTGGGCGTCGCAGGCGCATGGGTGTCGTAGGCGCATGGGCGCCGAAGAGAATCCGAGCGCGGCCAAACCGAGAAGGAGCACCGGTGGGTCGACGAGGCGACACCCGGTAGCGGAGATACGCTGGCGTGGTACGGCCACAGTTACGGCAGAATCAAGTCCTCGTTCCTCTCCGGGTCGTAGTTGCTTTAACCAACCCAACTGCTCTCTTCTTCTCTGTATTTCTTCTGACCAAATGGTTTTGGCGAGGTTTACTTTTGTCATGCATAACGATTGTCACCAGCTGGTAGTACTCTAGTTTCATGGAGTTCTCATACCGCCATCTAGTGGTGCTAGTGCTTGTCAAATTGTGAGACTTGTGTCAATAAACAATGTAGTGGAGATCTTTTGCATTCTCTGTTTTCCATGCATGCGCCTGACCGGAATGTCCCCGTCCACGGAGACACCTCCTGCCATACCATATTCATGTCTCGGGCTCACTCTTCTTCTCTTTCTTCTTTCTTTTCTGCTTTGGTAAATAGCTGCAGCTGGAGCGCTTAAAAACGGCTTGTGAGGACAACTTAGATGCGGGCATGGCGGCTCAGCAGAAACAAGCAGGGACGGAGTCCTGCGCAGCAGGCAGCGAGGCCTTCTCTACGCAGAGGAGGCCGGCTTACCGACCGAGCCACGGGTCATGACCCGGTGGTGCAGAACCGCGTGAGGCAGTGCAGGAGAGGCAGCGCCACCCAATCGCGGGGCGCGACCAGGTCAGCTCGGAGATGAAGACGACGACAACTAGCAGCAGTGTGTGAAGGCAAAGTGACCCGGAGCCGAGGGCTCTTGAAGGAATAACAGCAGCAGAGGCGCTTCGAAGCTGCAGCGACGACCTAGAAACAGAGGCCAAGCAGGGGTCGAACGAGACGTCGATCCACAGCAGCAGCCCGAAGGCAGGGCCAGGGTAGCTCGGCGAAGAAGCAAAAGTGGCAAGGTGCCGTTTTGACGAAGGGCGGCCGCGAGTCAAATCCATTGTGGCGGCGATTCAAGGCCATGGCGGGGGGCGCACACTCGGCAGGAAGAAATAAAAAGGCCAGGACGGCTCGCCGTCGGCCGGAGCCACAACGGAGGTCGAAGCAGCCCAGAACGCACGGCGGCAGCTGATGATTGAGGTCCTTTTGATGCTCAGCGGAATGGGCGGTGAGTCAGAAAGATGTCGTCTGAGGACAGCTCAGGAAGCCAGGCGAGGCCGCAGCGGTGCAACGCTGGCGACATGGCGGTCCGACGTAGCTACTGATGCCAAGGACCGCGGCGGTGGGAGAACTCAAAGGCAAGGGGTGCTCCGACGAGGGCGGCCGTGGCGGTCTTGAGCGTTCGCGTGATGACGCGGCCGGGCACACGGGCGCAGCAGTAGGCAGAGCCGGCCGGCGACTTGAAGTGGAGATGAGCTTCGGCGGCCCTCGGCCGGGGCGGCTCACAGCGCCAAAGCGGAGGCTATTCACGGGCAGTGTGAGGGAGGCTCGACGCCCGATGGCGGAGCAACGCACTGGTGTATTGGTTTTGGCAGATCCAGCAGAGGAGGCGAGGCGCGCTTGGACAGGCGGCGGCTCGGATCAGAGGCCGTGAGGGCAAGCCAGCGAAGCAAAAACGATGCCATAGCAGCGTAAGGCAGGTGGCTGTTTGCAGAGGCCGTAGCGACGGAGGTCCGCCAACGACGAGGTCACGGCAGCGATGGAGCCTGCATCCATGTTCACTTCCGGGTCGTGAATTCTCTTTTTGACAGTGGTTGATCTCCAACGGCTACTCTTCATGGTGATGGTCGTGCATGTGCTTGCTTCAGTGGTTGATCTCCAGCGGCTACTCTTCATGGTGATGGTCGTGCATGTGCTTGCTTCATCAAAAACAGCCAACGCATATGTACTAATAATATAGTTGACCCTTGACTTGTTCCTCACTCTGTGTGGACAACAGTACACCTTTTATTAGAAGTAGTCCTACTACCGATCAACTGAAGCAGTAGCTCTAGTCGTCTGTTTAATAGACTTGACTTGGGACTTGACTCCAGCCCACACACGTGCGTGTTGACACGGATTGGTACGACGTAAGTGGCATACGGCAGCTGTAGTTGAATTCCTGTTGGACTAAGCGACGCGTGGCAGCAGCACCGACAGCAAATTCCATCTTGGATCGCCTAGGTCGCGTACCATGACTATGAAATTATTTTTCCGTGATCTGATTTGTCTCACCGCAGAATTTTTCTATCTCAAGCAATGAATTTGGAAAGACAACTTTTATTGTCGCTGGATTTTTCCTTCTTTTCAATCTCCTCTGATGAACTCGTAGTCGATGTGAGGCCCGGCTAAAAATCGGTCTCGATGGATCAATCACGCGTGGGCTGCTATGAATTTTCTTCAGGAGCAGCTGCCACCATGAACACAGAAATCAGCAACTTGCGGGCAGTTCTTGTCTCGGCTAATTTCTCTTGATCTTCATCTCGTATATGTCATTCCGTCTGCTTGCTACGGAGGCGACGTAGATCCTTTACATCCGGTTCTTTTTTATACAGAAATTGCGAACTTCTTGAACCCTAGAAAAGATCCCTCAAAAAACTCAACATCACCGTGCGCAGCCCCACGGTGGGCGTCAACTGTCGTGGAATTGTCACGGCAGATGTCCTAATGTGAGGACTTAGTCGCGAGGCCAGCGCATCTTTGTGGTAGCTTGAGAGGGGTTGATCGGGATGAGATACGCAGGGCAGATCAACGCACAAGACAAGGATTTAGACAGCTTCAGACCCCTGGAAACATCATCCGATAATAGCCCTACATGCTGTTTGTGGCTAGATCTCATTATGCTCATGAGAGAGTCACCGCATAAGCCCCCCCCCCTTTGCGTCTAGCCTAGAGATTGTTTCTTGTCCTTCTTAAGGTGCCCTGCCCCTCCTTATATATGTTGAAGGGGCGGGTTACATGACTAGTCCTAGTAGGATTAGTATTACTCTATTACAAGTGGAGTCCTAGTCTTGCTTCCTTTGTAGGAGAATATTCCTTATGCCTTTCCTCTTAAGCCGGCCCACCATAACATGAGTAGGTCTTCTGGGCCTTGGACCTTGTTATCCATCTGAAACACCCGTCGGGTCATCATTGAGTCTTCAGGCTCGTGAGTCGTCATACCAGTGAACCGCCAGACACGTGAGTCGCCAATCCTCTGGCGGGTTACCAATGAAACGCCAAGTCCGGCCGGGTCATACCGTGGGGTATATCCCCAACACTCGCCCTGCTGAATTGCGGCGTGGAGGTGGTTGTTGATGTTGTTGCAATGGTGTGGTAGATGTGGGTGGTGGCTGTGGTAGACGTGCGAGTACTTCATCGAACTTGGTGTCAATTGTCTTCTCAACGTCATCAATCCTCCCAAGTGCCTTTCTAAAGCTGGCCATCACATCTTCCACCTGTTGACTCAACATTTGTTGAAATTTATCATGAAGCTCCTTCTTCGTCATGTTCTCCAAGTCAAGCTCGCCGGCTTGTGATCCTGCCATGGTTAGCAGCAATAGAAACACACAAGAATATGATCCTACAGACTACTAAAAAGTGGTGGTGGTGGGGTGTCACAAATCCGTCAAGCAAATCTCAAATTCTTACTAGTTCTTACACAGCAGCAGGTGCTGATCGGCAACCGTTTTAGTCAAAAATCTCAAAGCTTGGACACAACAATTGCCAGGTAGTGTCAAACGCACGATGTAGATGTATGTGGAGCTGGAAAGGCTTATGATATGGTAGCAAAAATGTCAGCAATAATCAATTTAGAGATGCAAAGTTGATTAAACGCTCAATGACGGCACTATGCTGGGCCTAGGCTAGACCGTACTATAGACGCGAGCCTAGAACACCAACAAAATCACGACACGACACGTAAACAAGGGAAAAGCACATTCTGGATTTTTGTTGGCACTCTTTTTTTGTTGGCAAAAATCACAATAATGGTGAGTGTCTCGAAACTCTTTCCAAGTCAAAACAACATGATTGGCATGAAATCTTTTTTACTTTCTTTGGAAATCAGGGCAGCGACGACCAAATAGTGCGATAAAAAATCACTATGATGGCACATGTCTAAAAAGACTCAAAAAAGCCTAAAAACAGGATAGGGAAAAATATTTTCACCTGCTGAAATTTTGGCCAAAAAACTGCCTAGGGGTCTCCAGAATTTTTTTCCGAAACCTACTCAGGCAAGGAAACATGAATCTGAAAATAGAGGGATCTCGAAAACAAACCTAATATGAAAAGAACTTGGATTGGTATGGTATCGGACAGTGATAAATGTGGACTCGGATTGATGGCGAATATGCGATATATGTGGACTCGGATTGGTGGCGGATATATATGGTGGTATAGGGCAGCGGTGCTGGGTCTAGTGGGGTGGTGATATGTGGTAATGATGACGATGGTGGGGCGGCGGCGTGAATACCTATGACCAGAACTCAAAATTATAAATGAACTAGACACTAAGACCAACAAGTAGACACGACGATGCAACCAAATATTCAAGAAAGCAAAACTCTAAAAAGATTATGCAAAGGCTCAAATTGGTTCGGATATGATGAACTAACCCTTTTTTGGCCTTTTCGTGGACAATAAGTATGAAGAAGAGACTCGATAGAAACTACGAAAATCTTTAGAATCTCACCGAGCAACCTGGGAATCTGATACCACTTGATAGAGGCGAAGGTGTCCCGATGTTTCGATGAGATAGATATCGTTTCTGTGGGAGTCGACTTTGATGATCCGACTATGAATGTGCGAAGACATCGCGCCTTAGAAATCACTAAACCAACTTCCGAGGGGTTATTGACCACGCCGGAGCACAATCAACCTGACCACGAGGGTCTATTTCCTACGAGCAAATGAAGAACAAGCAAGAAACTGAGATTACAATCTGGATATTGCGAATATAAGAGGAAAGCTTTATTGATGAAATTGGGGTTTTGTGACTTCTTGGTCTGGTCGTTGAACAAAAACGAAGTACGCTAAGTTGCAGCTATGGCAAAATTTTAATCTAAACAAAACCCAAAGTCTAAACGACGCCCTATGGTCTGTATATATGGAGGAAGAGTGGGGAATTTCGTGACCCTTGGAGGAGGGGTCCTAAACCAACCCTAACTATTATTTCCCCACACATACGGACTCTAAAACTGCCTATACTCAAGTATTTCAAAATTACATGGGCCTGGCCCAAAAATAAGGTCGCGCAACACCTATTATAAGCTATGGATGAAATTTATGAAAGGGCATCTTGTATATTTCATCCATGCCCCTGTATGTCATCAAGGGCGCTTCAAAGTACTGAAATATGCACTAGAAACACCGTTCTGGTTGCCTTCGCGGGCGCCTTCATCTCCATGCTTGTTTCTGCTGCCGTGTTCATCCCTCTTGTCCATGCCAGCCTCTACACTACTAAACAACACAAATGTATCCAAGTTAGGCAGCATCATAGCACTGGTACGCACCGGTGCTATACAGACGGTTTTTAACCCCTTTCCGCGACGACATTTGGAACCGTCGCCAAGTGAGTGTGCGATAAGGGGGTCCTTCCCACACGACCCAGTAACCGCCGGGGATAGGGAGCCAAGATGCATATTGTGGGCACCCCGACTCATAAGTCGTGATGACCGAATGCACATGTAGAGTGATCCCAGAGATCAATGCTCACTGAACACACAAAAGCTGAATAACAAGAGTCTTACATCCATACATACCGTCTTACATAAATTATGACCATTATGGTCAAGTCTTACATAGATAAAGCCACAAGGGCTGAATACCAAATAAACTTAAGCAACGGAAAACTTTGTCGAAAAGTAGAACCCATGCCATCTACCTTAACCCTACAGGCATTCTGACTGGGAAGCATCCTAGCTCGCATGTTCGTCTCCGAAGTATTCTTCATCATATCTTGTTCTTTCATGCCTGTCCAATAAAATAACCAGTGGCAAGCCAATGAGTACTTTGAATGTACTCGCAAGCAACCCATGTTTTGGTTCAAGAGACAACAATGCATGATATAGGTAAATTTTTGTAGAAAGCTAAATTTTATTGTGCTATGACATGTTCAATAACGGTTATAACATGCATCATACAAATTCAAGTAACCATAGGGACTGGTTACAGATATCAACATAAATGGGATGGGCATCAACCCAACTCAATCATGTCAAGTCCTTTGACTTGACCCAAGTAGTTCTTCCCACTTATCCAAACACACATATTGGTTTGTAAACATGTGGACGTAGCCCAAGAGCGGTTACCCAACTGTCCTTGACCGTGGACACGGCTATTCGAATAGTTTGACACTCTGAAGAGGTTGCACACTTTACCCACAAGATCCGGGGAACTTTCGTGTCATCCACGACCCGCGGTACCTCAAGTACCCGGGGTAAGCACCCGATCACTCTCTTTCCCTAGACGACACTAACATAGAGTCCACTCGATTGGTAGTAACCCCCATGACCAACATTTCACATCTTAAAATTGTGGAGCCTCGCTCCCATATTCATCACATACCACAAGCACGGGGTACCAACGGTGTGCCGGTGCCCTGTGAAAACAGTCATGGCCGCCCTACCTGGTACGACCCCGTCTCGAGAGAGCGCAACAATGACTCTCCCATCACTAGTAATGCGGGCTCCAAGATAGTATCGGCCTACGTAATCAATAATGCCCTTTCCCATATAAGGGTAGACTGGTTGCACATGTAAGGTTGGAATAACGGTCGCAACTGTCGGATGTGGGGCTCCGGCTAACCCTAAAGGTTCAAACACTTGGGTGCGTGCGAAGTCTTTCCCTCCTACCGATCTACGCTCTAGCTTGCTAAGATCTTGCGGACAAACTCGACAAACTCACAACACAGAAAGACATGGGGTTTATACTGGTTCGGGCCACCGTTGTGGTGTAATACCCTACTCCAGTGTGGTGGTGCTGGATTGCCTCTTGGGCTGATGATGAACAGTACAAGAGGAGAACAGCCTCCTGAGGTTGGGGTGTTCTTGAGCTCAGTGAGCTTGTGTGTGCGTGGGTGGCCTCAAGCCAAGATCAGATCATCCCATCCACTGTGGTGGCTAGTCCTATTTATAGAGGCCCTGGTCCTCTTCCCAAATATCGAGCGGGAAGGGAGCCAACAATGGCAGGCTAATTTGAAGGGGGACAGCTAGTACAAGCTATCCTGACAAAAGCGGTCTTCGCCTGCACAAGCTCTAGTGGTGACGCCGTCTTGGGCTCCACGATGACCTCCGTCTTGCAGTCCATGGTCTTGGTCTTGTTGCACCGAAATGGAAACCTTTGCCTGAGGCCTCGGTACTCTGCGGCTGCGCTTGCCTCCTTTTCACCAAAGAGGAAACAAGGACGCTGCGCGCCCTGGCGCCCGCCTGGTGCCGATCGTCATGGATCACGTCACGAGAGCCTCGTGAGGTTCGCTTTGCCTTGATTTCTCTGCTCCTCGTGAGCCTGCCTAGATAGGACACTCGGGAGGAGGTCCCGCATCGTCCTCCTCGCAAGGCATGGACCCTCGCGAGGGTCTTGGATGCTTTGTTGGTGAAGATGGGCCATACGAACTGCTGGCTCAGCCACATCGTGGGCCGCAGGCAGGCAAGTCTGGGGACCCCCATTCCCAGAATGCCGACAACAACTTAAACCAATCCGTTTTGAAAACAACACACACGCTTACCTCGGTACACCACTTCGTCATCAAGTGGTTACCCAACTCATTATCTCCTACGAGCATAAGTGGGACCCAACAAGGTTTTCGAAAAGTCTTTTAAAACCAATCCACTGAATTTCCCTGATTTTTCTCAAATATTTTTGAAGCTTTAAAATAAATTTAACCTATTAAAGACCATTTCCGGCCTTAAGAAAAAGCCTTTAAATAAAATAGGAAAATTACTTTTAAAATTATATTTTTGTGGTTTATGGGAGTCCAGTATCTAATAGGTTTCAAATATACTCTTTGAAATATTTTTCATACCCCAAATCAAGTACTTGTAGTGCAAACCTCAATTCAGGGTTTTTTGGAAAAACTAATTTTTGAAAATACTATTTGGCCAAATTATTTTTGTAAGAAAATACTATTTTGCACTATACACATGGCACAATCATTGGACAGAAGTTTGGGGCAGGGAGATGAAGTATATAAGGTGGAGTAGTTGACTTTAAAGAGCACTTGAAAATCACAGAGAGAAAACCAACTCCAAATAAAAAGCCAAATAATGCAAAAGTTTTTGTCAAACCACACTTTATCATGATTTAATAGCTTAAGTGTTGTGGTATGAAAATCAGGGTGTGACACATACACAGTACTCCTACTCGTTTGTGCTCGTATTGCCATCGCAGTCGGTATTCTGTGGTGCTACGTTTACGATGCGCGGCCCATCACAAACGGTTTAGTATTATAGAACGTGTATGATAAGCATACAATCACACACATTCGCTTTTCCCAAACCGTATGCAATAACTAATTGAGAACATTAGCTAATTGTCGTACGAGTGCCGAACAGGATTACGAAACGTCAGACCATCGTAACATCGTCGTACACGACAACTATCGCACATGCTATTTTATGGTGCAACGTTTACGATGCACACTTTATCAGAAATAGTTAATGGTTGTGAATGGTGTACGATAAGGCCACTATCACAAATTTTTAGTTTGCCTGCACCATTTGTAATATTGTCTGACAAGGCACACGCTTTGCAAACGGCAACTATGTGCATGCTTGCACAAGTTTCCTCTCTATGAACCATGTGGGATTATGGTGTATATTGCAAACGTTTGTGTTTTACCAACCGTGTGTGCCATAATGATCCGAAGAGCATAATTTCACCATAATTTAATTGCTGCTATTTCAAATTGTACCGGATTTGAATTTGAATATATGATATAGCTTTATTCATATCCATCAGGTTCAAACAACCAATTCATTATTCGATTCATAGGTACATATGTTCAAGAATTACATAAGAACCAAATAAAGAATGATGAACCATAGTTGTATACTTGTACTATTGAAGTTGGTAAAGAAAGAGGCGAAATACATTCTGGTTGTTGAACAAGGTGAATTGGAATGCCCATATTGTGCCCTCCTCCATGCAGAAGGCACACACGACTCTAGTCCAACCCCTTGTGATGGCCGACCGCCCATCCTTCATGGTCTTCATGAAAACATCTAGATAATCATCGTGTTCTGGTAGAAATAATTTAACCTTTGCATGCCCACCAATCATGTAGTTTGATAGGTAATCTTGAGTAAACAGCTTTGGGAACCACTACAAAGGAAAAGGATTCATGCACTAAAAAGAAGGCTGCAGAGTTCTTACTTACCATCCTGCAGTTCGCCGTTGTCTTGGATAAAGTGTAAACAAATACTTTAATTGCCATCTTCTGACCCATTTTACTAACAATCTTTATCAGCTTCCTCACTTGATGCTGGTTCATCGATATCTCATTTCCCCATACGCCGAAAAGGTCGAAGCACGGATATTTACAAATGACATATGTACCTAAAAGCACCAAGTTAATATTAGAAGCTAAACATAAATTGCACAATGATGTAGTACAATACTTTTTTATAATATCTTATAACATCCAATATACTCACATATTAGATGAATTAACATCTTATATTATGGGCCGGAAGGAGTTTACTGCATTCTTACAAATTATCGGCTGATTAACTGCTGTTGTATCCATGGGTTAGAGTTAGTTTGAGCTAGTTCGGGATCAAATAGCCCTGAAGTATATCCAAACATGAGGGTTAGTTTGAGCTAGTTGCATCTAACCCACCAAAAAACTATCCAACCCAAGAGGTGCTAATTCGAGCTAGTTATCCTAGTGCATTTATTGTCAATCTAACCCTGTCATCCAAAAACCTCTTTGGATGGAGTTAGTTCATGATTAGTCATGAGCTAGAAACTAACTCTAACCTCTAGCTAAGTGGAGTATCCAAACATGGATATGTTGTTGTTGTTGCTGCTGCTACTCTTCTACGTATATCTAGACATCATCAGAACATTAAGGTAACACTCTTCCTTCTTGCTACGTAGCCTACGATTGCATTTTAGACATTAAGTACAGTGCATGCTGCTATGTAGCCTCAAATATTTTACATATGGCCCTAGTTAACCTCACGATAAATGGGTTACAGCTATATTCAGATAAAAGTACGATTCACCGATTAGTCCCTTATCAGCCCCCGGCCTATATGGTACCAGCTACCGATATCCTAAACAGTGAGTATATATAAGCCATGGGATGAAACTAACCTCAATGGAAAACAACAATCATTCCCAAAATTGTCTTGTGTAGGAACATCGAGAGGCATGTTAGGCACAACAGGCTAAACATCAACTAAAATTATCCATGGCAGACAAAATAATCTCGAAAAGATAGCTTCAGTGTGTAGGTTTAAGCACGCTAGTAATGCAAAATAAAGTGGAAAGGTGTGTTAACTGCAACATGCCTAACATTTAACAACAAGAAAACATAGTCATTCAAACTGGTATTGTGCCGGTCTAAGTACACTAGTTATTGTTAGATAAAAATGGAAAGGCGTGTTAACTACAAGATGCAGCAACCAAATGTAGTCATTCATAGGGGTATTGTTGAAACTGGTAGTGATGAAATTGAACTGCACAATTCATACTTGCACATATAGAACATCACATTGTGAATAACTCGAATAAACAAGGCATACTACGAACAACCAAACATAGCATTTGAAACTGGACATATGCTAACTACAAACAACCGAACAATCAAAAAACTTTAAAAGAGGCATATGCTAGCTATAACAGGCTTAACTAGAAGCAAATATATGCATTCATATCGGTGTGTTTAAACTAGGTTGATGAAATGTACTGCACAGTAAATAATTGCACATATAGAGCAGCACATTGTGAACAATTGAAATAGACAAGGCATACTGCAAAAAACTAAATATAGATATTAAAATTGGACATATTCTCACTACACTACAAAAGGGACTCGACAAAACAAATCATTGGTTTCCCCCTATGAAGAGGCACGACAAAACAAATTATGGGTTTCCTCACTTGTCATAGATGGGCTCGTTCCCATGGGAAGAGCACGGACCCTGGATGCGCTCCATGTTGTCGCAGATGGGCTCCTTCCCCTTGGAAGGGAACAGCTGTAGGGTGCCCTCCCTGATGTCGCAGATGGGCTCTTTCCCCTTGGAGGAGCAGAGGGCTCTTTCCCCTTGGAAGAGCCAGAGAGGGTGCCCTCCTCGTGGTCGCCGTCGATGAGGTCTGACTTGGAAGTTGTGGATCCCAAGCCAGCGCTGTCGGCATCCTGGGAACGGGGGTACCCAGAGTTGCCTGCTTGCGGCCTAGGGCGTGGATCCACCAATGACCTAGTACGGACCATCTTCACCAGCAACCACTCAAGATCCTCGCGAGGGGCCAAGCCTCGCGAGGCGGACGACACCAAGACCTCCTCTGGGGCAGCCTCACTAGGCTGGCTCCCGAGGAGCAAAGATATCTATGCAAGGGGCACCTTGCGAGGTCCGCGTGACATGAGCCATGAGGACCAAGGCCACCCCTTCGTTCGCGGCCTTATGTTTTATTACGGGCTAGATTTCATGATCTAGCTTCAGACTCCTTCCTTCACATCTCGGCATTTATTGTCATGTGCGAGGCCTTTCTCCGCATTACCCCTCACTTCGGTTTATGGCTCAAGACCTTTAACTTGAAGCCGAAGGTAATCGAGGGGGAGCAAATAGAGTGTGGTGGTGCCACGATGAACAAGCCCCCCAATGCTTTTTGGCCCAAAGGCTCTTTCACAGAAGTTTCCGACCTATGGCAGCAGGAGTGGTTTTACATCATCGAACCACGTTGTACCAAGTGGGCAGCCATAGCTGCGATCCGACCTGGCCCTCCATTATTGCTCGCATCATGGATTAATAAGGGCCTGGACTGGGGATCCATTGATGAAGTGCAGACGCTACAAAGCCGCATCCGGAGCTTCCTTGAAAAGGACACCGGCCTCATCAATGTAATCTAGGTAATGTTAGTCCGCCGGGTCCTGTCGTGCCAGTGACGGCCCCTACGCATGTGGGAGTTCAATCCGGAAGGACCATGGACCCTTCAACACTTCTTTGGAACGACACACAGAGGAATGTGGAAGTTATTCTTCGGGACACGAAGGCAGTGGCCAGATACCACCAAAGACATCGGCCTCGACTGCAATCATCCGGATACCTCGGTAAGCACTTGACTCCCGAACACAGCTTAGTTAAACATCCTGTAATACTGAGAAAACCATCTTCGCACAGGGCTGGGAAAAGAAAGTGGAATGGCCCCTCTTCCCGAAGACTCAGTCGATCCTATGTTAACAAGGATGCTGGCTCCGGCGCCATATCAAGTGCCGACGAAGGAGGGCAAGGAGGAGAACAAGAAGGCCAAAAGGTGACCTCCATTCAAAAGGTACACCAGACATTATGTCTGGGGGATTGGGGCTCCCTCTTCCGAAGACAAAAGAGAAGGGAAAGCCGACATCGCTTCCCCATATGGGAAAAAGAGGACCGCCTCTGAACATTTGGAGGAAGGAGCTCCTAACCGAGGCAAGATGTCCTTGCCAAGCGGTTCGGGTTCGGAAGACGATGTGGACGCGCAGTTCCTCCGTAAGGACAAGCCTTTAGCCAAATCGTAAGTGAACAAAGGTGTCCTAAACATATCCCGTTCCTTTCCGCTTACAAGGGCAACATCTGAAAATATATGTTTGCAGTCCGCTGCGCAGTATCCCTCAACAGTCCTCCTCCTCAGAGGATCTTTTTCCGGAGATGATGGGAAGCGAGACACCTCGCCAGACCCTCTCGCCCGATAGGGTGGACGACTTTGAGGTGTCCTCCCGGAGGATTTCTCCTGATCAAAAAGTGGTGTGAGGGACAATGAAGACCGCACCCGAAGGTGATACTTCGGCGGCCCAGGGTTTGGGGCATGCAGCCCCTTTGGGGACCAATAATAACGGCCTCGAACTATCCGGTTTATAGCTGGAGACAATTCTAGAGTCGAGCAAACACATCCCTTCGAAGGGATTCTGTACTCCCATCGTCACTTCCAAGAATCAGGAGGCACCGGATACCTTGATGGACGTGTTGCAACGTGCGTCCATCTCAGAGGGACATCGTACCTTGATGGGTACAGTAGCCGAGAGGATTCTGTCCGCGAGAAGCGGAATTAATGAAGCCTTCACGGGCCTGCTAAGAGGCTTAGAGGT
This sequence comes from Triticum urartu, assembly GCF_003073215.2. NCBI lineage: Eukaryota > Viridiplantae > Streptophyta > Magnoliopsida > Poales > Poaceae > Triticum > Triticum urartu. The sequence goes on from NC_053023.1 coordinate 253,100,815, forward strand.
ATGCAATGTAATATCTTCGATTGCACTTTACATGAAAAAAATGCACCCGTGAATAGATAGTAGCCCCTGAGACTCTGGTTGGCGTCCAAGAGGAGGCAATAAGAGGATCAAAAAAGATATACCCAGGAAATAATCTAACTAAGTGGAACACATGCTGTTTCATCCACGGAGACTGCCCGTGCTATGGAGGTTGCGGATCAGAAACGGAAACTTGATGTGGCGGATGACGACATCAGGCTTATTAACAGGCGGCTTGACGAGGCGCAAGGTATGTTTTTGGGGCAGTCAGTATATGTATGTATAATAATATGAGCACGAAGCTGAGAACTATATACTGAAATATGCAAAATTGCAGATGGTGCTGCCGCGGTTGAGGCCCTGCGGGCTCAGCTCGTCCGGGCCAAGGAGCAAGTCAGGATGAGTAATGTGGCTGCCAAGAAGGCAGCTGGGGAGTTAAAGGCCGAACAGGCTGCTCGGCGCCAGTGTGAAGAGAGAATATCTTCCATAGAGCAAGATCTAAAGGATGCCACTGGCAAATGCCGAGCACTCAAGGAGGAGAACAAGGCCAAAGTAGCCGAACTCGAGAAGGCCTTACGAGAGGTGAGAGGTGCACGATCCGAGTCGAGAGCGGCTCGGGAGGAGATCCGGCAAGCCAGGGAGATAGCGGCCGGTAAGCCCTTTCTATTACAGACTAAATTCGATGATCCGAAGTATGCCCTGCTTAATCAAATGTGGAGTTTTCCAGTCGCGTTCTATGACTTGCTATGGAGTACCTCTGATGCGGCGCAGTTTTACCAAGTGCAAGAAGGGTGTGCAACAGAGAAGCTTTTCTGGTCACTATTCGGCACGCCAAAGCGCCCGCTATTGCTGAACGAATAGATGGTCCAGTGGGCCGAGCTCCACAAGATATCCGGTTCTGCCATGAAGGACGTCGTATTCTGGCTGTGGCCGACTGAGCCAGTCCCGAATAGTTATTTTGGTTTGGTGCAACGACTTGTGGATGTGGTGTCGCGTATCGACGCCATAAAGCGATGAGTGTGCATTGAAGGTGCATGGATGGCCTTTGCCTATCTCAAGACGAATTGGGCGAAGATGAAGGCCACCAATATTGTAGCGAAGAGTCCACCCGGGGGCAAGGACAACTACACGCTGGAGCAGTATTTTGAAGATGTCCTAGAGGGCACCCGCTTAATAGAGGGTCAGTGCTCGACGGATATGATCTTTGAATGAATGTACCAAGATTGTAAAAAACAATATTATGATATATTAAGGCTATGTTTTTATACTTTTTCCTAAAAGTTTTGGTTCCTCCTGTGTGGCCGTCCTTATACAATTTTGAAAGTTCTCCAGTCGTCGGCTTCGGCCCCCACACATAAAATACAAGGGTTTTCGGAAAAGCACTTGATCACTCTTGACCCAACATCTTGGTCCGTGAAGGAGGTGTCAAGGCAGCGAACTAGGCAATCGGACTATAGGGCTTTAAAACTTTCACTTAGCCATAGGAGTTTGACGGTGGGTCTACGATATAGCCCCTGGTATGTACGCGGTTATCCCAATATGGTGCGTTACATAGGTGACCTTAAAACGGTCCTTCGTGTAATACGAAAGGAATCACGAAAGATTCTGACAAGTCATCAAGTGGTTGACCAGCTCTCGCCGCATCATGATAGTCAATTTTTGGCTTTCTCTACTGAGGTGCTTAACCAAATGAACCAGAAAAACAATCGCACTAGTTCCCCCTGTACTACCCTAGACGATAGAGCAGAACGTAAGGTAGTAAGCACAAGAGCCGGGCAACCCAACTATTGACCAAAGACATGATTCAGAGCTGATGCATATAAGGCCAAACTCGTGATGCCAAAGTGTGCTGTAAAGCTGTTCGGACTTGTCGTCGACTCACTTGTTCCCATATCGAGCCCCTGGGAATTTGTGCCAAGGTGCGTGTGTGAAACAACCGAAGAAGCAAAATTCAGCTATATAGAAAAAATGAATACTAAATAAAGATTATGTTCACTAGGACCTGATTGATACGTCAATCGTCATCTTACAAATAATAACGCCTCAACCCAGGCTATTTGACATGCCGGGGGTCGAAGGCTGAGGAAAAAAAGCACTTTACAGGCTCGAAATAGAGAGTGCGGTCTACAAAGAATTATTTGGACCTCCTGTCACACGTCTGCGCCGCCTTGCCTCGGTTGAAGGACTCCTTAATAGGAATAGCCTTTGAGTAGGTGTATGAAGCCGAACTCCGAAAGAGTCCGTGAGATGACCAACCTTTGACCCACCTGTGGTAAAAGATAAAAAATGGTATTAGAAAAGAAAAAGAGGCTGCAGGAGTGCTTGTAGGCCTGTCCATATTGTGCCTCTGCCGATGACCAGGGTATTTTAAGTGCATAATTATGTATGCGTTGAATAAACTTCGCAGGCATATGAGGCGAATGATGAAGGTCGAACTGCTAATCCAGCCCTGAGATTGATCGGTCCTATTTAATAGAGGCCGGTGGCTTAATGGCCGATAAGATATGCGGCTTGATGAGGCTGTTTTGTACTTCTGCTGTTTTAGCCATAGTGTGACCCTCTATATGGAGGGAGCATTCTGTATTTCCATTTATTGTTATGATGCCACGTGGACCGGGCATCTTAAGTTTTGCATGGGCGTAGTGTGGGACCGCATTAAAATGAGCAAAAGCAGTATGCCCCAGAAGTGCATGGTAGCCAATGCGGAACGGGGCAATATCGAAGGTCAAGCCTTCACTTCCAAAGTTGTTCGATGAACCAAAAACTACTTCCAATGTGATGGAGCCCTTGCAGTGAGCTTCTACGCCAGGTATTGCTCCCTTGAGGGTAGTTGTGGTGGGCTTGATTCTTGAAGGATCAATGCCCATTTTGCGGATAGTGTCTTGGTAGAGTAGATTAAGGCTGATGCTACCGTCCATAAGGACTTTCGTGAGATGTGACCCATTGATGATTGGATCGAGGACCAGGGCTGCGTGACGGATACTAACTGGGTGATCCTTGTGAAAAAAAGTGATCGGGCAGGCCGCCCATTGGTTAAATTTTGGTTGGACCGACTCTATCGCGTAGGTGTCCCGTGGTGCGCACTTGCGCTCCCCTGTAGGGGTGTGCGTCACGTATACTATGTTTACCATTTTTTACTTCGGGGGGAAATTGGTTCTGACCCCCGATGTTTGGTGGGTGAGTCTCTTCGTCATCGTTGTCACTGGGCGGCCCCTTCCCTTTGTGTTCGGCATTAAGCTTGTCGGCTTGTTTGAAGACCCAACAACTTCTATTGGTATGATTAGCGGGTTTATCTGGGGTGCCATGAATCTGGCAGGGCCAATCTAGTATCTTGTCTAAATTGGATGGTCCGTCTTTGTTTGCCTTGAATGGCTTTTTCCGTTGACCGGGTTTGGAGCCGCTGAATCTGGCGTTGACCGCCGTGTCGTGCGTTCCTTCATTATTATTTCGACGCTTGTGTTTATTGCGTCATGACTTGCCATTGCTGTCTCGAACTTCAGAAGTGCCCGCGCCACTGGTGATGTTGCTTCTACGAGCGAGCCAGTTGTCCTCTCCTGCGCAGAAGCGGGTCATCAGAGCGGTAAGGGCTGCCATGGATTTTGGTTTTTCTTGTCCAAGGTGGCGGGCGAGCCATTCGTCTCGGACACTATGTTTAAAGGCCGCGAGGGCTTCAACGTCCGGACAATCGTCAATTTTGTTCTTTTTAATTAAGAACATATAGTCCAGAGCTTCCTGGCAGACTCCCCGGAATGCTGAATAATGTGACCTAGGTCATCGGCATCCGGAGGCCGGACATATGTACCTCAGAAGTTATCGTGGAAGGCATCTTCCAAGTCCTCCTAGCTGCCAATGGAATTCTCGGGCAGACTGTTCAGTCAGTGCCGAGCTGGCCCCTTGAGTTTTAGCGGGAGGTATTTGATGGCATGAAGATCGTCCCTGCGGGCCAAATGAATATGGAGAATAAAGTCTTCAATCCATACCGCAGGATCTGTGGTTCCATCATATGATTCGATATTCACGGGTTTGAACCCTTTTGGGAATTCATGTTCCATTACTTCATCAGTGAACCAGAGGGGGTGTGCGGTGCCTCTATATCGGGCCAGGTCATGACATAGTTCGGATGGATTCCGTCTGCGGCTTTCGGTGCGGACGTGATTGTGCTTGCCATGTTCGGCTTGATAGCCGTCGTCACGCGTCGGGGCACGCTCCCGTGATCCGTATATCGATCTGGTCTGACCTGCTCCACTGACAAGGTCCCGCCGTAGGTCATATGTATGTCCCCGAGCTATTTTATTTTTGCCTTTATGGCAAGATAGTGCTCGCTGGTGTTCTTCTTGAGTTGCCGCTTTGTCTCGGCCGCGTTGTGGTTGATCAGCCGCATTACATGCTGATGGTACTGGCTCCAGCGGCTCATCGTCCAATTGAGGTAGCAATTTGTGCTTTGGATAACTTTTGGATGGGCGCTCGAGGCCGTATTCCTCGGCTGCCAGGACATGAGTCCATCTATCGTTGAGTAGATCTTTGTCAGCTTTAAGCTGATGCTACTTCTTTTTCAGGCTCCTTACAATGGCTATTGGCCGGCGCTTGAAGCACTCCTACTCGAGAGGTTCCTCAAGCACAATAAAATCGTCGTTGCCAAGTCTCTCCTCTTCCTCGGAGAGCGGAAGATAATTACTGTCCTCTGAGTCTTCGTTGATGGCCTATTCATCAGGGCTAACTTGCTTGTCTTCTCGTTCGTCCTGTTTTGAAGTTGGCTTAATGGGGTCTTCATTGTTTTCGGCATCGTTTGGAGTATTGTTTTCTCCTGTGCCGGTATTGCTGTCTTTTCCACGGCGTGACTTGGAGGGGCGCCGCTGACGTCGGCACTTTGATTGTATATCAGGAGGTTTATCCTCGACTAGGTCTTCCTTGTCTTCGTCTCTATTTTCTTTGGGTGTATCCACCATGTGTACGTCATATGAGGGGCTGGTGGTCCAGGGCCCGGTAAATGGCGGGTTTTGGGCCTGCTCCTCTTCGGCATCGTCCTCCATACCCTTGATGTCTTCAGAGCCGTAATCAGGTTTGTCGGTTAAGTCCTCGACAGTGGCTATTAAGTAGGAGGTGGGTGGGAAGTGAAATTCCCCATCATCAGGCCCCAGTTCAAACCAGATATAATTCGGCTGTGGGTCCCCTGCTAAGGAGAGGGTTTTTAATGAGTTTAGCACATTGTCTAAAGGTGAGTGACATAAGATGTCTGCGGCACTGAATTCGACAATCGGCACTTGATCAGGCTCAGCGGGCGCGGGTGCGCATAGTTTGGTGCCAATGGCCGGAGACGAGTCCGGTATTCCGGTGACACGGATCTCGCACGAAATTGGGTCTGTGTGCGCCTCCAACGCCGCTGATTCTGCGGCCTTCGTGGAGGGGTTGAGCTTCCTGTCTTTGGATGGCGCAGTCTGCTCCGGATCTAGGGCCGGAGCACTTACAGGTGCTATCTCATGTGCATGGTCCGATGATAGATTTTGGTCATGCTCATCGCGGTGGCAGGGAGCGGCTGCCATGGGCTGGAATCCGTCGAAAATCAAGTCTCCGCGGATATCAGCAACGTAGTTCAAGCTTCCAAACCTGACCTAATGGCCAGGGGCGTAGCTGTCGATCTGCTCTAGATGGCCAAGCGAGTTGGCCCGCAGTGCGAAGCCGCCGAACACGAAGATCTGGCTGGGGAGAAAGACATCCCTCATGGCCACATTGTTGTAGATGATTGATGAAGCCATCGAACCTTCTAACGGCGACACAGTGGAACTCTCAATGAAAGCACCAATGTTGGTGTCAAAACCGGCGGATCTCGGGTAGGGGGTCCCAAACTGTGCATCTGAGGTTGATGGTAACAGGAGATAAGGGGCACGAAGTTTTACCCAAGTTCGGGCCCTCTTGATGGAGGTAATACTCTACGTCCTGCTTGAATATATTGATGAGTATAGGGGTTACAAGAGTTAATCTACCACGAGATCATAATGGCTAAAACCCTAGAAGTCTATCCTATATGATTATGATTGTGATCGCCTCTACGGACTAAACCCTCCGGTTTATATAGACACCGGAGGGGATTAGGGTTATACAAGTCGGTTACAGAGAATGGAATCTTCATATCCGAATACCAAGCTTGCCATCCACGCCAAGGAGAGTCCCATCCAGACACGGGTGAGAGAATCTTTAGTCTTGTATCTTCATGGCCCAACAGTCCGACCCATGTCAAACAGGCCGGACGCCTGAGGACCCCTTAGTCCAGGTCCCTTACTAATCGCGGACGGACAAGCCAGGGCGCGCGACCCGGTGCCCCGCCACCACGGGAGCCGCGCACTGGCCGTCTTTCTTTAGGATTTTCGCATGAGAAGACTAGGCACGTCGTCTGTGATCGGGTCCGTCCCTGCAGCGGCGATAAACCCAACGACAGAGCTCTATCTGGCGGGCCGGACGCATTCACGTCACCTCTTGGGGTCGTTGGTGTTTGGCCTTCTCATGTGATCGCCTCAGGATATTCGTCTGATGCAGGTTGCCTAACCATCTCGCAGGGCCACCACAACCATCAAGAATGAAGACTAGGCGCAACCCGCCTTGTTGTAGGGCCTCATGAGTCCCGCGCTGGCTCACGAGTGCCCAGACACACCTCGTCTAGCCCTTTCATGCAAGCCACGTGTCAGTGCAGGGTTGTACATGCCCTGGGGGCTCCACTCAGAGGGAGCCCTCAGCCACGTACCAGTGGAAGCACCATGCTCCGTGCTGGCAATCGACATGGTCGAGGAGCGGCTATGCCCGTGCAAGTGCGGAAGTGCTATACTCTGTGCTGGTGATAAACAAATGAGGGCGGCCCCTTGGCCACATTAACCTCAGGGAGTCGTCTGGCTGAGTGTCCAACCTCACCGCAACACTTTCCCCTCGAGAGAGTTGCACGAGGGGGCTGGGCACGGGGGCTATGCTTAGGTCAGCCTAGCGTACGCCGCCCTGCCAGGTCCATCGGACGTGGCCATCGCGCGCCCTTCCCGAGCGAGACCTCGGCGAGGAAAGGTATGAAAGTCTGTTTGTGGGTCGAGGGGGACTCCTGAGCATCGTGACTCAGGAGCCTAACTGGCCATGTAACCCCTCACCCCTTGGTCCTGCCCTGGTGATCCAGACGGTCCAACTACGAGTGAGGTATGTGCGGGGTCGGGCTTTGCCGATGTAGAACACTAAGGCCTACTATCACATCTCCTCTTCACGGGCTGTTTGCGTGTCAAGGGGGACTCCTGAGCATCGCGACTCAGGAGCCTAAGTGGCCGCGTAGCCCCTCACCCCTTGGTCCCGTCCTGGTGATCCGAACGGTCCAATGGCGGCTGAGGTATGTGTGCGCTTTGGCCCTGTCGACGTAGAACATCAAGCAAACGAGAAGGAGGTTGCAGAATCTTATCGAGATACTACTAAAACATATTGTCCCTTAAACATCAAACAAGAGTTTTAACTCCTCCATGCGGCACGTCGCATGTCGCCGGAAAGATCGCAGGAAAGTAAAAGCAGGAAGGGGAACCAGCGAGCCTCCTCATCAGCCTTGGACGCCGTCGTCCGGAAGCGCCCGCTCATCGGCAGCATCAACATCACCCATGCCAATGGTCCTGGTCAAGGGATTGGTGGCACCATCGTCTGGAGGCACGGAGTTGATGGCAAGGAACTTCTTCAGCAAGGCCACCACCTGGACCTTCATGGCCTTTGCAGCAGCTTCGCAGTGCCCCTCATCCACAGGCTCGAGCAGGACACCAAGGTCGGCATTGGGGTCGCGAGGGTGAAGGTGGCTGAGGACGCGCGTCAGGGCCGATGAGGAAAGTGTGCGCGCTTCCCCCTCCACCATGGCTCCGATCCCGTCAGCAACATCCTCGAGCACTTTAATAAGCTGAGGAAGTAGTTGGGCGGGGCCGTTGTCATCAATCACCAAAGGCTTCTCTAGACCCTTCTCGTAGAGCCCCTGCAGCGCCTTGACGGACCTCTCCTCAAGAGACTTGAAGGCCTCACGATCCTCAACAAGAACCTTTGCCTTGGCCTCCAGCTGGACCTTCCCCGCCTCCACCTTTTTCTCCAGTTCCTTCATGCGGCTGCGTTCCGCGGCCTGCTCCTGAGCCAACTCCCCAGCTCAGCGTCACGACCCGCGATCGTGTCCTCCCGGTCCTTCATCTTCTCCTCCTCCGCTTTGCGATCGCGAGCCTCAGCTGCATGCTCATTGCACATGGTCTCCAGCTCGGCCTCCATCACCCGGCAACACTCCTTGGCGGCTTCGGCATCCTTCAATGCTGCCACCTGGGCGGCCGCGGCATGGTCGACAGCCCGCTTGCCCTCCTCGAAAGCCGTCGTGGCTTGACCCCAGGCCTCGCTCACGGACGCGTCGGACCGTTGCCACCCCGAGATCAACTCCAGGTTCCCTGATGCCAAATGACGGTCGGCACCTCGAAGGTCACCCTGAAGCTCGGTCATCACGACAAGAGCCTCCTCCAGAGGGTCTGGTGAAGCAGCTGGATCGCGTACCGGTGCAATGACGGGAGGAGGAGGAGGCAGAGTCACCACCTACATGTCGACGACAGAAGAAGGGGCCGGGGGCTCCTGAGCCATTGGGACCTTAGCCGACGAGCTGGGGGCGGACGCCTCCAGAGCTGGCTGGGCGGGCGAGGCCATTTTCTCCTGAGGACGGTCCTCTGTGCCTCACGAGGAGGACCGGGCCGGAGAGGCGCGGGCACCATCGCTGCCTCTCCACACCAGAGGGGGTGTGGTCGCTCCCTCTCTCTTCTTCTTCGCCGCCGGTGTCGGCCTGATGGCGCAAAAGGAGAGCTCAAGAAATAATGGCAAAAGCAAAAACAAAATCAAGGGAAGGTGCTTACTGGTCCACGACGACGTAGTCCCTCAGCCTCTTCAGAAGCACGGAGGCCGGAGGCCTTGCAGCCCGTGCCACCGGCCCGCGAGTCCCCAGAGCGGACAAGGTCACGGAAACCAGCCCCGTAACGACGCTGTTCATGAAAAAGGGATAGAAGGTACTACCTGAGGGCTCTGCCTCGTCGGAGCCAGTCCGAAGCATGGTCTTTCCCCCTTGTTTGTGCTCTCTGCCATGATTAGGCGCGTTGCGGCAAGGTTCTTCTCCGAGACGCTAGGAGCACTCAGGGCCGGCTCGAACTAGGAAGGTGAACCCGTGGCCTTCGCCTTGTCGGACGCCATTGGCTGCAAACTCGTAGAGGGGTTCACGCAGATCTAGAGTCTCTCGGGGCAAGAAAGAGAAGGAGGAAGGAGAAGGAAGGCAATGAAAGCCCTGCGGCGTGCGCAAGCCTTTTGTCAGCCAAGGACAGTTGTTGAGGCAGCATGGGGAAGCGGAGACACCCACGACCTATCAATCGCCACGCGTCAATTGAGGCCACAGACGGTTGGGGCCCGCGGCGCTCCGCACTTGCCCTTTGGCTTTGCCTTGAAGCCAAGTCCGAGCGCGCCTTGGGCCCGGGGGCTACTATCGGCGTCCTGGGAACAGGGGTACCCAGAATTGCCTGCCTGCGGCCCACGGCGTGGCTCCACCAACGGCCTGGTACGACCCATCTTCACTAGGAACCACTCAAGACCCTTGCGAGGGGCCAAGCCTTGCGAGGCGGACGACACCAAGACCTCCTCCGGGGCGGCCTCGCTAGGCTGGCTCCTACGGAGCGGAGATATATATGCAAGGGGCACCTCGCGAGGTCCGCGTGACGTAACCTATGATGACCAAGGTCAGGAAGGCACCAACAGGCGCAGGGTGCTAGTTTCCTCTTTGGTGCTAAGGCAGCGGGCGCAGGCGAGGAGTCCCGAGGCATCAGGGAAAGGTTCCCATATCGATGCAACAATACCAAGGCCAGCAGGATGGCATGACAGAGGTCACCGCGGAGCCCACGACGGCGTCACCACCAGAGCCTTTGGCAGGCGAAGACCACCTTTTGTCAGGATAACTTGTACTAGTTGTCTCCCTTCAAAATTGGCCGTTGTGGGATCCCTTCCCGCCTAAACATTTGGGAAGAGGACCATGGCCTCTATAAATAGGGCTAGCCACCACTATAGTTAGGGATCGGCTCATGTTGGGATGGATCATTCGGACCATCCCGAAGCACACCAGCTCATCGAGCTCAAGAACACCTCTCCTCAAGAGGCTGTTCGTCCACTCTACTAGTTCATCCTCAACCCACGAGGCAATCCACCACACCACACTAGAGTAGGGTATTACACCACAACGGTGGCCCGAACCAGTATAAACTCTCATGTCACTCGTTCCTTGGGTTCGGCGAGCTAGGCCTAGAGATCGTTGCGAGCACGAGCTAGGGAGAGAGCGAGATCTTCATGCGCACCCCAGTGTTCGAACCTCAAGGGTTTGCCAGAACCGATAATCCAATAAGCGCCGCAGAACGTGTCCTTCAGGAATGACAAAAGGGGCTCGATGGCGATGTAGGATGGCAAATTCTTGACAGCAAGCTAGAGGAGATCAGTGGCGGGGCCATGGATGAGATTGACAGCGGTTGAACCCGAGGGGTGGGGGCGGGCCACTTAACCAGTGACATAGCCCGCCTCAAGACGTCGCTGTCGACGACCTCGATGTCGTAGCTGTCGTCCGTGACATACCCGCATACTCTAGCCTGCTGATTGAGTGCATGCGGCAAGTAATAGTCGTCAGCTTCCTCAACGACGTCGGGAGAAGAGACCGGGATACACCTCTTTTGGGCCAGTCGCTCCTCGACCTCCACGGGAAGCGTAGCCGGGTTTAGGCTACGACGCTTTGGAGTGTGGGATGGGGATCTATGGGAAAGGGAGCGTTTGGCAGGCGTCATCTAAGAAACTCAAGGCGGCCTAGGTATGGAGATCGATTGGTAAGCTGCACGGGCAAACCGGCAGATGTTGACAATGGAGGCCTTGCAACGGTGGCGGGGACCTTGCTTGGGTTTCGAGTGAGGAAGGGTGTGTGTATGTGTGTGCGTGCCCAAGAAGGTTTTGGTGTGTGTGTGTGGAGGGGCGTGGGTGTGTGTTTGAGGAAATGACGCTAGTACTAAATTTTTTACTACGCGGGAGTGAAATGCCGAGGCTATTAAATTTTTTGATGATGGTGCATTGCACATAGTTTGGAGATAACAACCGTGTGTTATGAAACAGAAAACCCCTCGAGGCGGCCATATATTTTCAAGGGATGCATGCAGGATTGGGAACAAGAAACATCACACATGGTGGAAACACAATAACTGTGTGTTATCAAACAGAAAAAAGCTGCAGGCGGGTAGATATTATTGAGAGGAGAAGCCTCGTGGAGCCCAATGTACTATGCGGATGTGTGCGTGATAGGGGCACCGGCACGACACATGGTTAGTTTGAGTGAACCGTGTCTGTTGCGTCATCCGACTTGTCTAATATTCACAAATTTCGCGAAAAATGATGCGGGAGAGGGTCGGAACACGAACATGCTTGCATGTGGACCAAATTTATGTATGAAAATGGTGGTTTGATGTTCAAATACCAAATTCAACTTCGATGTGGCACCTATCTCACAAAGCGCACGGTATTGCTTGCCCCCTCATGTCGGCATGAAGGGAATCCTAAGCTATGAATGCATGCCCCCCCAACCGAGGTTCACCTAGCCAAGTGCGAAGTAGCTAGCAGCCCCCCTTGTGTCGGCACCAAAGGAATCCACGGCTATGAATGCATGCCCCCCAACCGAGGTTCACCTAGCAAAGTGCGAAGTAGTAGCCCTCCCTCATTTCGGCACGAAGGGAATCCTAAGCTATGAATGCATGCCCCCCAACCGAGGTTCACCTAGCAAAGTGCGAACTAGCAGCCCCCCTCCCCACACACTTTCAGCCAATGGGCCAGAGAGGCATCTCACCAAGATGGATCGTAAAACGGACCAAGAATAATCCACCTTGGTCGTACAACCTCTCTCTTGTTGTTGGTCAAAGTGATGGCCGTCAATGCGACCCCGGAGATGGGCTAGCTCGCCAATAATCACGCAAGTAGCTAGTCCCCAAAGACAACAACTGCATGCGTGTGGCCCAAACATATGTATGGAGAGGTGCGTTTTTGAATACACAATGGAACAACTTTGATGTGGCATCGTGATTTCGAACTAGAAATCCCCACACTGAGTAGCTTGACGATGCATATGTATGTTACACCACACTTCAAGCCAACGACGGTGATTCATGCATGCATGCATGCATGCGTGCATAGTATATGCGCTCAAACTTAATTAGGTCTGAATCTCACCATGACCTATACTACGATAACATGAACCAAAGGAAGAATCTTTCATGGTAATCTATCTTGTTGTCGGTCAAGGTGATCATGGATATCCACACGGGCCCATGAATATATAGGCTTATCGCCGATAACCACGCGAGGGAGTGTACCATTTGAAGACAACCACTACATTCATTTGTATGGAGCTGATGCATGCGTGCATGTTTCAATACCATTTCACAACATTGATGTGGTGTGTGCGTAAAAAATCATATAGTCCCCACACAGAGCGAGATCAGTTCATGACGTGTCATTGTACTAACCACATCGACTCGACGGGAGGGATTCATGCATACACATGCATGTGTGTGTGCTCAAACTGTATCATGTCATCCCAGAGCATGACCTATATATATACCGTATTACAAGCAAAAAAATAATCCCCTCCTAAGTCAAATTAGCCTCTCTAGTTGTCAGGTAAAAAGTAGTGATGTACCAAACAGGCCCACAGATGGAAAGCATTGATATCACTGATAACCGCTTAAGTGGGTGCAAGAGGACAAGCACCATCACTTTGCATGTGGGTCAAACGTAAGTTGAATACCCAAAATGCACAACTTTGATGTGCCACATGCCTCAAGAACCGTAAACCCCCCACAAAGAGCGAGGTTCATGAAGCGTACTACATATGATGGTCCCCTTCCGCCTCTTCGATGCATACTATATTCTCCTACCGTAATACAACCCAAAAAAGAATCCTCCTCGATGGTGAAATTGATTAACCTCTCCCGATGTAGGTCAAAGTGATGCATGCATCGACGATGGTCTCGTGGGCCCATAGATGGAAGCGTCACACGTGAGTGTCCTAGGTAGGATAACCAACGCCTGCATCCATGTGGCCCAAAGAGGTGTTGTGTGCTGTTTGAATAGCCAATTTCATAACTTTGTTGTGGCATGTGCCTCGGAAACCAAAAGTCTCCACATTGAGTGAGGTGTACTTGTTCACAGACGAGTACGTATAGTATATATGCTAGTCCCATCCCACCTCTTTGACGCGTACTATATACCACCATAACACAAACAAAAAAGTTTCTATCTTGCCGGTCAAATTAACCTCACTAGCAGCTATCCATCCAAGTGATGGACGGTGACCTCGCGGGCCCACAGAAAGCGTCACACGTGAGTATCGAGTTTCGTGTAGGACAACCATCGACTAAATGTGGCCAAAACATGTATGTATGAAAGGATTGTGTAATGTTCTAAATAACGAATTCACGACTCTGATGTGGCACCTGCCTAACAAAATGGCCAACCCACATGGTGGCCCACAACTCATAGTGTACTGCAAGCCACTCGCCACCCCCAGACGCACACACCCACACACACACACACCGCGAATCCACCGCAACTACGATGCATGTTAAATTATCCCGTGGTGAACATATGTTACCAAAGGAGGGACATTTTAATTTCGAAAAAAATAGAGATCATTAAGACGTTTTATTACATTAATTGATTGATTTTCTACGGGTATAATGTGCAAAAATCAAATTTGAGCTACATGCACACGTGACAGTGCACCTAAATGGATTGCAAAAACACATGTGTCTCAATGGGTGCATGTTTACTCCCCGTGCAAGAAATTTCAAACATTGAGAATCTTGATTTTTAAATTCTAGTACATCCAAAACTTATTTGAAGTTCATGAAACTTATCATGTTGTCATATGGACACCAATACAAAGTGGCATTGTACTTTTTTTTGTCAAATTTGAGACTGGTTTTAATGCAATCTTTATCTAATTACAAACGGGAGATTATTAATAATTGGGAACCAATATCCCAAACGGATTATTTATTTGAACCGTGAGTGTTAGACCAACAATGGATACGTGCCATGCTTTGGTTAAGCAATAAAGTGGCATCATTAATCATCCAAATAGAAAAACAATATACGCGCCGCCACGCGACCCGTGTGCCATGCGAGTAGGAGTGATTTGACGGGACACATGCGAGCAGTCCGCCACATAGGCAGACCGGGAGGCGTGCATGCAGGTGTGAATTGACGGAGGTGTGCTTGCTACGCAGTGTAATCAAGAGGCATGCGACTAGCTGTGTCAAATGACGGTAGGCATGCCAGCAGTCCGGTGCACAGGCTCACCGGGAGGCAAGCCAGCGGTTGGACCGCCGCCCGCCTCTCTCCTTAGAGCACATTGCAAACAAAGCATAGAACATGGCTAATGCGACAACCAGAACTACACATGCTAGTTCCTTCTTGTCTCTTGCTTTCATCTATTGCCTTGATTGATTCTTTCTTGCTTCATCGTACTGATTGTACATTCCAGATCAGACAGTTTCTTCTTCAGCTTTACGTTATCTTCTGCGAGGTAGGTGATAACACTTCGAGCCCTGCCATTTCATTCTTCATCTAGCCAGTTAACAAAGGCACAAGCCTCATATCCCTAACAATGTTAAATAGTGTTCAGGATGAGTGGTGGCATTAACTGAAGTAAAATGATGAACTTAGCACTAACCTCTAAGGGGCAACTAAGAAATCGCCTGCCAATGTTCAATCCCTCTGTTCATACACGTCGAGTGGGAGTGTGCTCATGCATACAACTCAGCTTTTGGTACTTCTCAGTGGCACAAAACTTGGAGTCGAACTCGTGTTGTGGGAGTTTGGAGTCATGCTCCGGATCTGGCGGCAGATCGCTTTCCTGGGGACAGGGGGTGTCATTTAGAACGGATTTAGCAAGGCGCTATACTTTGGACATGCTAAAAAATATCGGGATAGATTGGAACCTGACAGGACGATTCGGATCTGTAGTACACCTGCCTTCTGATGACCTTAGGCAAGTGCTCGGCGATACGAACAGGAGCAGCCGCATCGAAACCATCAGCACCACTCATCCGCATTCCCCCAATGTCAGCGCCACGCGATGGAATTTGGAGGCTATGTAGGTATTTGGGGGAAATGGGGAAACTGTGGGGATAAGCTAACGGTCGGGAACTACTTATGGCACTATATGTTGGATACGGCACACTGTTTATACATGTCATTTGTGTTAGGTATTACAACGTCACACACAATTTCCGCACCAAACCGTGTGAGAAGATAACATTGGTTAGACACGGTTCCCATTACATAACCGTATGTGATGTACCACCCTATCCGTATAATTGAGTTACAGTGATACTGTGTAAACAGCCGCTCTGCAGATAACCATAAAAAAGCTGCTCTGCCTATAGAGATTGCGGCGGTGGCCTAGGCAGCGGCTACCGGAGAAGAGGTCAATCCTCGATCGGCGGGCTGTGGCGGCGTCATAGGAGGTCAATCCTTGGTCTGCGGTGGGAGACAGGAGGAGCTCAACCATCAAGATCGGCAGCAATGTGATTCAAGCACATCCATTGCGGTTGATGGCGGGATAGTGGAGGTCGAACTTCAGGAGGCAACCGCACTAAGCTTTGCTCCTCGACCCTGTTGTCTCGGTGTGTCGCCACATCGCGCTTCTCTGTCAGCTGGGTGGAGGCCGCCGCGCGGGTAATTAATTAAGGTACTCTTTTGGTGAGTGGCTTAATTAAGGTATTCAATTCCTAAGGGTAGTGTTGTACTAGTACTCTGCATGTAAATTGACTGGCCACTATTTTTGTCATTGCACGTCTAGATAACAACATGGAACGCCCGCATTAATTATGAAAATAAAACCTTGTGATTTATGCACGCATCTTTGGGCAGCAGTTAATCTGTGTATTAATGTTGTTGTTTTGTTTTTAATTACCATTTGTGTGGTGTGGATGGAACGATCTTGATGGATGAAGAATCGAAAAACCACAGATTTTATCAGTGGCGTGACAGAGTTTATGAATTTGGTTGAAAGTACAAAGAGGATAATTGGTGATACGGATTACATCATGTGTCCATGTACTGATTGTGCCAATACAGAGTCACTTGAAGTTGCAGATGTCCATTTGCACTTATTCTCTGGGGATTTCATGGATGGATATACATTTTGGACCAGACACGGTGAAGAGGTGGTCATGGATGAAGATACCCAGGGCAGCGAGATGCCAAACCCCGATCAATGTCACATGGATGTTGAATGTAACATTGGGGCAGAGGTGTCAAGCTACCAATGGAACACTGGAAAGCCAAAATTCCCACTGGAAAACCAAGACGTCAAAGCAGATTACGGCGATCTTGATATGCCAGGTTTTGCTACTATGATTGCAGATTTCGAGGGCACAAAAAAGTAGATGATTGGGTAAAAGGATCTGCCAGCCATTGATGCGGACTCCAAGAGAGAAATGTATCCAAGTTGCAAAAAGAAATATTCCAGGTTGAGTGCCACCCTGCCGCTTCTCAGATTTAAAGCAGCAAACAGTATATCAAACAAGGGCTTCACAGAGATGTTAGGTCTTTTCAAAGAAATTCTTCCGAAAGATAGTGTGCTCCCCAGAAGCATGAATGAAGCGAAGAAAATTGTTTGCCCATTGGAACTTGAAGTACAGAAGATACACGCTTGTGTGAATGATTGTATATTGTACCGTGGTGAGTACAAAGATTTGCGTGCATGTCCCACATGCAAGCATGCACGATAAAAGTGTAGGAGAGCAGAGGACAAGTACAAATTGGACGACGAGATCAAGACATGAATCCCGTTAAAGGTTGTTTGGTACTTGCCTTTAATTCCAAGGTTGAGGCGTTTGTTGGCAAACCCTAGAGAGGAAACGAGGTTGTGGTGGCATCATGATGAGCGAATTGCGGATAAGTTTATGAGGCACCCGAAAGATGGGGCTTAGTGGGAATTAATCAACAATAAGTTTGAAAAAATTGCCAAGGATCCTAGAAGTATAAGGCTCGGGGAGTGTACTGACGGGATGAATCCTTTTGGCGATATGAGCACCAATCACAGCACATGGCCGGTACTTCTGTGCATATATAAACTAGCTCCTTGGTTGTGTATGAAGAAAAAATACATTATGATGTCAATGATTATCCAAGGCCCGAAGCAACCTGGAAATGACATCGACATTTACTTTCAGCTACTGGTAGAAGAACTGCTGACACTGTGGATAGATTCTCCTACTGTAAAATGTTATGATGCTTACAAAAAGGAGATTTTCGATCTACATGCGATGCTGGTGCACACCATTCAAAATATGTCGGCATTAGGCACATCGGGGCAGAAAAAAAAGCTAGATGTAGGGTGTGTCACATGCATAGATAGGACAACTAGCAGAAGACTTCCCAACTCGCACAAAATCGTGTATTTGCGTCATCGTAGGGTCTTGCAGAAAACTCACCCATACCGAAAGATGATAGTTGAATTTGACGATACGACAGAGGGAGGTGCGTGCCCAAGACCCTATGAAGGGGAGGTGGTCCACAACATGGATAAAAAAATAATGTTGTGCTTGGCAAGAACCACCCTTTGATGGTGAAACAAACACCCAAGGGTCAAGTGTTTAATAAGAAATCGGTGTTCTGGAAATTACCTTATCGGGAGAATTTGTGTGTACGTCACTGCATCGATGTCATGCACACAGAGAAGAACATATGTGAAAGCATCCTTGGTACTCTACTCAAGATTAAAGGTAAACGAAAGGATGGTGATGGTCCATGGCTCGATATGCTTGCAAATCAATCAAAATGCAAGAGTGAAGCAAATGATGACAAATTCATGAAAGCTCACCAGAGTTACAATTTTAGTACAAAAGAAGAAACACAGTTCTTCACCTATTTGTTGTCAGTTAATACACCCTCTTCCTACTACGCAAACATCAGAAGTCTCATAGATGTGAGTTTAGGTAAAATGAAGGTGGGACACATGAAGTCACATGATTGCCACGTAATGTTGACACAAATCCTCCCAGTGGCCATCAGGAATATGATGGACAAAGATATAAGAAACACACTCATTGACCTCTATGATTTCTTCAACCAACTATGGAAGAAAGTTGTAGATCCTAAAGAGTTGGATCATATGCAAGATGATATTGCAAGAATATTGTCCAACCTAGAGATATTTTCCCACCATCATTCTTTGATGTCATGGTCCATCTCACTGTGGACCTTGTCGACGAGATAAAGTATTGTGGTCCTATGTTTCTTAGCAACATGTATCCCTTAGAGCGGTTCATGGGAATACTGAAGCGCTTTTGTCAGAACCGAAACCATCCAGAGGCAAGCATCCTACACGGTTATACCGCGGAGGAGGTGGTTGAGTTTTGCACCCAATACATGAAAAAAATACCTATAGGTTTGCCCCTCTCTCGCCATGAGGGAAGGCTGAAAGGTAAGCTGGTCCTTGCTGGCACACAAATGGCTGCACCCGGATAATTGGTAGTGAGAGCCCATTTGACGGTACTGCTTAACAGCCCAGTTCTCAGTGCTTATTCCGAAAAATACTTGGCGGAGATATGCCAAAGCTTCTTATCAATGATGCCTTCATCAGATGTGGAGATGAAGGAGCACACTAAGAACTATGCTGAATGGCTGAAGAATCGTTTGGCAGAAGGATCCATCGATGACATTGCTACGTGGTTGGCACAAAAGCCATCACCTACGGTATGGACGTACCAAGCATATGACATAAATGGATACACATTCTACACTGAGAAATGTGATCAGAAGACCGCATATCAGAACAGCTATGTTTGAATAGAAGGCATGCCTTTAAATGAAGATGATAAAAGGGTATACTATGGAACCATCAAAGAGATTTGGGAGCTTGACTATGTGAAAGTTAAGGTGGCATTTTTCAGGTGCGCATGGATCCCTCTTGGCCAGGTTAGGATTGATGAGTACAGGAAGACCTGTGTTAATAGGACAACGATGGCATATCATGCGGACCCATTCATTCTTGCCAGCGATGCTACCCAGATTTTCTTTGTGGAAGACTGAGGGAGTCCTGGATGAGGGTGTCTCAGGATAGCCGGACTATATCCTTTGGCCGGACTGTTGGACTACGAAGATACAAGATTGAAGACTTCGTCCCATGTCCTGATGGGACTTTCCTTGGCGTAGAAGGCAAGCTTGGCAATACGGACATGTAGATCTCCTCCCTTGTAACCGACTCTGTGTAACCCTAGCCCCCTTCGGTGTCTATATGAACCAGAGGGTTTAGTCCATAGGACAACATACAATCATACCATAGGCTAGCTTCTAGGGTTTAGCCTCTATGATCTCGTGGTAGATCAACTCTTATAATACTCATATCATCAAGAACAATCAAGCAGGACGTAGGGTATTACCTGCATCGAGAGGGCCCAAACCTGGGTAAACATCGTGTCCCCTACCTCCTGTTACCATCCGCCTTAGACGCACAGTTCGGGACCCCCTACCCGAGATCCGCCGGTTTTGACACCGACATTGGTAATTTCATTGAGAGTTCCACTGTGCCATCACTGTAAGTCCTGATGGCTCCTTCGATCATCGGTAACGATGCGGTCCTGGGTGAGGTTTTCCTCCCCGGACAGATCTTTGTATCCGGCGGCTTCACACTGTGGGCCAATTCGCTTGGCCATCTGGAGCAAATCGAGAGCTACGCCCCTGGCCATCAGGTCAGGTTCGGAAACTTAAACTACACTGCCGACATCCGCGGAGACTTGATCTTCGACAGATTCAAGCCCATGTCAGGTGCGCTGCACAATCACGACGAGCATGACGTAACTTTGTCGTCGGATAGTGTTCCAGAGATCGCATCTGCAATCACTCCGGCCTTCAATCGAAGCAAATTGCACCATCCAAGGACAGAGGGATAGACCCCGCCATGGAGGCCGCGCTCTTAGTGGCAATGGAGTCTGATACTGACTTCACCCCTTAGAGAGCCGTGTCGCCGAACCACTGGATTCGTCTGCGGCCAGGACTCCGAGCCGCCTGCATCCGTGCCTATCAAATCTGATCGGGCGCCGATCATGGAGTTCTCCTCCGCGGATATCTTTCAGCACTCGCCTTTCGGCGATGTGCTAAATTCATTAAGGTCTCTCACCTTGTCAGGAGAACCTTGGCCGAACTATGTCCGGCTGGAATGGGATGCGGACGACGAAGAAATTCGCTGCCCACCCACCACCCACTTAGTAGCCACTGTCGACGACTTAACCGACATGCTCAACTTCGACTCCGAAGACATCGACGGCATGGACGAAGATGCAGGAGATGAACAGGAACCAGTGCCCATAGGGCGCCGGACGACCACTTCATCACATGACATATACATGGTGGATACACCCAAAGAAGGCAATGGCGAAGAGACAGTGGAGGATGGTCCCTCCAAGAAGCAACCCAAGCGCCGACATCAGCGGCGCCACTCTAAGTCCCGCCATAGCAAAAATAGTGATAACAGCGCAAGAGAAAATAACACTCCAGTCGACTCCAGAGGAAACGGCGACCACATTGCCCTGGCAGCAGAGCACGATGAAGCTGCAAACGGCGAACATAGTACGGATCCGACGTTCGAACACGGCGACACCGAGGACAAACCTCATCAAACCCCCTCTGGGGAGGAAAGCAGTCCTTGACGAAGACGCAGACATCATCCCGGAAACACACTTGGAGCAAGAGAACCTCCACAGAAGGCTTATTTCCACAGCGAGGAGTCTGAAGAAGTAGAAGCAAAAGCCTAAGGCCGCACAAAATACGCTCAACAACAGGTGGAACAAAGTGCTCGACAATGAAGAAAAGTATGGTGGAAGTTACCACACAAAGAGCTTTCCAAAGCGCAAGCTATTACCTGAATTCGACGATAAGGCCTTAGAGCCCACACAGCCGGAAAATGAAATGGCCAACCGGCCGGATCAACTACCTTGTGACCGCGATAGAGCGGCTAACAAGGTCGCACATAAGTCAACACATGATCTACGTGAGGACTTGCGCCAAAAATCCGGTACGACCAGATCCATCTATGGATCTAGGAAGCGCGCTCCGGCACAAAATCAAAACCGAATACTACAACCGTCCGAACGGCATGGTACATCCAAATATAGGGCTGCCGCACACCCCCTATGTTTCACCGATGAGGTGCTGGACCACAAATTCCCAGAAGGATTCAAACCAGTGAACATAGAGGCGTACGACGAGACCACACACCCTGGGGTCTGGATTGAGGACTTTATCCTCCATATCCATATGGCTCGCAGAGACGATCTCCATTCCATCAAATACTTGCCCCTCAAGCCTAAAGGACCAGCTCGGCACTGGCTGAAAAGCCTCCCCGAAAACACAATTGGAAGTTGGGAGGAGCTCGAGGACGCTTTTCGGGCTAATTTTCAAGGGACCTATGTTCGACCTCCGGATGCAGACGATTTAAGCCATATAATTCAACAGTTCGGAGAGTCCGCCCGAAAAAGCTTTGGAACAGGTTTCTCACTATGAAGAACCAAATCGTCGACTGTCCGGACGCCGAAGCCTTAGCAGCTTTCAAACACAACGTCCGAGATGAATGGCTCGCCAGACACCTCGGCCAAGAAAAACCGAGAACAATGGCAGCCATAACAAGCCTCATGACTTGCTTTTGCGCAGGCGAAGATAGCTGGTTAGCCCGCAGTAGCACCAGCGACCCAAGCACATCCGAAGTCAGGGATGGCAATGGAAAACCACGACACAATAAAAACAAGCGTCGAAATAAAGAAGATAGCCCAGATAATACGACGGTAAATGTCGGATTCATGGGCTCTCGACCAGGTCAGCGGAAAAATCCTTTCAAAGGCAGCATAGATGGACCGTCTGGCCTAAACAGGATTCTTGAAAAACTATGTTAGATTCATGGCACCCCCGATAAACCTGCAAATCACACCCACAGGGAATGCTGGGTCTTCAAGCAGTCCGGTAAGCTAAACGCAGAACACAAGGGGGGGGAGACACCAAGCGAAGACGAGGACGAACCTCACCAGCAAAGCACTGGAGGACAGAAAAACTTCCCACCAGAGGTTAAAACAGTAAACATGATCCATGTGACGAAGAGGAGAACCAAACATGCACTCCGAGACACACTCGCCATAGAGCCCATCACCCCTAGGTTCAACCACTGGTTGGCCTGCCCGATCACTTTTGATCGCGGGGATCACGCGACAAGAATCTGGCACGAAGGATTGGCTGCCTTGGTGTTAGACCCAATAATAAACGGATACCATCTCACACGAGTCCTCATGGACGGCGGCAGTGGTCTAAATCTGATATATCAGGACACGGTCCGCAAAATGGGGATAGACCCGACAAAAATAAGCCACAGTAATACTACCTTCAAGGGAGTAATATCAGGCCTAGAGGCCCGCTGTACAGGCTCTCTATTACTAGAGGTTGTATCCGGTTCTCCCGACAACTTCCGAAGCGAAAGGTTAACTTTCTACATCGCTCCTTCCGAAGTGGCTATCAAGCACTACTCGGAAGAACGACTTTCGCTCGTTTTAATGCAATACCGCATTACTCTTATCTCAAGCTTAAGATGCCCGGTCCATGTGGCACCATCACAGTTAGCAGAAATACTGAGCGTTCTCTATGCATGGAAGAACATGCGGCGGCTTTAACAGCCGAGCACTAGACGGCCTCACCAACCAGAAAACAATGACAGGTCATCAAGACCACGGACATGGTTAGACGATTCCGGTGCACCATTACATATACATGAGATTGGTTTGATGGTCAAACCCTCCTAGACAGTACCAGGGGCTTCCCGTGTGTAATCAGGGCTAGTCCGGCTCAACTTGACTTATCTTGAATTTTAATGGTTTATTGATAATAACCAATTTTCTGGCACATCAACTTTCACCTAAGTTCCTCTCTTTTACAGATGACAATCGTGCTACACCCGTCTAGGACACGGCACAACGGAGACACAGGCGCAGACGTGCAGCAGGGACCCGCTCAAAGGTTTGTTTTGAGATTAAGACCCTACGTAAACCTTTTTTACTGTCTCTTGTTGTTCACATCCTCCGGATACTCAACACAACCGAGAAGGATGCTGACGTTATTGGCATGTGGCCACGTCAGGATATTGCACGTACCTGGACACTCGAGGTTTATTATTAAGGGAATTGTTCAGCCCGACATATGTTATGTAGACTGAATACCTTAGGGAGCGTTCGGCGTCACGAGTTTGGCCTTATATGCATCAGCTCCGAATCATGTCTTTAGTCAAATGTTGGGTTTGCCCGGCTCCCATGTTTTGGTACCTTACGTTCCGCTATATCGGCTAAGGTAGCACTGGGAGAACTACTACGATTGTGACCTGGTTCATCTGGATGAGCACCTCAGTAGAGAAAGCCGAAAACTGACTGTCATGATAAAACGCGAGACTGGTCAACCACTCGATGACTCAGCGGAATCTTCGGGATTCCTCCACATTAACGAAGGGCCGTTTCCCGATCATGTACGTACGCACCCCGTATTCAGACAAGCGCAGAAGTACCAGGGGCTATATAGTAGCCCCACCGTCAAACTCCTATGGCTAAGTGAAAGTGTTAAAGCAATATAGTATGATTGCCTCGTCCGCTGCGCTACCACCTCCTTCATGGACCAAGACGTTGGATCAAGTGTGAATATGCGTTTTTTTGCAAACACCCCCGCATTCTATGCATGGGGGCAGAAGCCGACGACTACAAACTTTCAGGTTATATACATATATACATAAACGGCCGCACAGGAGGCATCATAATACTTTCAGGCAAAAGTATAAACACAGCCTTGATAACACAAATAAAACATTGTTTTTACAATGGTAGTACATGTCACTAGAACATAATATTCTTCAAGCATTGAGCTTCTATCGAACGAGCGCCTTCAAGGACTTCTTCAAAGTAGTGCTCGGTAGCCACTCGGCCCACGGCCAAACCCTGTGTTGCAATAGTGGTGGCCTCTATCTCTGCCCAGTATGTCTTGACATGGGCAAAGGCCATCCGCGCACCCTCTATGCACGCCGACCTCTTCATAGCATCGATGTGCGGCACAACACCAAGGAATTGTTGCACTAAACTAAAGTAACTATTCGGCCTTGGCCCTCCCGGCCACAGATGATCCACAATAGACCTCATGGCAAGTCCGGACAACCTACAGAGCTTGGCCCACTCGGCCATTCGCTCATTCAACAACAGCGGACGCACTGGAGCATGGAACTGTGACCAGAACAACTTTTCCACTTCACGATCTTTTTGATCCTTGAAGTACTCGGCCGCATCAGCAGCACTTGCTGCCAAATCCATGTAGACGTCTGCAGAACTCCATAGTTGATCAAGAGTAGCATACTTTGGATCTCCGAACTTAGTCCGCAATAAGAAGGGCTTCCCAGCCACGATATCCGCAGCTTGACACAGCTCCTTCTTCGTCGCTCTGATTTTAGAGCGGGCTTACTTGGCTGCCACCATGGCCTTCTCCAGGTCCGTCGCCCTCGCTCGGTTTTCTTTTTCAAGAAGTTGGTAACGGTCAGCGACATCTTTCAACTCAACGACCATCTTGCCTATTCTTTCCTTGCTCTGGCAATGCGCGGCCTGTTCGGCCCTCAGCTCTTCAACCACCTTTAGAGCGGATGCGTCGCTATTCCTTGCTTGCTCCTTGGCTCGGGCAAGCTCCACCCGAAGGGACTCCACAGTGGCAGCTCCATCTGCAGTCACAACATACTAAATATATTGGCATCATGCTCCTCTTAATATGTGTTGATCACTGGAGAAATCACTTACCCTGTGCCTCGTCAAGCCGCTTGTTGACAAGCACGATGTCGGCATCTGCCGCATCAAGTTGCCGCTTTAGCTCGGCAAACCCATCAGTCCGACTAGCCACCGGAACTTCAGCCACCTGCACATAAAGGCGGTCTGGTTTTTACCTGGGACTATGATCCTCTATTTGCCGCCGTTTTCGACGGCAACTAGAGTCTCAGGGGCTACTATCTGCATAGGGCACACCTAACGTGTGCGGTACTATCAAAAACATACACTATTTCACGTACCTTAAAGCCTTTCAGTAGACTCATAAAAGCTTCATGCAATCCGCTTTCAGCGGATGAAATCCTTTCAATTACCGTACCCATTAGCGTACGATGCACTTCTGAGATGGCCGCTTGCTCCAGAAGATCCTTCAGTACGTCCGACCGTACACTATACTGTTCCGGACTCTTTCTGTTGCTCTCTTTAGGAGCCGAATACTGAGGACTCCGGGTGGCTAAAGGATTACCCTCTGGCCTTGGAGGGTCAGGAGAGACCCTCGGCGACGACACTTCAGGGTCGCCCGCCTGATGAGGCAGGGTGGCAGGGGGAGGCGTTTCGCTCTCCATCATCTCCGGAAGAAGATCCCCCGAAGACGAACTCTGTCGACAAGGGCTACAATCCGAACTACAAGATATAAGCTTCGGTTATTGTCTTCAGAAGTAAGGTAGAATACTTTCACTATTAAGTACTTTTTGATTACTTACAGCTCGGTAGAGGGCTGATCCCCTTGCGGACGTTGTGCGGCAAGAATACTCTCCGAGGCAGGACCCTCTAGCGAAGATTCCTTCCCCCGTTTGGAAGCACTTATTTTTGGATCTTTAGAGGTGGTCCCCTTCCTTCCTCGGGGAGAGGGAATGTCAGATTCTTCTCCCTGGTTATCGTCCTTCGCGGAGGTGCTAATTCCCCCCGCTTTCGGCCTCTTTATTCCCCCTTTATCTTCCTTTGAGGGCACCTGATAAGGTGCCGGCTCGAGCATTCTGTCTAGTACTGGATTGGCCAAGCCTTTGGGAAGGGGGGCCGAACACCTGATCATCTTTGCCTTTGCTATCCAGTCTTGGTCAAAGAGCGACTTTTCAGAATGATGTCATGATAAATAAAAGGACAGCGTGTTCAGCCATGGGATTACTTACTTGGGTATCAGGGCGGTTACAGCTCAGACCCGCATCCTCGGTGGTGTCCGGACACTCTATTTGGGGTCCGAAGAACAATTTGTACATCTCTTTGAGCGTCATGCCGAGGAAGTGTTGAATAGTTCGCGGGCCTTCCGGGTTGAATTCCCACATACGGAGGGGTCGACATTTTCAAGGTTGGACTCGACGAACTAGAATGACTTGCATTACCATGACCAAGCTGACATCTCTCTCAAGGAGATCTTGGATGCGATTCTGCAATATCGGCACATCATTTACTGGACCCCAGTTCAACCCCTTGCTAATCCATGACGTCAGTTGTGGTGGGGGGACCGAGCGAAAGGTAGGGGCGGCTACCCACTTGGCACTTCGGGGAGCTGTGATATAAAACCACTCCCGCTGCCACAAACTGGACACATCTGGGAAGGAACCCTCTGGCCATGGAGCGTCAACACTTTTGCTTATTACGGCACCTCCGCACTCCGCGTGCCGCCCCTCGATCATCTTCGGCTTCACATTGAAGGTCTTGAGCCACAGGCCGAAGTGTGGGGTAATGCGGAGGAAGGCCTCACATACGATGATGAACGATGAGATGTGAAGGAGGGAATTCGGGGCCAGATCGTGGAAATCCAGCCCATAATCTGCTGGGATTTTATTTGTCCTTCAAGAACACCCAACTTGTCAGTTCTGGAGGCATTTCAAGACCTCAAAGACAAACTCAGATACCCTTTCTTTATGGAGATTATCATATTGGGATCATGGGCCATCTGGATATCTAGAAACAATAGAATCTTTGACAATATAACTCCTTCATTTCAGGGCTGGAAACACATTTTTACTGAGGAACTCAAGCTTCTGAAATTCAGGATCAAGAAGAAATATGAAGTGCAATTCTCTACTTGGCTGGATTCTATGTTGTAATTTGTATAGTTCTCCTTGCTTTCTTGTTAGTGTTTTTTAGTTTTTGTGCTTAGTTGTTGTATAGCTTCTCTTTTTTTGGTAGTTTCTCTCTTCTCTTCTTGTTTTTTTAGTTGGGCTTAGCTCAAGCCCACCAGACTATTGTTTTCTCCCTTTTTATTTAATAAAAGTTGCAGTGGGGTGTTTACCCTACTGTTTATAGTCTAAAAAACAAAGGGATCCAGAGCGAGGCCTAGCCCTCGGAGGAAGTGAGAGATGAACACAACACTCTCATTGGGTTCGGGAGTAGGGATGACCTGCCCTCGGGCGGGCAGCCTGTGCGAGATTTCGGCGGTCAGATACCTGGCCTCTCTCAGCTTCTTGATGTCCTCCTCTATGACAGAGGAAGGCATCCACCGACCTTGGAGGTTGGATCCGGACATGGTTGAAGGTCCGAAGCGCCTGACCTGAGCCTTGGGTGTTGGAACTCGAGGTGGGGGAAGGATTCGATTGAGCATGAGAGGAAAAAAGTACAGGCCTTGTCCTCTTTATAAAGAGGGTGAATGTGAAGCGTCCTCCTCGCGGCCGTTTTGGACTTGGCTAAAATCGAGGAGTCATACCAACAGGCATGAGTGGGTTACCCACGTCCATATGGATGAGAATCCCGTAAGGGGGACACGATCTCTGCTTCGACAAGACATGTCAAGAGAACCGCCTCGCAATATGTGCAATGCTGGTTGGGAAAAATGGTTCGGATAATGACCGGGCCATGACAAGATGTCATGCTATCAAACGTGTCAGCAGATTGGATTTGTGGAAATATTATTCTCTCTACGATGGTATGTGGAACTCGTTTTGCAGGGCCGGACACTATCCTTGTGTTCAGAATCTTCTATGGAGTATTCGAAGGAGGAACCCGCCTTGCAATGCCGAAGACAATACTGCGCGTCGGACTCATCGTCATTGAAGCCTGGTTCAGGGGCTACTGATGGAGTCCTGGATTTGGGGGTCTCCGGACAGCCGGACTATATCCTTTGGCCGGACTGTTGGACTATGAAGATACAAGATTGAAGACTTCGTCCCGTGTCCAGATGGGACTTTCCTTGGCGTAGAAGGCAAGCTTGGCAATACGGATATGTAGATCTCCTCCCTTGTAACTGACTCTATGTAACCCTAGCCCCCTGTGGTGTCTATATAAACTGGAGGGTTTAGTCCGTAGGACAACATACAATCATACCATAGGCTAGCTTCTAGGGTTTAGCCTCTACGATCTCATGGTAGATCACCTCTTGTAATACTCATATCATCAAGAACAATCAAGCAGGACGTACGGTATTACCTCCATCAAGAGGGCCTGAACCTGGGTAAACATCGTGTCCCCTGCCTCCTGTTACCATCCTCCTTAGACGCACAGTTCGGGACCCCCTACCCGAGATCCGCCGGTTTTGACACCGACAAAGACCCCTTGCATAAGAACTGGCATTTAGCGATGCATGAGAAGAGAAGGGTACTGGGTGTCGACGATGTTATCGATGACGATGAGTACGATGAATTTGATGAGGTGCCAGCAAAGGGATCACGCACCCGTGTAACAGAGCAGCGTAAAATCATCAAAAAACCCAAGTTCATTTGGGGTCAACGTAATGATCCCAGTTCCCCCATGTACATGGGAAGTAAGCCATAAGACTAGTCTTTATACCTACCCTATAACTTAATTCGTTTAATTTAGAACTGTCGCGTGTACTGAACTTGTGAGTTATGCCCGGTTTTCTGTTGATGTAAGAACTGTTAATATGTTGACCTTGATATGCTGTCAGCTCACGCAATGAATATGAACTGTTTTTTGTTATTATTATTATTATTATTATATCATAGAGGTAGCACACTTAATTGATCTCACTACAGTATGTGTGAACAAAAATATGCAATCTGGTTTGTGAATAGCAGAAGGTTAGTTGATGAAAGTCATGTGCCAACCAAATCCCGCCCACGATTTGAGTCGTGCTTTCTGATTGTCCAGAACCCAAACTCCACGGATCATACGTCTGCACCGTTGGATGCTCCGAGATCGAACGACGATCCTCATCCCTTTCGACAGCACATGCAGTTCCGTTTGTAATTTTATTTACATGCACAAAATGCACGTTAATCTCAAAAATGTCTTAAATATAGCTAACGATACCTAAAATGTGCCAGAAAATCAAACCCGTGGTATAATGGTGATTGCGTACCATGGAAATATTTATGAGGCCAAACGATGAAGTCACCGGCCACAAGAGTTTGAATTGACACATCTCCTTTTGGAAACCGTAATCCTTCATTTGAGATGCTCCGGTTTGGAAGGAGCGGTCATCAAAACTTTAACAAATTTTTTTCCACGGGGTCGTGAGAGCACGCCACGGGCACACATCGATTTTGATGATGTCTGAACTCCATCTAAATTTCCTGTAATTAAAATACCAACTAGGCCTACACCAGTGGACGCACCTCGCGGCCGAAATGTTTGAAACTTCTCCCCTCTTCTCAAACAAACGGATGAGAAGTCACAAAGCGATGCACAAATGATCTGTACACATTCTTTGCTAGGCTGATAGTAAGGGGGTATCATAGCTAGTATCACGCATGCCGACTAGGCAATTTTGAGCTATCATAGAATTAAATGAAAAAAGAGAGGGTTAAGTATCATATAGTGAAACCGTATCATAACAAATTCTATGCTACTATGTGTCGTGCATAACAATAAATAAAGTACTACATATACTACTCTATGATACTATGCATTAGACTAGCCACAGTGGGAGTAACTTCAGCAGTAACATCGAGTCCAACTAAACAAATTTGCCTATCTGGCAATGAGTTAATGAGGAGAGAGGTGGTAGTTTGATTAACTTAGCTAGTTACTGTAACATCACATGTCCCAATGCAATATGAGTCTTTGACCTAATAAATGAGGCTTTGCATGTTACCATACTTATGTTACTACCCATTATGAAAGGTAGTAACATAGTCTAGGGATATGTGTATGTTACTAGTGTATGTTACTCTCCATTATGGCTAGTCTTAGAGCAAGTACAATAGAGTGACATAAGAAGGCTATAAGGATTATAATAATATATATGTGCTTATTAGTTGGAGGAAAGAGAAGAGGAGAGAGAAGAGAAGCGGGCTCTTTGTTAGTAGAGCCAGCTGCAACACGAGACCCAATACACTTTGTGAGGATGTAAGGTGGGCCAACTATTGATAAACTAGTACGTATTTAAAAATTATTATTGTACATGTCGGCTAAGAGGTTGGCTGTATATGACATGGCAACTTCTTATAGACGACCGTTGGCTGTATTATTAACCATGCTCCTAGTGAGGTAGCTAGCTAGTATATCATAGACTAGCTAGTGTTGTACTCCCTCCTTTCCGGTTTATAGACTCAAATCAAAAAGTTCACCAACCAAGGTAGATGGTGAGTGGTGGAATACTTTTTGTAGTTTGCAAAACACCCAATTAATGCTTTTGTTTTTCTCAAAAAATTACGTTTACCAATGTATTAATTGCAATACATGCATGCATAAAGTACATGCATTGGTCAATTTTCTCTTAATATATACTTGCATGCAATGATTTGATTCACCTTGGAATCTGAACATGTGATGGGGAACAACCAAATTGAGCCTTATAAAATGGAAAAACTAAAATTGTGAGATACGCCTATAACCCAGAAAGGAGGGAGTATATATGCATGATACTACTATATGATCGGTAATACCTCCGCAATGCGTGCATGCATAGTATCATAAGTTAGTATCTTAGGTTGCCTTATTAATTTCCATGCATGACAAAAAGTAGTACAACATTTAATATGATACGGTATCATGATATGATACCACACCATCTCTTTCCTCATTTAACTATGTGCCACATCATCCAAAAAGTCTAGTTGGCATGCATGATACCGCTTGATACTCCCATATTACGACCAGCCATAGGGTGGCCATAGTGGGGGTATCATAGCCAGTATCATGCACTCAAGAATAGCAAATACGATGATGTGGCAAAGAAGCAATAACATATGTAGATACCATAACATATATATAATAAATGCTATACCACTTTGTGTCATGCATGGCCATAAATATGGTCATCTATGATATATACTACTCTATGATGCTATATATGCACTATGAAGGTACGTACGTAGTATCATACACTAGCTAGTATCATATGCATAATACTGTATATAGTATATGATACTCCCCACTATATAAGGCTGGCCATAGTGGTGGTATATATCATAGCCGACGATGGCATGCACTTGGAAATATCAAGTATGCTGATGTGGCAAAGAATTAAATATATATAGAAAGGGTTAGAGTAACATATAGGTAGATACCGTATCATGTTAAATGCGATGCTAATTTGTGTCATGCATGGCAATAAATATGATCTATGATACTATACTCTATGTATTATACTATGCGCTATAATTAATTTAAAGGTAGTATCATACACTAGTAATATATATATATGCATGATACTAGTATATTATACTCTCCACTATGAGTAGCCTAAGTATATATAGCCTAACTAAAACACCCACATGTAGTTGTAGTAGGGTTTTTGACTTTAATTAATTATATGCACTAAAATGCAATGCAAGGTAAGTGCAAAGAATGACTTAAACATAGCGGACGTCCTGAAATGGGTCGAAACGATGTAGCTAGCTAGTAACTGACGATTTGTAGTCTGAAGTGCCGCATCTCCTTTTGGAAACTATGATCCTTCTTGTGAGATGCTCCGGTATGGAAGGTGCGAGCACCAAAACTTGTGCCAAACTTTACCATTTTTCCATGCGATTGTGAGAGCACGCGACAGTGATACAATGATTTTCATTATTTTCCGGACTCTATATGCATTTCTTGAAATTAAAATACCAACAAGGTCTACTCCTCTGGCCGCACCCTGCGGCCGAACTGTTTGAAGTTTTTTCCCATTTCTCGCACAATGAATGAAAAGTCCCAAAGTGACACACAAATGATCTTGCTAACACGCATGTGTAGTTGCGACTATTATATATATACATACAAATGAGATCTCTTTTTTTGCATAGTCAAAGTTTGAGATTGCTAGTGAGGCCTGCCGCCTGGTAAAATGTATCAAAAAATCAAAGCATAGGGTACAATCATGATTTACTACCGTGGAAAAAAATGGAGGCAAAACGATGAACTCATGTTTTCATTCAAACAAAAATATGATGTTAGGTAATGTAAATGTTCTCAAATAGCACACGGTTCACTCACGAAAGTCGTGTGTCCACTAAACCGTGGCCGATGCCCCCCTCTGCCACGCGCGCGCGATCTTAGTCGTGCGTTCTGATTGGCCAGAACCCAAACCCCACGGATCATACGTCTGCTCTGTTGGATTGTCCTTGATCGAACGACGATCCTCATCCTTTTCGACAGCACATGTAAATGTTTTCCAATAGCCCCTTCGCAAAAAATGTTTTCAAATAGCACACGGTTCACTCACGAAAGCCGTGTGCCTACCAAACCGTGGCCGATTCCCCCCTTTGCTGCGCGCGCGATATGAGTTGTGTATTCTGATTGGCCAGAACCCAAACCCCACAGATCGTACGTCTGCACCGTTGGATGCTCCCATATTGAATGGCAATCCTCATCCCTTTCGATAGGAAATGCAGTCTAGCTAGGAATTGATTTATATGCCAAAATGCACGATAAATGCCAAAAAATGTCTTACATATAGCAGCATGAGACCAGAAATGCGCCAACAAATCAAACCCGTGGTATAATTGTGATTGCTTTACGAGGGAAAAATTTAGAGGCGAAACGATGAACTCACGTCTTCATTTCAAAATTAGTATATCTTCATTTCAAACGAAATTATTCTGTTTGTGCACACGAGCTCTTAGAGGAAACCGTTTACATAGGCCTTTCTTCACGCGCGATGACCGGGGATATTTTTCACCCTTTTCACCTAGGCCGCCAACACCCCCCACCATCCGCCCGTGTTTCACTCAACTAGTCCACCCAATCTCCATCGCCAGCTCCCCCTCCCCCAAATCCACAGCAGTACCCTCTCCTGCACCGCTGTGCTCACCCCGGCCGTGTGCCCACTCTTCAGCGTCAAGCCTACCTCCACTGCCATTCCCAACACGCGTCGGCCTGCGCCTCGTGCGTATTCGTTTGCTTGCCAGCCACCCTCGAGCATATCGATGCAGTAACCCTTGCCTCTCCTGTGGTCCGGCCAGGTTTGCATTAAGGCTTCTGCTAGTTATTTCTCTCCATCACGGTGAGGCATATTTCCTCACTATCCCTCTTCCAATTTCGTTCCGTATGTTCCCAAATTGGCTATAAAATAATGGAGAGCATATATGTTCATTATCTACCATCCTTACTACATATAAGATGTATTTGTTCCAATAAGTTACTGCCTATTTACAGATCGCGGGCGCCCGAGTCACACAAACTTAACAAATTCGATGTACATTTTCTAAATTATTGCATGTCATGTTTAGAAAGCTCGATACCAAGTTGTTAGTTTTATACTTATCCTCCTTTCCCGAGTTTTGCATGTGTTCTCTATAGATGCCGAGTAGCAGCGACAACACTCATCTTTCAGGCGATGTATCTTCATCTGATTCGAACAACCCTAGGTCTTCAGCAGATTGTGTGGGATGAAGTAATCTTGAACGGGATAGAGCTGCAAAAATTACCCTTCCAGTCAGGACACGAAGGAACGCTCCAAGGAAGCCCACACACCATCCTAAAGGTGTATATGAAGTAACCGAGATTGATTTCAAGTCTTGGGCTCCAACTAAACCAGATACAGCACGCACGAGGTTCAAGAGTGTGTGTGGATTTGTTGGCAGGGCAAGGCTCAACATTAATCTACCAGGGTTTCGGAAGGTTGACACAAAAACACAGCGAATGATAGTCCAAGAGATCATGAATCACTTCAACATTCCAGAGTAGTGTAGAATGTAGGTGGAACACGCTGCACTGAAGAAGGCTAGGGATGCTTGGAGAAACTGGAAGGACGTGTTGCACAAGAAGTACTTGAGTGAAGGCAAGGACCCAATCCCCGCATACCCCCAAATTATAGAGGCAGACCAGGTAGAATTCAAAAGGGTTAGGGCAACTAAAGAGTTTGCTGGGAAGAGTTTCAAGCAATCGGAACTTCAGAAGAAGAGCATACACCCCCGTTGTATGGGTGTGGCAGGATACTACGGCATGAAACTGATATGGAACCAGGAGGACAAAGAAGCAATAGCGGCAGGTGGGAATCCTGCCTTTAGTGAAATCAGGGGTGAACGCGCTAGAGACTACTTGTGGGCACGTGCAAAGAGGCGTGACGACGGAACATATTACTTTGAAAACTCACGTGACGCCGAACTGTATCAAGTAATGCTAGAGGCTTCCAAGATCCCTGGAAGGTTCTACACGAACTCAGGGCCATGTTACATTATGTCCGTTGCTCTGGAAACAAAAGAGCCCCCTGGTCGTGCAAGGGTTATAGGTGTTAATGTCCCGCACAAGAGGGCTTTCACACTCAGCGAAGAAGAGAGGCTCAGCATGAAAAAAGCGAGGAGTGAAATGAAGCATAATGCATTGTATGCAAGGTTGAGGAAGGAGATTTATACGGCTATTTGAAAGGGTGTTGAGGAGTCAATGATAATGCAGAAGACTCTAACACTGAAAGATAGCTAGCAGATGGGAGGGGAGGCGGGCATGGAGGATGCTGCTTATTGCACGACAACACTGCACAGGAGTAGCTGTGCTTCAGCTGACCCCGGCGACACTGAGACTGCGGCTGCTCGTATTATGAAGGTACATTAAAATGAAAGACAGACTGAAGGGCATGCTTACACATTATGAAGGTACATTAAAATGTGCAACAGCCTAGGTTTGCCCACCCTTATTGGAAGATGGCCTCTTGTTGGACAATGTGCCATTGAATCCATGATGTGTGAAGTGCTACGTGACTGAAGTAAAGCCTGGATTCAATGAATTTTCCCTGAAGAATGTCCTAGGAGACTTCAATGAGCAAAGGACCTTGGGAGAAACACTGTTACATCACATTCAGTGGCCACGAAAGGAAATAGAGTTCATTGATGAGATCCCTGAAGCCCCGCCAAGAGCAACCACTATCGCCCATCAACCGGTGACGCTCTCCTTGCCACAACAACTTTCGCATGCTGATGCATCAACCTATGATTAGCCAGCCCGACTTTGTGGCGTACAGGCCATGTCATCCTCCACCCCAAAGCAGCCAATGGCAAGGCCTACAACTCCTGAAGACGCACCACCGGTTTAGATGCCAACCGTTGAAGCAATGGGGGGAGAACCAGCTGCAACACATGCTCAGCAGACCAACCTGGTGGAACAGACTGCTAAGCAGTCTGAAGCTTCAGAACCGCCTGCTAAGTAGTCTGTAGGTCTAGAACCGACTACTCATCAGTCTGTCGGTCCGCAGTCGCGTGATCAGCATACCAATGTGTCAGCACTTCCTTCTCAGCAAACCAACGTCTTGGCACGGCCTCCTCGGCACACCAACAAGTTGGCACCACCTGCGCAGTAACCTGACATAGCTTCAACGCATTGTTAAAGGTCCGATGCCTCTGCTCCTACAACCCAGAACTCCGTCACAGCAGCACCGCCAGCTCAGCGGTCCGGCATAAATAAACCGTCTACTAAGCAGTCTGTCCAAGCTTCACCGTCTGCCTGGCAGTCTAGCTTACAGGCAACCAGATGTTCTGCTAGAAATGCTTCAAGTACCAAGAAGGAAGTGGCCAAAAAGGCTACACCTCCGAGGAAGCGTGGTGGGAAACTGAAGAGGGAAGAGAACGATTGCCTCTTACTTAAAGCACTCATTGCCCAGAACCAAATTAACAGTAGCTTGTTTGAATCGGGGAGTAATATTATTTCTGACACCATGGATGATGAAGAAGTACGTTTGTTGCTTGCTAAAAGTAAAGCAGACATACTTGAAGCACGCAATTACATCCATGGCCAGCATTTCTTGATGGTGAATACTTTGACGAGTGCAGCTCTAGTTGCCGTGAGTTACATGAATATTGCATGGATCTAATGTCAGCATGGTTTGCTAGTCCACTACAATAGAGATCATTTCTGAAACAATGTTGGTTCTATCGATGTGTGTTTCGAGGACTTACATCTCTTCTTCTACTTCAACGTGCTCGATGCCACTCTTGTTAGATGCCTGATTTTGTAAGTACTTAACAAACTCTGATCAACTTCTGGTTCCATCGATTCTCTCAGAGAGTCAACAAACCCACAGGATCTGACGCATCTTCAGCAATTCATGGATAGGTATTGAATTCTATGATGTTGAAATTAATTTGCATTCATATCTGGTTCAATAATTGATGTTGTCAAAATTCATCATCATTTGAAGTGTGCTCGGATTGTGGAAAACTAAACCAGGGAACCTGTTCAAGAGGGGACTACTTCTGCAGCACGAGATCGTTTCTCCGGTAACACACTGAAATCTGTTATTTTCGGAAAATTTCTCCAACAGTCTGCAAATGCCTTTCCTTACGCTAGTCAAATGTTCAAGCTTCTAAATAAACCTCTTCTATTTTTTCCAAAGAAAAAATAATACAACTAACACCGGTTAGGTTGTTCCTAACAGGACAAATACATGACTAATTCTGTACAAAAAAATTCAGTGTCCTCAGCGAGAAGCAGGGACCAACCTTTGGGGATACTATGTTTGCAGACACATGATCTCCATCTGTAAATCTGCTGATAGTTGTGACGATCCTCGCGAATTAGTACCAGTAAGTCTATCGTAATTAATATCTTCTACTCCACTCATATAGCACATTCTAATCTTAAAAATACTGTAGCTCATCTTAAAACCGAGGACCCCTGAACCACTCCTGGCTGGTGAATTGTTGATGGTTCGGAGACTTATAAGCGACTTCTTCCTGGATCAGTACATCAATCCCACTGGTGATAAAGAAGATTTCAGCATGCCTTCTCCTGAAACATTGAGTAAGAGTTGGCAGCTAAACATATACACATGGATCCATTGATTTACATCTGATGAGGTCTTCGTATTTTGTACACTATGATTAATTATGTCATGCATATATGTGTGGACAAATCATTGGAATTTAGCTACCATATGTTCAATTGCAATTGTTGCGAAATTTGACGAATGTTCTTCCTGTGGACACTATTTGTTCAATTGAATATTGTGGCGAATTTGCTTTTTGTGTGCCGATTCAAAATGGGATATTTTTGTTTATCTGTTCAATTGAATAATGTGGTGAATTTGCTTTTTGCATGCCGATTCAAAATGTGATATTTTTGTTTATTTTCTCAATTGAATATTGTGGCGAATTTTCTTTTTGCATGCCGATTCAAAATGGGATATTTTTGTTTTAACCTGGCAATTGCTCCGTACATGGTTCAGCTAAATGAGTGTGCGATCCACATCGGAGAGCATACGTCAATCGCAGCAGAACTGTCAGTGATACACAGCAGATCGCAAACAATTTGCAGCGCTACTATGTGTGCGTAGGGTCTCCGAAACCGTTTGTGATCGCGTTATCGCACACGAGAACTCGGAGTAAACCATGCCCAATGTAAAGTACAATCCTAGTCGTAATTTTTTCAGGAAACGTGTGGGATCCCAGACGAAAAGCACACGTCACTCTTGTGGTAACCATCGGTGATACCCAACAAATCACAAACGGTCTGCATCAGTTGTATGTGTGCGAAGGGGCTCCTGAACCATTTGTGATAGAACATTATCGCAGACAGTAATTGTTGGGAAACGTGTGCGATGGAGTCTTGCATGGCATACGGGTTACACAAAAAACTCATGTGCTATGGGGCACAAATCACACACAGTTCATATGTTGGCCCGTGTGCCTTACATACTATTTCCCAAATGGTTCATCACAACAGACCGTATGGTTTCACTGCGTCATTAGAAACGTTTAATCACTGATACCACACGTGCGAAAAAATTTAGTATGTGCTGCATCGCACATGATTACATTTTGGAAGGCCTCTGGATCACTGCTCCATATCCCCGACGGTTTCTGGGTCGTGTGGGAAGGACACCCTATCGCCCACACTCACTTGGCAACGGTCCCAAATGCTGTCGCGGAAAGGGCTTAAAAACCGTTTGTATAGCACCGACGCGTACTAGTGAAAGGTGATCTTTGACAAATTTGACGCCCTCGATGCCAATGATCAATACAAAAAAACACTTTCATGATGATACGTGTTTGTCATAGTAGGTCATGTTTTTTGTCATGCATGTACATCCATGACGATTTTATGAAAGAATCCAGATAGTCATACATGTGCTGTCATAGAAGCGTTCCATGACAATACTCAAATTATCATCATGGAACTGTCCACTTCCATGACAATAATCAGCATGTCATGGAAGTGGTTTCATCAAGGGTAACCGACAGGTGGCATCCACTGTAATGGCTTACTGTTAAGCGTTCCATGACAATACTCAAATTATCATCATGGAACTGTCCACTTCCATGATGATAATCAGCATGTCATGGAAGTGGTTTCATCAAGGGTAACCGACAGGTGGCATCCACTGTAAT
This sequence comes from Triticum urartu, assembly GCF_003073215.2. Taxonomy (NCBI): domain Eukaryota; kingdom Viridiplantae; phylum Streptophyta; class Magnoliopsida; order Poales; family Poaceae; genus Triticum; species Triticum urartu. The sequence goes on from NC_053023.1 coordinate 253,139,390, forward strand.
GGCTTACTGTTAAGCTATCAGGTCCAGTTTTGGATCCGATAACCCGATAACAGCCCGGACCAATGGCGATTTTCCACGTCGGAAATTTTCATTGGCCGAAGGAACCACGTGTCAGCTCTTCGCCATGATAGATGACAGTTGTACAATGCACAAGAGGAGTGTATGATATGCCAACATGTGGCAAGGCCCAACAGTGGCCCATTTAGGTTAAAAGGACGAGCATGTCAAAATAAGCAGACTGGCCCATTACTGGCCTGCTTCCGTTTGGCCCATTCACAACCACAGCCCATACAAGTTACGCAAAATCGGCCTGTCAAAGGCCCATTATAGCGGCCCGCTATCTCTTTGGGCTCAATTGTTACCCGAGTTTCTTTCGGCATGTTAGCATCCCATTAAAGAGACTGGCCAATATCCCCACAGGTACACCTTTCGGCCTTTTGTCAGCCCATTCTATCCTGTTTTGTCTTTCGGCCAGTTAACAGCCCACACAACAATTGGGCCTTTGACGGTTCCACCTGATTTCAGTCCATTAGCGGCCCACATTCTCCAAGGCACAATTCCAGCCCGACCTGACTTTTTGCCTATTAAAATCCTATGTTGTACATTGGGCCCCTTTTGGCCCAAAACACCATAGGCCTCTTTATGGCCTGACATGGAAATGGGCCAAGACAAAATGAACGCTTATTTGGGCCTCCTAGAGGCATGTGGGCCGTCTCAATTACTGCGGCCCTATCGAGCTTTTGGCCTGTTAACGAACTGGTAAGAGCCCTTTTTACGATGGGCCCACATTCAATGATGAAATCCACTATTTCTAACAAGCCTAGTTGATTGGGCCATTATGAGCCCACATAGATTAGGATGCATTAACTAATTAATTGACAAGACCAATTAAGGCCCCCTTCGACTACCCATGTTTGTTCGTTTGGATGGCGTCTAGGTAATTTTTGGGCGTGTTGGCCCCCGTTTCAATGATAGCATATACAAAGAATTATCCTACTCTACATTATACCCCCTCAAAAACTTACACTATACAATAAAGAGATTAAAGCATAGAAATGAAGAATAATCCTACACTATACAATAAAGAAATTACAGGATATTACATCCGCTGAGCATCATAGTTCGCCACCAGTGACAATAAAGCGTACACAGACAACAATTTACATACACTAGGCAAATAAAGCTCATACATCATGGATGCGAATCAACAAAACTTAGCATTTGAACTATAATCTCTTTAGAAAATAGGATTGGCTAGATTCATATATCACAAATTTCAATCTGCAAAATCTCCAACTCCTTTGTGGTTACCTCAGTGTCTTGTTTCATTTTTTGACTTGTGCATCTGATATCTACACATCCGCTGAGCATTATAGCAAGGTATTTTTTGTATTTCTGGTTTAATAGATCTTAATATAAAAGGCAAATAAAATAGATCGCGAAGGCAAATAATATGAGAAAGAGACCCGGGGGCCATAGGTTTCACTAGTGGCTTCTCTCAAGAAAAATAGCAAACGGTGGGTAAACAAATTACTGTTGGGCAATTGATAGAACTTCAAATAATCATGACGATATCCAGGCAATGATCATTATATAGGCATCATGTCCAAGATTAGTAGACCAACTCCTGCCTGCATCTACTACTATTACTCCACACATCAACCGCTATCCAACATGCATCTAGTGTATTAAGTTCATGGAGAAATGGCGTAATGCAATAAGAACAATGACATGATGTAGAGAAAATCTATCTATGTAAAGATAGACCCCATCGTTTTATCCTTAGTAGCAACGATACATACATGTCGGTTCCCCTTCTGTCACTGGGATCAAACACCGTAAAATCGAACCCACTACAAAGCACCTCTTCCCATTGCAAGATAAATAGATCAAGTTGTCCGAACAAAACTGTTGGGGATATAACTATTGGGTATGACCCACCCAGGAGGGGCCAGGTCATGCCACTGGCGGCTTAAGGAGAGAAGGCCCAGGAGGACGATGAGGATGGCGGTCCATAGAGCAAGCTTATTGAAAGCCAAAGACCCAGAAGTGACTTGTGGCCCATGAGTATGAACCGCCATATTGTGTAACTTGTATTGTAACACAAGCTTAGTTAGTCACCGAGCCGGACACGTCATGTATGAGCCGGTCGGGACTCTGTAAGCCATCGGGCATCAACCTGTGTATATAAAGGGGTGACCCAGCGGCGGGTTAAGACGAGAAAGAAGAGATTGAGAACTAGGTCAAGCGTATTCTCTCCCTGGTAATCAAACCCAAGCAATACAACCCCAAACTGGAGTAGGCCTTTACCTCATTGCGAGGGTCTGAACAAGTATAAACTCTCTGTGTCCTCTGCCCTGATTAACCCCTTCAAGCTAACTACGTCGCGATGGCTCCACAACTAAGTCCTTTTTCTAGGGAATCTGTCGTGTTAAGTACACAATAGTTGGCCCCCACCGTGGGGCCAGCGCATGGTGGTTTCAAATTCTTGAAGGGGAGCCTCACAGGGATCAAGGGATATGTCATGGGTCGGATGACCAAGAGTGGTCGCGAAAAGCTCTACATCGATGACGTTGGCTGGGGCCCCGAGGCCGTCTCAATTGAGTATGGGTACCGGGTCCCCTTCGGCGGAATCCATGTCTTCATCGGCGAGATCGGCAAGTGAGGCCCTAAGCCGGACACCTGCACCGACATCATCAAGAGGCTCAGCTTGCATGACCCACCAAGGTTGAAACCGCTGTGAAGCATGCCTTTGTCGGTTTCATCCATGGATCGAAATTTGAGGAAGGATTTGTGTCTGGTGGTGAGACGGTCATCTGTTCTGATGGCGAGTCATCAACCGCTGAGAGCAATTCAATGTATCAACTACAGGACGACCGGCTTGGGGGCTGTTCCGATGGCGATAGTATTCCGGGCCCCTATGATCCGTCGAACAGGGTTGCAATCTTCAAGGGCGGTACACAGCCGGTGCTCGATTCGACAACCGCCGCAGTTATGACCTCCAGCTCAACGGCCGCGGTGACGGACGCGGCTGGCGGCTCTGCGCGCCCGCCGGCTCAGGTTCTGACTGAACTGCTAGATGCTTTTGGCAGGTTTGATTGGGTGGAAGGTGACCCCGGACACTCATGAACAACATAAAGTGGATGTTGCGAAGCTACTAGATAAGATAGCTCAAGCTAAGGAAGAGCTGGCGGCTGAGAACACCGGGATGGCCACGGGGCGAGCTGCTTTGTACGCTCAGGCACAACGGATTCATGCAGAATCTTTCTGGCTTACCTTGGATCAAAACGCTTCAAATGACATCATGAGAAGGAGGCACCAGAGTTGTTTACCTCTGGAGTACGATGCGAGGAACCTTTTCAACACACCTGGGGCAGGGACCAGTGACCCACCCGTAGTGAACTAGGCGGCTGAGACGCCCGTGACTGGGGCGCCGGTTGAGCCGTGTGTAGTGGATCTGCCTTGTTTGGATATGGCTCTGCCTCAGCATGTTCTGACACCACTGGGTCATTATTCTAACCCTCTCGATAATATGATTGTTGCGGAGACACGATTGGCGGCTCTCCCAGTTGAAGGTGAGTCTCCGGCTGCGATAGAGATGCGGAGGCCAAAGAACTTCTTCAGACAGCAGTGGCTCAACAGGCGGCTTATTCGTATAGCCGTGAAAGAATTCACTCAACCCCTCGTCCAAACCAGAGTTATAGTAGGCATATTGACTCGCCATCAGTTTCAACGAGTGAGCAACACCATAACCAGCCTCGTAGGCATGATTCGGCGTGCGGTGGTGTCGATGCTCAGACTTTGGTGGATCAGCACAGGGCATGTCGGGAGGCTGAGCTAGCGGCTCAGCTAGCGGCTCAACAGCAATCTCTAGTTTATCTATCAGCATCGGTCAAGGCAGGAGTGACCTCTAGAACTTTGGGTGTGGCGTGCTTAGTGTCGGCTCTACGCAACGAGCGTTTGCCTAAAGATTTCAAGGGCCCTCGTAAAGTGCCTAATTACACAGGGATCAGCCCCCAGAGGCTTCGATTGAGAGCTATGAGATGGCTATGGAGAAGTTGGATGTTAGTGATGCTGCATGTGCTAAGTATTTCACCATGATGTTGGATGGGCCGGCTCATACTTGGTTGAAAGGGCTGCCTTCTAACTGCATTAGGTCATGGGCGGAACTAAAAACGTGTTTTATCCAAAAATTTAAAGACACATGCAAGCAGCCTATGTCGATTTTGGATTTACATTCTTGCATCCAAGGTGATGGCGAGTCAACAACCAATTGGGTGCACTAGATCTTAGCCGTTATGCACTCATCGGATAGTATCAACGCCGTTTCAGCAGTCCTGATATTGGAGAAGAATTAATGTTTCCTTCCCCTTAAGCAGAAACTAGGGCGGCTTAAGCGCCACTGCAATGACATGGGGGAGCTCATGGCGGCTCTCGTCAAATACGCCGGCTCTGATAGTACTAAAGACCCTGAGTATGATGAGGAGAAGGCTATTAAGGGGAAGAAGAGTGGCAATGCAAAAGGGAAGCAGCATAATACGGCGGGTCAAAGTGGCAACGGTAAGCGCAAAGCTGATGGCGGTTTAGACTTTGTGGCTAACACCGATACCCAGAATAATAATCAACATCGTAAGGGAAAGCCTCCCTGGCTCGGAGGGCCAAAGTTTAACATTGAGACGATGATGAATCACCCTTGTCGAAATCATGGTACGCAAGAGAAGCCGGCCAATCATCTATGGAAAGATTGCTTCATCATAAGGGAGTATAGGAATTCAAATTTTTTCCAGAATAATCATGGCCCGAATGGCGGTTCAGGATCTGGCTCTCATGGGGCTGGATTTGGTGGTGGCGCCTCAAACTCTGGTTTCTAGGGCCAAGGCAATCAAGGTGGTTTCAATCAGCAATCTGGTCAAGGGAAACAACAGCAGCAGTCTGGTTATCAGAGTAATCCAAAGCAATTGAATAGTGGTCAGTATCATGTGTTTACCACAGGTTTATGTAAACGGGACCAGAAGGTTCACAAGAGGGAGTCAAAGCGGTTAAACCGGCGATCCCTCGATACTTGCAATGGTCCAAACATGCTATTGTGTGGAGCCGTGAGGATCACCCGCCCCGGGTTGACAATCCGGGTCACATGGCTTTGGTGGTTGCGCCTCAGGTTGGAGGTTACAAGTTCACTAAAGTACTCATGGATGGTGGTAGTAGCATCAATATCCTTTATTATGATACTTATCACCGTATGAATTTAACTGATAATGATCTTAAGCCGTCCTCTACTGTTTTTCATGGTGTGGTGCCCGGTAAGTCGGCACATCCAGTGGGTAAGATAGCTTTGGTAGTGGTCTTTGGAGATGATAATGATTTCAAAGTTGAGCCGCTGACTTTTGAAGTGGTGAAGATCAGAAGCCCTTACCACGCCATATTTGGACGACCGGCTTATGCTAAATTTATAGCCCTGCCTTGTTATGTTTATCTGTAGCTTAAGATGCCAGGTCATAAGGGTACCATCACTGTACATGGCAACATGAAGATAGCTTTGGAGTGTGAAGAGGGCGATGTTTCTTATGCTGAGACTGCCTGTGCAACGAAGGAGTTGAAGTTTTACAAAGATAATGTTGACCCGGCAGATATGACAGCTTTGAAGAAGCCAACCACAGAGCATGACCCTCTGTTGAAATTTAAGTCGGCAGATGACACTAAGCTGGTTGACTTTGTTCCTAGCGATTCATGCAAGAAGTTCAGTATCAATGCTAATATGGATCCAAAATAGGAAAGCACGCTCATCGGGTTCATCCGTGAGAACCGGGACATCTTTGCATAGAAACCTTCTGACATGCCAGTTGTACCGAGGGAACTCACTGAGCACACTCTTAATGTTGGTCCAAAGTTTAAACCGGTCAAGCAATTCCTTCTTCGTTTTAATGAAGAGAGGTGCAGGGCCATTGGTGAAGAGGTGGCCCGGCTCTTGGCATCGGGGTTTATCATTGAAGTTTTTCATCATGAGTGGTTGACTAACCCGGTGCTAGTTCTTAAGAAGAACATCACTTGGCGGATGTGTGTGGATTACATAGACCTTAACAAAGCATGTCCGGCTGATCCTCTAGCTCTCCCTCATATTGATTAGATCATTGATGCTATAGCAGGTTGTGAGCGTTTGTGTTTTTTGGATGCTTACTCTGGTTATCATCAGATCAATATGGCGGTTAAGGATGAGGAGAAGACGGCTTTCATAACCCCCTTTGGAGCCTTCTATTATGTGTCTATGCCTTTTGGGCTCAAGAGTGCCCATGCAACTTATCAGTAGTGTGTCTAGAATTGCCTCCATGACCAGATTGGACGTAATGTTCATGCTTTTGTAGATGATATTGTTGTGAAATCTAGGATGAAGGAAACCTTGATAGATGATTTGAAATAGACCTTTGACAATCTCCGGGTCTACAAAATGATGCTTTACCTGGCCAAGTGTGTCTTTGGTGTGCCAGCAGGCAAGCTCTTGTATTTTTTGTTTCTGAAAGGGGCATTGAATCTAACCCGGAGAAAATCAAGGCTATCACTTCTTTGGCTAAGTCGGCATGTATTAATGATGACCAGCGCCTGGCGGGTCGTATTGTGGCCTTAAGCCGATTCATAAGCCGGCTGGGCAAGAAAGCTATTCCTTTGTATCAGATGATGAAGAAAACATATCACTTTGTCTGTAGTGATGCTGCTGATTAGGTGTTTGGGGCCTTGAAAAAATAGTTAGCTAAACCGTTGATCCTTGTTGCTCCTATTGATAATGAGCCCTTGTTGTTATATGTGGCTGCTAATAGTCGAGCCGTCAGTATGGCAATTGTTGTGGAAAGAAAGGAATCAGGCAACGGATATCTGGTTCAGCGGACGGTTTATTATGTCAGTGAGGTAATCATTGAATCCAAGCAGAGATACCCACATTGGCAAAAGCTGGTTTATGGGGTGTTCATGGCTAGTCGTAAATTGAAGTAGTATTTCTTTGGTCATCCCATCACTGTGGTCATTCCTGCTCCTCTGGGGATATTATTCAAAACAGAGAAGCCACAAGTCGGGCAACCAAATGGGCCATTGAGCTTGGACCCCATGGTTTGAAGTATATGCCTCGGACAGCTATCAAGTCTCAAGCACTTGTGGATTTTATTAATGACCGGACTGAGCTACAGATGGCTAAGGAGAAGTCAGATAGCACATATTGTACTATTCACTTCGATGGATCCAGGTAGTTGGAAGGCTCGAGGGTTGTAATTATCTTGACTTCCCCATGAGGTGATAAATTTTGTTATGTTTTGAGGTTGATGTTCCTTTGTAATAACAATGCAGCTGAGTATGAGGCCATGCTCCATGGTCTTCAGATGGCTAAAGAGATGAATCTAAGCCGGGTGAGGTGTTTAGGTGACTCAGATTTGGTGGCTCAGCAAGTCTCAGGCACTTGGGATTCTAAAGATCCACTCATGGCGGCTTACCGGCGAGAAGTTGATGCTATTGCTGGTCATTTCAATGGCTATCAAGTGGAGCATGTTGATCACAAGAAAAATGAGGCGGCTGATGCTTTAAGCCGGCTAGGGTTGTAACGCCCCATATGTAACTTGCCATATTTGTATTCCAACTCTTGCCATTTTTGGCACTAAGTTATGATATTCCCTCGTGGTTGGGTTTTGTCTTCGTCTTGCTTTTTGTCCATGTCATGCATCTCATATCATGTCATCATGTGCATCGCATTTGCATTCGTGTTCGTCTCATGCATCCAAGCATTTTCCCCGTTGTTCGTTTTGTATTCCGGCATCCCCTTTTGCCTCTTTTCGTGTGCGGGTGTTAAACGTTCTCGGATTGGACCGAGACTTGCCAAGCGGCCTTGGTATACCACCGGTAGACCGCCTGTCAAGTTTCATGCCATTTTGACTTCGTTTGATACTCCAATGATTAACCGAGGAACCGTAAATGCCTCATGTGTGTTGCAGCCCAACACCTCTCCAAAGTGGCCCAAAACCCAGCTAAACACCCTCCATCCTCTCGGCCGTTCGATTCGCGTGGCCGAAAACCGCACTCCATTTGGAGTCTCCTAGCTCCTTCTATGTATAAATAGGCCTCCACCTCCTTCATTTTCGGGTCCAAACCCTAAAACTTCCCCTCTCCGCGTCGGACGTGTCCGTCTGCCGCCGGACACGCCCACGCCGCCGCCCGCATCCAATCGCTCGCTGACACGTGACGCCGCCAGCCGCCGTCCCGGCGAGCCTACAGCGGGCCCACCCGGCCCGAACCGCCGCGCTCCTCCGCCCGAGCCGCCCGCTTGTCCCCGCCGTCCAGCGCCGCGCGCCGCCCGGCTCCGCCACCGCTCCGCCGCCCCGCGTCCTCGCCGGCCGTCGCTCCTCGCCGGCGAGCTCCACCTCGTCGCCGTTCGCCTCTGCCCGCCGCGCCGACGCCCGCAGCTCCTCGCCGGCCGCGGCCCGCCGCCAACCGCAGCTCCACCGCCGCGCCCCCTCACCGGATCCGGCGTCCCAGCTACTCCGGCGAGCCTCTGGCCGCCTTCTGCTTCATCTCTGGCGAGATCCGCTGCCACCTCGGTTCGTGCACCAGATCTGAGAAACCCTAGGTCTATTTTCACTAAGTCCTTGTCCATGTTCATTTTTTATGTATTCTTCATCATGCCATAACTCTGCATCCATAGCTCCGTTTTGGGCGTGCCATATATCAAAGTGTTCGTCTCATTGTGTTGTTCATTTTGTTCCATTACACCATGCTTGGTTGAGTCCATATTGATGCCCTAAATGCTGTTGCAAGAGTGCTATAAAATGTTAGTTTATGTTTCTCAACAGATTATGGACATTTGTCATTCTTGCCATGTTTAATGTGTGCCTCCTATGAACTTGAGCCCTACATGTATTTTGGGCTATTTCATGCCATCTTTACAGGGGTGTATGCCACGTATTTTTTTGTTCAGTGTGGTGACTAGCACAAGCATGCAAAGTAGCTCTCGTGATGTTGCTGATTTCAGGGACTTAGAATTCTTCTAAGTCATTTCCCGGATGTTATTTTTATGCCATGTATTCATGTTGCTACATAGTGATCCATGCCTCTTTTGAGCATGTTCAGTAAGGATGATTTTGAGATATTTTTATGTTATATCCATCCATGTCTTTGTTTGCAATTATGGAGTACCCTAGCATGACACAATCTTGCTCTACTTTTGCTATAAAATATTCCTGGCAGATTGTTTACATGTTATTCAATTTTGCCAAGGTTGTTGTAGTTGGTCGTTGGATGATTTGAGATCGTTCTTGGCATGGTTAGCTTCTTGATCATGTATTCTTGCTAGGTGTATACTTAGTTTTTCATGCAATGCCTTGTGGTGAGTGCATCGAGCTTGCAAACATGCCTACGTAACTCTGTTTTTGCCATGTCCAGTTTTCTGCTAAGTCTGAATCTGTTAACGAAACTTGCTATGTTTACATGGGTGACCTCATATCTTCTGATCCCTTTTGGCTTATGGTCAGTAAGGGACTTTTGCTATATGCTTTGAGTAGTATCATGCCATGCCTTGTTTTGCCATGATATGTTCCTGTAGCATGTTGTTATCTTGCTCTAAACATTGCTTCCTGATGTTAAATCCTGGCATGTTGTTTTTTTCACCAAGTCTAACAACCTGATATCGTTTGCACTATTGCCATGCTTGTTTGAACCTGCTATTGTGTGATTTAGCTGTAGCTCAGTGTTAATCTTTTGTCAAGCATCTTGAGTGGATCACGGCCATGTGATTTGTTGTTATGTTAGAGTGCAGTAGCTTAGTTTCTTGTTGCATTCTAGATGGCATCGTGCTGTTAATCGCAGGATTGTGCCATTTTTGTTTTGCTCGCCATTTGCAAACCGTGCATCCGATTCCGGTGATCTTTATATTTATTTCGACCGAAATCAACTCATATTTCCAGAGGCACTCTTGGTTTGCCAAGTTGAGTCCTGGTTCAATCTTTCCTTTCCGAAGGACGCATATGCATTGCATATTACTTCCCGCATATCATGCCATGTTTTGCATCATGTTGCTTGCGCATTGCACCGTGGTTGATTGTGGTTCCCTTTGTTGGTGTTCTTGCTTTGGGTTGAGCCGGGAGACGAGTACATGATCGAGGAACCCGTTGAGTACGCTTACGAGGATCAAGCTTACGTCAACTCGGAGAACTTTGCAGGCAAGATGACCATACCCTCGAAATCACTTATATCTTTGCTTGCTAGTTGCTCGCTCTATTGCTATGCCTATGTCGCGATACCTACCACATGCTTTACCATGCCTCCCATATTGCCATGTCAAGCCTCTAACCCACCTTGTCCTAGCAAACCGTTGTTTGGCTATGTTACTACTTTGCTCAGCCCCTCTTATAGCGGTGCTAGTTGCAGGTGAAGATTGGAGGTTTGTTTTTTTCCACTGGAACATGTTATTTGTTGGGATATCATTATTATATCTTGTTTACTTTAATGCATCTATATACTTGGTAAAGGGTGGAAGGCTCGGCCTTATGCCTGGTGTTTTGTTCCACTCTTGCCGCCCTAGTTTCCGTCATACCGGTGTTATGTTCCTTGATTTTGCGTTCCTTACACGGTTGGGTTATAATGGGAACCCCTTGACAGTTCGCCTTGAATAAAACTCCTCCAGAAGGCCCAACCTTGGTTTTACCATTTGCCACCTAGCCTTTTTCCCTTGGGTTTCGCGGACTCAAGGGTCATCTTTATTTTAACCCACCCCCCGGGCCAGTGCTCCTCTGATGTTGGTCCGAACTCAGACTGCCTGCCTGGCGGCCACCTCGGGGAAACTTGAGGGTTGGTTTTACTCGTAGCTAGTCTCATCCAGTGTGCCCTGAGAACGAGATACTGTCAACTCCTATCAGGATTTGTCGGCACATTCGGGTGTTTTGCTGGACTTGTTTTACCATTGTCGAGATGTCTTGAACCGGGATTCCGAGTCTGATCGGGCTGTCTGGAGAAGGAATATCCTTCGTTGACCGTGAGAGCTTGTGATGGGCTAAGTTGGGACACCCCTGCAGGGATTTGAACTTTCGAAAGCCGTGTCCATGGTTATGGGCAGATGGGAATTTGTTAATATCCGGTTGTAGAGAACTTGACACCTAACTTAATTATAATGGATCAACCGCGTGTGTAGTCGTGATGGTCTCTTTTCGGTGGAGTTCGGGAAGAGAACACGGTCTCGTGTTATGCTTGAACGTAAGTAGTTTTAGGATCACTTCTTGATCTTTGTAGCTTCTCAACCATGTTGTGCCTTCTCTTCTCTCTCTAATTTGCGTATGTTAGCCACCATATATGCTAGTGCTTGCTGCAGCTCCACCTCACTACCTTTTCCAACCCATAAGCTTAAGTAGTCTTGATCGCGAGGGTGTGAGATTGCTGAGTCTCCGTGATTCACAGATTACTTCCAAAACCAGATGCAGGTGCCGATGATACCATTCCAGGAGATGCGACTGAGCTCAAGTGGGAGTTGGATGAGGACTCAGGACGTTACTATGTTTCCTTTCCAGACGATCAGTAGTGGAGCCCAATTGGGGCGATCGGGGATCTTATGCATTTGGGGTTGTCTTTATGTTGGTTCTATAGTCGGACCTTGATTGTGTCTAGATGACGTAATGCTATATTTATGTATTGTGTGAAGTGGCGATTGTAAGCCAACTCTGTACCTCTTTCTTATTTAGTACATGGGATGTGTAAAGGTTACCCCTCTTGCGACATGCCTACAATGCGGTTATGCCTCTAAGTCGTGCTCCGACACGTGGGAGATATAGCCGCATCATGGGTGTTACAAGTTGGTAATCAGAGCCTTCCCCGACTTAGGAGCCCCCTGCTTGATCGAATCGCTGACATTGTTGAGTCTAGAAAAATGTTTTGTGTCTTTTAGGATTATATTTATCAGAGAGTAGGATTCTTTTTACTCCTCAGTCCCTTCGTCGCTCTGGTGAGGCATCCTGACGTAGAGTTTTGACTCTTGTCTTCTCAAATTTCAGCAATTTTTTTTAGGATCACGCGGTTATCTTGGAATCGTTTCGATGGTTTTGTGACAAGAACATTGTTCTTGGTGCCTCCTGACATTTAGGGGTTGTGGAAGTGTCCCGGGGAGTTGAGCTCCGAGGTGTTGTCGTCACAATTTTATTGTTGCAGTTCTGGAATATTTGTGTTTCACCGACATAGAAAATCTCTTTTATGTAGTTGTTGGTGAGATAACCTCGATGCCACCCAGTACTGGGGCGGGAGTTCGGGAGTATTGCCATAACTCGTATAATGGATGCTTTTCGAAGGTTGAGGTAAATGATTTCCGAAGGTTTCTTGGTTATGTGTTGAAGGATGGATACAGCTGGATGTAGGATTTGCTAGTTTTGGTTGAGATATTATGCTTCCCCTATATCCCCAACACCTGATTGCATAACCGGAAAGTTTTGGGAGTTTCATAGGTGGGAATTCATGTAGCTCTCGTATTTCTTCCGCAGATATTTGGTTTGTGATTGGGTAATCCTTACCAAGTATTTGTTCATATCCGTACCTTGTTGTTTTATTCATCTACCTCTGTCTAAGTGGCTTCTCAATTTATGGAAGTGTGACCATTTAATTTGGAATTCAGTCGTTCATTTTTGTTTGAATGTTAAGGCTATATGTTGCAATTTCGATCCATTGATTCAGCTTGAATATATGTCTGTCAAGATGCTAACGGATGTCACCCTCTTCAGGATGGCTCCTCCAATGCGTCAGAATCCGGAACCGCCGCCACCACCTCCACCTCCAAAGGCATGGCAAGCTGTGATGGCCGCTACCAACGCCAACACGCAGCTGATTATGCAACTCTTGCAAGAGTGCAACCAAGGAAATCAAGGCAATGGCAACAATCAAACTCAGTTTGCTACCCTCAACCAGTTCCTCGCAAACCAGCCAAAGACCTTCAGTAACTATGTCGAGGCCACAGACGCTGATGATTGGCTCGTGGATATCTCCAAATATTTTGAGTGCAGCAATGTCAGGCCTGAGGACTTTGTCAAGTTTGCTTCGTTCCAACTAAAAGACCAAGATGCTGAGTGGTATCAACAATACAAAGATTCCAGAGGAGGTCGTGTGATTACCTGGGATGATTTGCGCCAAGAATTCAGAGCTCACCACATTCCCCAGAGTGTTGTGGAGAGTAAGCGTGAGGAGTTCCGCAATCTGAAGCAAGGCAGCCTGTCTGTTTACCAATACAACATCATGTTCCAGAAGCTCGCTCGTTTCGCCAAGCAAGACGTCCCTGACGAGAAGAGCATGATTTATCAGTTCAGAGGTGGCCTCAGAGAAGATCTGCAACTAGCTCTTGTGCTTTTTGAGCCGAAAAAGTATGATGAGTTCTACAATATGGCACTAAAGCAAGAGGCTGCTCAGCTCAAGTGCAATGCTTCCAAGAGAGAGTCAGGGATGCAACTCCTTCTTCTTCAACTCAAGTGGCAGCTAAGCAGCAAAAGTACTGGTTGCCTCCTCCTCCTCCTCCGTTCCAGCAGCCTTATCAGCAGAAGAGCAAAGGTGGCAATGGATCTTCCCACCCACCCAACCCAGGCTTTCAGGACAAGGCTTCGTCTCATGCTCCAAGGTCAAGTGCTCTATATCACCGGCCGCTTTCAGAGGTTACGTGCAACAATTGTCAGCAGAAGGGTTACTATACAAACAAATGCTTCAACCAGAGGCGTCTTCTGCCTCCTCCTCCTGTGAGATCTGCCATCAATGTAGTGGTCAAGCATAATCCCAAGTTTGCAAAGGTCAACATGATGAACGCAGCTCAGGCAGAGGACTCATCAGAAGTGATCATGGGTAACCTTCCTGTTAATGATATTCTTGCAAAAGTTCTTTTTTACTTTGGTGCATCGCATTCTTTCATGTCATTCCCATTTGCATCGGAGCACAACTTTGACACTAAGGCATTACCTAAAGCATTGCAAGTTGTTTCTCCGGCTAAGCGTTTGAGTTCTAGCATGATGGTTCTGGATGTTTCTATCATGATGGGCGATTACAAATTTCTGGCTTCTCCAATTGTTCTTGGTAACTCGGATATTGATTTAATTCTCAGCATGGACTGGCTTTCTAAGCACAAGGCTCAACTTGATTGTGCCGCCAGGCAGATTCAATTGACACACTTGTCTGAGGATGTGATCGTCTTTGCCGCTTGTGATGATACCATTCGACTGTTTTCTCTCAATGAGAAGGGCGAGTTGGATGCTATCTCTCAGATTCTAGTTGTTTGTGAATATCAAGACGTCTTTCTAGAAGAGCTTCCAGGAATGCCTCCTCACTGGCCAGTTGAATTCGTCATCGATCTTGAGCCTGGCACAGAACCTGTTTGCAAACATCCTTACAAGCTTGGATCGAAAGAGTTGAAGGAGCTGAAGAAACAAATCGATCAACAAGAGCGTATGGGTCTGATCCGACCGAGTTCTTCTCCTTGGGGTTTTGGTGTTCTTTTTGTCAAGAAGAAGGATGGCACGGACCGACTCTGTGTCGACTACCGTCCATTGAACAAGAAGACCATAAAGAACAAGTACCCACTTCCCAACATCAATGAGCTATTCGAACAACTCAAGGGTGCTCAAGTATTCTCCAAGATTGACCTTCGTATGGGCTATCATCAGATTCGCATTCGTGAACAAGATATCCCCAAGACAGCGTTCAGAACAAGCTATGGTTCTTATGAATACACTGTCATGTCTTTCGGCCTTGTCAATGCTCCTCCAACATTCTCTCGCATGATGAACTTCATCTTCAACCCCTACATAAATGACTTCGTCTTAGTCTATCTCGATGACATTTTGGTCTTTTCCAAGAACAAGGAGGATCATGCCAAGCACTTGAGATTGGTGCTAGACAAACTCAGAGAACATCAGTTCTATGCGAAGTTTTCAAAGTGTGAGTTTTGGCTCAATGAGGTTATCTACCTTGGGCATATCATCTCCGCCAAGGGCATAGTTGTTAATCCTGAGAAGGTGTCTGCAATTGTGAATTGGGAACCACCTCAGAACGTGAAGCAACTCCACTGCTTCCTTGGGCTCGCAAGCTATTGTCGAAGATTCGTTGAGAATTTCTCTAAGATCGCGAAGCCTCTTTCAAACCTTCTCCAGAAGCATGTGATGTATGTCTGGACGCCTGAATGTGACATCTCTTTCAACACCCTCAAAGAGAAGTTAGTCACAGCTCCAGTTCTGACTCCTCCTGATGAATGCAAGCCATTTGAGGTTTTCTATGATGCTTCCCTTCAAGATCTCGGTGCTGTGTTAATGCAAGAGAAGAAAGTTGTGGCCTATACCTCTCGTCAGTTGAAGCCCAACGAAAAGAACTACCCCACTCATGACCTCGAGTTGGCAGCAGTTGTCCATGCTCTTTTAACATGGAGACATCTCTTGTTGGGAAGAAAAGTGGACATCTTCACTGATCATAAGAGTCTCAAGTACATCTTCACTCAGCTCAACCTCAACCTCAGGCAAACTCGTTGGGTCGAAATGATTCAAGAGTATAATCTGAGTATTGAATATACTCCAGGCAAGGCCAATGTCATTGCTGATGCTTTGAGCAGGAAGGCTTACTGCAACAGTTTGATTCTCAAGCCCTTCTAACCGGATCTTTGTGAAGCTTTCCGCAAACTTAATCTCCAAGTTGTTCCTCAAAGGATTCCTTGCCAACCTCCAAGTCTCTCCTACTTTGGAAGATCAGATTCGTGAGGCTCAACTTCTTGGTACTATGGTGAAGAAGGTGAAGATTGGGATTGCCAAGAGTCAACCCAAGTACAAGTGCTATCGCCTTGATGACAAGGATACTCTATTCTTCGAGGATCACATTGTCGTTCCTAAGGGTGACCTTCGTAAAGTCATTATGCATGAAGCTCACAATTCACTCCTTTCTATTCATCCTGGAAGTACAAAGATGTACCATGACCTTAAGCAGTCGTATTGGTGGACTCGAATGAAGCGCAAGATTGCTCAGTTCATGAATGAATGTGATGTCTGTAGAAGAGTGAAAGTAGAACACCAACGGCCAGCTGGTCTCCTCCAACCTCTTGCCATTCCAGAATGGAAGTTTGACCATATTGAGATGGACTTCGTGACTGAATTTCCCAAGTCCAAGTGTGGGAATGATGCTATCTTCATCGTCATCGACAAGCTCACTAAAGTGGCTCATTTTCTTCCTATCAAAGAATCTATCACAGCAGCTCAGTTGGTAGAGCTATATACCTCCAGGATTGTCTCTTTGCATGGCATTTCGCAGTTGATATCTTCATATCATGGAAGCATCTTTACTTCTAAGTTTTGAGATTCCTTCCAGAAGGCTATGGGAACCAACATTCGGTTCAGCACAGCCTTTCATCCTCAAACTAGTGGCCAAGTCGAGCGAGTCAATCAAATTCTTGAAGATATGCTTAGGGCATGTGTCATATCTTTCGGTATGAAGTGGGAAGATTGTCTTCCATATGCCGAGTTCTCCTACAACAACAGCTTCCAAGTGAGTTCAGGCAAGGCCCATTCAAGATTCTTTATGGCAGGAAGTGTCGTACTCCTCTTAATTGGTCAGAGACTGGTGAACGCCAACTTCTTGGCAATGACTTGATCACAAAGGCTGAAGAAATGTGCAAAGTCATTCGTGAAAATCTCAAAGCCGCGCAATCGCGCCAGAAGAGTTACTATGATGGCAAGCATCATGACTTGGCTTTCGAGATCAAAGACCATGTCTACCTCAGTGTCTCTCCAATGAAAGGTACTCGTCGCTTCGGTATCAAAGGGAAGGTTGCCCCTAAATACATGGGTCCTTTCAAGATCATTGGCAAAAGAGGCAATCTCGCTTATCAACTTGAGCTTCCATCCAACTTTGCAAACGTGCATGACGTGTTTCACGTGTCTCAGCTTCGCAAGTGTTTCAAGACTCCTGACCGCACCATCAACTTCGAACAGGTTGATATCCAAGAAGACATGTCTTATCATGAGCATCCTGTTGCTATTCTTGAAGAAACTGAGCACAAGACTCGCAACAAGTCTATCAAATTCCTGAAAGTGCAGTGGTCACATCATTCCGACCGTGAAGCCACCTGGGAACGCGAGGACCACCTCCGTTCTGAATATCCGGAGTTTTTCCAGTCCTAGATCACGGGACGAGATCCTTCCGGCGTGGTGGATTGTTGTAACACCCCATATGTAACTTGCTATATTTGTATTCCAACTCTTGCCATTTTCGGCACTAAGTTATGATATTCCCACGTGGTTGGTTTTTTTATTCGTCTTGCTTTTTGTCCATGTCATGCATCTCATATCATGTCATCATGTGCATCGCATTTGCATTCGTGTTCGTCTCATGCATCCGAGCATTTTCCCTGTTGTCCGTTTTGCATTCCGGCACTCCTACGTCCTCCGGCGTCCGCTTTTGCCTCTTTTCGTGTGCGGGTGTTAAACATTCTCGGATTGGACCGAGACTTGCCAAGTGGCCTTGGTATACCACCGGTAGACCACCTATCATGTTTCGTGCCATTTGGACTTCGTTTGATACTCGAACGGTTAACCGAGGAACCGTAAAGGCCTCGTGTGTGTTGCAGCCCAACACCTCTCCAAAGTGGCCCAAAATCCAGCTAAACCCCCTCCATCCTCTCGGCCATTCGATCACGATCGCGTGGCCGAAAACCACACTCCATTTGGAGTCTCCTAGCTCCTTCTATGTATAAATAGGCCCCCCTCCTTCATTTTCGGGTCCAAACCCTAAAACTTCCCCTCTCCACGCCGGACGTGTCCGTCTGCCGCCGGACACGCCCGCGCCGCCGTCCGCTTCCAATCGCTCGCTGACACGTGGCGCCGCCAGCCGCCTCCGCCGCTGGCCCAGCGAGCCCGCAGCGGGCCCGCCCAGCCCGAACCGCTACGCTCCTCCGCCCGAGCCGCCCGCTCGTCCCCGCTGTCCAGCGCCGCGCGCCGCCCAGCTCCGCCACCGCTCCGCCACCCCGCATCCTCACCGGCGAGCTCCACCTTGTCGCCGTTCGCCTCCGCCCGCCGCACCGACGCCCGCAGCTCCTTGCCGCCCGCCGCCCGCCGCCAACCGCAGCTCCGCCGCCGCGCCCCCTCACCGGATCCGGCATCCCAGCTACTACGGCGAGCCTCCGGCCGCCCTCTGCTTCGTCTCCTACGAGATCCGCTGCCGCCTCGGTTCGTGTGCCAGGTCTGAGAAACCCTAGGTCTATTTTCACTAAGCCCTTGTCCCTGTTCTTTTTTTATGCATTCTTCATCATGCCATAACTCTGCATCCATAGCTCCGTTTTGGGCATGCCATGTATCAAATTGCTCGTCTGGTTGTGCTCTTCATTTTTTTCCATTGCACCATGCTTGTTTGAGTCCATCTTGATGCCCTAAATGTTGTTGCAAGAGTGCTATAAAATGTTAGTTTCTGTTTCTTAACAGATTATGGACATTTGTCATTTTTGCCATGTTTAATGTGTGCCTCCTATGAACTTGAGCCCTACATTTTTGTTCAATGTGGTGACTAGCACAAGCATGCAAAGTAGCTCTCGTGATGTTTTTGATTTCAGGGACCTAGAATTCTTCTAAGTCATTTCCCTGATGTTATTTTTATGCCATGTATTCATGTTGCTACAGAGTGATCCATGCCTCTTTTGAGCATGTTCAGCAAGGATGATTTTGAGATATTGTTATGTTCTATCCATCCATGTCTTTTTTTTAAATTATGGAGTACCCTATCATGACTCAATCTTGCTCTACTTTTGCTAACAAATATTCCTGCCAGATTGTTTACATGTTATTCAATTTTGCCAAGGTTGTTGTAGTTGATCCTTGCATGCTATGAGATGGTTCTTGCCATGGTTAGCTTCTTGATCATGTCTTCTTGTTGGGTGTATGCTTAGTTTGTCATGCAATGTCTTGTGGTGAGTGCATCGAGCTCGCAAACATGCCTACGTAACTCTATTTTTGCCATATCCAGTTTTCTGCTAAGTCTGAAACTGTTAACGAAACTTGCTATGTTTACATGGGTGCCATCATATCTTCTGATCCCTTTTGGCTTATGGTCAGTAAGGCACTTTTGTTATATGCTTTTAGTAGTTTCATGCCATGCCTTGTTTTGCCATGATATGTTCCTGTAGCATGTTGTTATCTTGCTCTAAACATTGCTTCCTGATGTTAAATCCTGCCATGTTGTTTTTTTCACCAAGTCTGAGAACCTGATATCTTTTGCACTATTGCCATGCTCATTTGAACCTGCTATTGTGTGATTTAGCCGTAGTTCAGTGTTCATATTTTATCAAGAATCTTGAGTGGATCACTGCCATGTGCTTTGTTGTTATGTTAGAGTGCAGTAGCTTAGTTTCTTGTTGCATTCTAGATGGCATCGTGTTGTTAATCACAGGATTGTGCCATTTTTGTTTTGCTCGCCATTTGCAAACCGTGCATCCGATTCCGGTGATCTTTATATCGATTTCGACCGAAATAAACTCATCTTTCCAGCGGCACTCTTGGTTTGCCAAGTTGAGGCGTGGTTCAATCTTTCCTTTCTGAAGCACGCATATGCATTGCATATTACTTCCCGCATATCATGCCATGTTTTGCTTCATGTTGCTTGCGCATTGCACCGTGGTTGATTGTGGTTCCCTTTGCTTGTGTTCTTTCTTTGGGTAGAGCCGGGAGATGAGTACGTGATCGAGAAACCCGTTGAGTACGCTTACGAGGATCAATCTTACGTCAACTCAGAGAACTTTGCAGGCAAGATGACCATACCCTCGAAATCACTTCTATATTTGCTTGCTAGTTGCTCGCTATATTGCTATGCCTATGCTGCGATACCTACCACATGCTTTACCATGCCTCCCATATTGCCATGTCAAACCTCTAACCCACCTTGTCCTAGCAACCGTTGTTTGGCTATGTTACCGCTTTGCTCAGCCCCTCTTATAGCGTTGCTAGTTGCAGGTGAAGATTGGAGTTTGTTCCTTGTTGGAACATGTTTATTGTTGGGATATCATTATTATATCTTGTTTACTTTAATGCATCTATATACTTGGTAAAAGGTGGAAGGCTCGGCCTTATGCCCGGTGTTTTGTTCCACTCTTGCCGCCATTGTTTCCGTCATACCGGTGTTATGTTCCTTGATTTTGCGTTCCTTACACGGTTGGGTTATAATGGTAACCCCTTGACAGTTCACCTTGAATAAAACTCCTCCAGCAAGGCCCAACCTTGGTTTTACCATTTGCCACCTAGCCTTTTTTCCCTTGGGTTTCGCGGACTCAAGGGTCATCTTTATTTTAACCCCCCCGGGCCAGTGCTCCTCTGAGTGTTGGTCCAAACTGAGCTGCCTGTGGGGCCACCTCGCGGAAACTTGAGGGTTGGTTTTACTCGTAGCTAGTCTCATCCGGTGTTGCCCTGAGAACGAGACACGTGCAAACTCCTATCAGGATTTGTCGGCACATCGGGTGGTTTTGCTGGACTTGTTTTACCATTGTCGAGATGTCTTGGAACCGGGATTCCGAGTCTGATCGGGCCGTCCTGGGAGAAGGAATATCCTTCGTTGACCGTGAGAGCTTGTGATGGGCTAAGTTGGGACACCCCTGCAGGGATTTCAACTTTCGAAAGTCGTGCCCGCGGTTATGGGCAGAGATGGGAATTTGTTAATGTCCGGTTGTAGAAAACCTGAAACTTAACTTAATTAAAATGATCAACAGCGTGTGTAGCCGTGATGGTCTCTTTTCGGCGGAGTCCGGGAAGAGAACACGGTCTCGTGTTATGCTTGAACGTAAGTAGTTCTAGGATCACTTCTTGATCATAGATTCTCGACCGTGCTTTGCCTTTCTCTTCTCGCTCTCATTTGCGTATGTTAGCCACCATATATGCTAGTGCTTGCTGCAGCTCCACCTCATACCTTTTCCCTACCCATAAGCTTAAAAAATAGTCTTGATCACGAGGGTGTGAGATTGCTGAGTCCCCGTGACTTAGAGATTACTTCCAAAACCAAATGCAGGTGCCGATGATACCATTCCAGGAGATGCGACTGAGCTCAAGTGGGAGTTGGATGAGGACTCAGGACGTTACTATGTTTCCTTTCCAGACGATCAATAGTGGAGCCCAGTTGGGGCGATCGGGGATCTTATGCATTTGGGGTTGTCTTTATTTTGGTTCCGTAGTCGGACCTTGATTGTGTCTGTATGATGTAATGCTATATTTATGTATTGTGTGAAGTGGCGATTGTAAGCCAACTCTGTACCTCTTTCTTGTTCAGTACATGGGATGTGTAAAGATTACCCCTCTTGCGACATGCCTACAATGCGGTTATGCCTCTAAGTCGTGCTCCGACACGTGGGAGATATAGACGCATCGTGGGTGTTACAAGGGTCTCTGCGTAAGCCGGTACCACCTAATACTTTCCTTGATATTCTGCATAACCCTTCAGTCAAATTGCCTACGGAGGAAGATCTTGCTATTCCTGACTCGGAGGCGCGGTTGGTGGCTCTTCATGCTATCTTTGATTGGACAGTACCATATTTGGCTTATATGACCCGGGGCGAGTTACCTAAAGATGAAACTTTGGCCCCGCACATAACTCGGCGGTCTAAGTCAATGACTATTGTCAATGGAGAGTTGCACTGATGCAGTGTCACAGGGGTGTTTCAACGATGTGTTTCTCCCAAGGAAGGTCATGAGATTCTATGAGAGATTAATGAATGAGATTTTGGTCATCATGTCGGCTCTAAGTCTCTCGTGGCCAAGGCTTTTTGTCATGGGTTTTATTGGCTAACGGCTTATGCTCATGCAGAGGGCTTGATCAGTAAATGTGATGGTTGTCAGAAATTTTCAATACGAGCTCATGTGCTGGCTCAAGAATTGAGGTTGATTCCAATTACTTGGCTATTTGTAGTCTGGGGCTGGATATGGTTGTACCTTTTAAAAGATCCAAGGATAAAAAGTCCTACCTCTTGGTGGCAGATGACAAATTTACAAAGTGGGTTGAGGCAGAGCCAGCCATTAAGTGTGACACGGCGACGGTGGTTCAATTCATCAAAAAGGTGATTTTCTGTTTTGGCTACCCTCATAGCATTATAACTGATAATGGCACTAATTTGTCTAAATGTGCTATGAAAGAATTTTGTCGACGAGAGCATATTCGTCTTGATGTGTCATTAGTTGCTCACCCCCAGTCCAGTGGTCGAGCTAAAAGAGCCAATCAAGAAATTTTGAGAGGCATAAAGCCCTGGCTTATGGTCCCTTTGTAGAGAATGCCGAGTTGTTGGGTGGAGGAGATGCCTTCAGTGCTATGGAGTATCAATACTACCCCCAGCAAATCTATGGGTTACATGCCTTTCTTCATGGTTTACGGAGTAGAGGCAGTTCTCCCTAGTGGCATCCGTCATGACTCGCCCCATGTGGCGGCTTATGTTGAAGCTGATAATAAAAAAGCACGTCAGGATGCTCTTAACCTATTGGATGAGGAGCGTGACCTTGCGATGGCTCGTTCGGCGATTTACCAGTAAGATCTGTGTTGTTATCATAGCCGCCGAGTTAAAACCAGGACTTTTCAAGAAGGAGATTTGGTGCTCCGACTCATCCAGGATCAAAATTACATGCACAAGTTATCCCCACCTTGGGAAGGGCCCTTTGTGGTCAGCAAAAATCTAAACAACGGGTCATATTACCTAATCGATGTTCGAGACCACAAGGACTCACGCACGTCGGAGGAGGAGACCCGCTGACCATGGAATATTGCTCATCTTCGGCCTTATTACACCTGAGCCACCGGCTCTTGTGATGTACATATTTCTACCAATGTATATATTTATGACTGGTATAATAAAGCCGGCATCCCTGATATTTCAGGGCCTCTGTCATTTCATTTCTGAGAATCTGAGTCTTTATTGTCTCTTCATAAGATCACTTGGGGGTTCCTACTCATTGAGCATAGCTATGACTGCCCTCTTGATCCGGCTTGTATGCTGTAATTGCAAAATGCCTGGGGGCTTCCTGCTCATTGAGCATAGCTATGACTACCCTACTGATCCGGCTTAAACACCTGGAATGAGATATTACTTGGGGGCTCTTTGTTAATGAACAGAGATTTGTTGTCCCTTGTAGTAGGCTTGGACGCTAGGTGTATTCACCAAAAATCCAGGTTATCCTGCCTTTGTTTGCCTGCCACTCCGACCAGGTAATCCTGGAATGACTCGCCATACTATTGACAATCAATCTTATAAAGACCTTGAATTTGTCAAAGTTAAAACGGTGATTGGTCATGTGAGGTCCGGCCTACAGGTTTGAATTAAGGTTTAACTCAGTGGCTGTGCGTCCCTTGAATAGAACTTGACATTGAGGCTTGGCAGCTTATGAATGCCTTGGTTTTTCTGATTTATATTTGCTTTGAACATTTTTTTTGAGGTTCATCTTTTGTGCTATGTTGATATATGGTTGAAAATTGATGAAGGCCATGTTGCCTTATGACTCATATATGAATCTATCCGGAGTTATGTTAACTCGGCCTGGCTTTGGACTTTAAGGCACCAGTGTGTAACGATTATATGCTTGGAGTTATGTGCTCTAAGCTTTGGGATGTTACCCTTGATTCACATGGAGTTGTAAGCCGGCATCATGAATAAATTGTATAGGGTGCTGTGCTCTAAGTCTTTGGGTTGTTACCCTTACTGCATGACGCGTGGTAAGCCGGCAGTATGAACAAATATCACATGTATGATATTTATTTTGTTGTGATTATACAAGGGTTTGATAAACACACCCTGGTTATGGATTATTCAGTCACTAGTGGGTTTCATATGGGACATTATGACCCGCCCTGGGATAAACCGCCAGGGCACCTGTTATCTGCTTATGTGCAGGAAAAATGATAATCACGGTTTGCATCATTGATGACATTATAAGCATAAGTGGCAGATCTTCAAATAACACACCGGCAGTTCACAAGTGTTATGCAAAGTCAACATGCACGATGGCATGGCAGATCATTGTTTTCAAACTAGCCTATTACAAGGCATCGGACGACCCAACGGAATAAGTGTTTTCATGCACAAAGTCGCCCAAGTGGTGGATGATAAGCCGGTCCTTGGATTAATTGTCTTGGTCTTGGCGTGTTGAGGCTTCTAGATCATCCTGTGCCGGCTCTTCTTCTTCGTCTGTCGTTTGGAAGTTAGTTGATGACCAATTGATGCTAGTCAAGGCTTGAAATTCAGCTTCATCATTGATAAGTTCAGACGGATCGATTTTAGGAGCGAAAGTTTACTTACAGATTGGAGGAATAAGATCCACAATTTTGTAAGCCAGAGTTGGCATTTTTTGATTATCTGCTGTATAAGCCACCTGATATCTTGACAGGTATGTTTCTTCGGTGATAAGGCTCGCCAACATACGCATCTCCTTCACACAAGAAGCAACATCCTTCTTATCAAAGGGAGACCCGTCCTCTTTGAAACTGGGGAAGCCAGTAGCTAGCTGGGCCGGGTCTAATTGTGCCTACTATGCCTTCCCCCGGCTTAGAGCTATAATGGCACTGGCTCTTGCGGTTGACCGCTTGATTTCTTTGATTCTCGTGGGAAGGACAGAAAGTTTGCATAAAACATCACTAAGAAGGGATGGTGCTTGATTGGCTGGGGAGATTGTGGCTATTGTGCGCTGAGCACCGGTATATAGCTGCTCCACCAGTGTGTAAACCGCTTTGAGTTTTATCAGTATCTCTTGACCAAGAATGCTACTCCTAGGGCCTGTATAACGTAATATGGTTAAGTCACCAGGAGGTTTACAAAGTGGAGTGTGGAAATTAATTACAATATTTAAGTCTTACTTACCAAAAATGCCAGAGGTCATTTGTGTGATATGACACTTTAAGCCGGTAAGTTCTGTGGTGACCCCTTGCAGAGAGCTTCAACATTTTAGTATCTATATACTAGGGTAGTCTTTTCTTCAACCCACGCGGATTTCTCAGTGTTAAACCCGGTTTTAAGCTTTTCTACTTCATCCAAGCTGATTTTGAACTTGGAGTAGGCTTTCCGGGACTCAGCTTCTTGCAGTTGAAGACGGTTTTTTAAATCCGCCAACTAGGATTGATATTGAGTTGAGGCTTCTGTAAGTAAAAGGTTAAATAATTGTCAACAGTTATGTCACAGTATATATTCAGAAAAAGTCCCAAGCCCTTTGCAAGCAATAGCACTTGGCACTTGGGGCTAATGGGTGGAGAAAGTTTCTTTTATGAAGCAATGACAGACAAATCCGGTTCATCTTTTTCCAAAGATAACCCGGCCTGTGAGGGTTATAAGGTGAGATTTTATTCACAGTAATGGTGATATGTCCCCGCTTATTCATGATGATTAAACTGGCCCTTGGTGGCAACAGGTGCAAAGTTGATCATTACTATCTAAAGCTCCGTCTTAATTTGATAGTTTAAGCTGGCCCTTGGGGGCTACTGGTTTTGACTTTGATATATATAAGGCTATCTAAAAGTCTACAACATATTCAATTCTATCATATTCAGTAGACTTGGGGGCTGAAGGACTATATATAATCAAAAGTTTGTACCTCATATTTCTGATGCATTTGCTTGACCATATCAATCTCAAGATCACGGCTGGTGTGGACTTGGCTGAGGTAGCCGGAGAGTACTTCACTGATGCTCAGATGAGAATAACTGGCCATGTCAAACTTGACTTTGTGTTTCTTAGTTAGTTCTTCTTTGGCAGAGTGTTTTGCCAGGACAGTGGGATTCCTCGGTTCTTGGAAACCAGTGCCAGTGATTAGAACTTCTTCAGTATTTGGCTCTGAAGGCTTGATTGGGCTTGGCGGTTTAGCACCCAAAGGGTCGATAATTGTATGATCAGTGGAGGCGCCAGGATTCTCTAATGGAGGGTCATCAGCAAGCTCCTCCGGGTGTTGCACAGAAACCTCAGAAACGAGCGCTTGCTTCTCTGGCTCATGAATTTTTGGGTCTACGACCGGTTTATTAATTTTTTCCTTCTTGCTAGGCTTTGTCATCCCATTGCAGAAAAGAAACAAAGTCAGTATATGTGCAGAGATGTGAAAATAAATAAAGATAAAGTCTTTACTTAGGGGCAGTCTTGAAAGCCGGAAGCAGGTCTGAGATGAATCGCCAGAAGAAGAGTGAGAAGTCCCATAATAATTTGAGTCGGAAGAATTAAGTGGTTGGCGAATAAGACCCGCCTTGGGATAAAAAGAGTTGGAATTCTGAAGCACCTCATTCTGGCGTTTGCGTGGGGCTGGTGTGTTGGGTAACCCGAAGGAAAGATCTCTGCCTCCGCTGGTCTGAGTTCTTCACTGGTTCTCATGTTGTTGTTGCTTCAAAATGAAGTTGGGATCCAAGTAGGGTAAAGGGTGAGAAAACCTTACTTCCCGAGTTACTTGTCAAATTTTCTATCTTGGCAAAGGCTCTGAGTCTGAGGAAATAATAGTTACCTCTTCATCACCCGCCTGGCTGGTTTCCACGTCATCCTGATAGCAAGCAGTGTCAATAACATAATTGAAAAAAGAGCCAAGGGAATCAAGGTCTACCTCCGACTCATCATCCTCATCCAATTTCAGCATATCAGAGGCAGTTGATTTCTTCTTATTCTTCTTCAGGGCTTTAGTCTTAGCCCTGGCTTTATTGGCTGCTTTCTCGTCATACTTCTTTTTCCAAAAGGCGGATCCAGTCTGCACAAATTACAAGAAGGTTGGACATTTGCACAACATCTGAACAATAAAGCGAAATAAATGAAGAGGAGACACTTACATCCGGTGGCGGGTTGAGTGTGCAGAAGGGATTCAACCCCACTTTGCTGCAGCTCTCCAAGCCTTCGTTGAGAAGAGTTTTGGTCATCTCATTGATCGCATTTTCAGTTAAACGCATCAGGCAGTGGCGCAGTGGATCCTTGACGTCGCCCGTATAAGTACACATTAAGCTGGGTCGGTGGGTCAAAGGTATAATCCTCCAGGCTACCCAGCAGCGAACCAAGTCAACACCAGTTAACCCGTTTCCCAGCAGTGCTATAACCTTTGAAAAGGTGGGCATAAGTTTGGGTCTTTCAATGGTGGTAATCCGTTCGGTGAGAGGATGCCTCAGGCTGAGCCAGTGTTCACGAAAACCTAGGAAGGGGTTCTCGTCACCAGGAGAAGTGTTTTGGCAATAGAACCAGGTCTGATTCCAATCCTTGGGATGACTTGGAAGCTGGGCATATGGAAAAATGGCGTCTCTCCGTCATTGAATTGAAACTCCACCAAGCTCTAAGCTGGGTCGATCAGTGAACTCATTCTAGCGGTTCAGATAAAAATATTCTCTGAAGAGTTCAACGTTGGGCTCCTCTTGAAGATATACTTTGAAGAAGACTTGGAAATTGCAGATATTTGAGATGGGATTGGGTCCGATGTCTTGAGGATGAAGTTGAAAGAAATGCAGAACATGACAGAAAATTTTTGACCCAGTGGTGAGAAACCGCGGTTCATGTGATCAGTAAAAACAATAATCTCGTTGTCTTGTGGCTGAGATCTGACTTCATCTAGATTTGGAGCATGCCAGTGAATGTCGTTTTTCGCTGGCAAGAAGCCGATTTTGACATATTCTTGAAGCATTTCTTCTGTGACGATAGAAGGGACCCAGTCGCATGACGTAACTGTCTTAGTCATGATTGGGGTGCACAGCCTAAACAAGACGATTTAAGATGTGATTAAACCAGTAAAGTATAGCTGGGTTATATAAACATTGAGTTGGTGATTTAAAAAGCGGTGCGGAGTTAAATCGGAAGGCACTTGGCGGGTTACAAATTATTATTTAAACTGCCGTAAAGGGCTAATGGCTATGGATTTATAACAGTTCAAAAAATGAAGTCAATTCTAAACCGGAGGTGACAGATTTCGCTTTTGACATTGTGAACTACAAGAGAAAATATTGCCAGGTTATATAGGTTATGAAGCACATGCTGGCAGCTCAATGGGGCCTAATGTTATATGGAGAGTCAAGGTTTATGGTTTAAGCCGCCATGACAATTATGATATTTCTGAACTATAAGTAAATATTTGGCTAAGTCCTGGGCAAACAATATTCTGCAGATTGATTCTATAATTTTGGATCTGCCACAGTTTGGAAAAGGAAAATAAATTCTAAACCTAAAGGTTGTGATAGTGGAGGAACTTGTTTGCTTGAAGATTCTCTGTATAAAAAGGACGATTCCTATGATTGAGAGGGGGTGTCAAACAACTTCCGCGCGCTTTCAACACTATTTTCAGATTAAAATGAGCGTGCTATGGAGGAATGGTGAAGAACGGCAAGAACATCGATGAACTAAGAAAACCCTAGTGCAGATCTGAGGCTTGGGAAGATGAGCACTTACGGATGCTGATGGACCGCCATGGCACGCCAGCGTTCTCTGGTCCACTCAGGTTGATACAGCAGCCTCAATTGATGCAACGGCCTGTATTGATGCTGCGGACGGAGGTCGGCAGCAGCAGAGCTCGGGTCTACAAAGGAGTCGCGAGAGGAAGACGAAGACGAGGAGGCAAGGGGGGAAATGAAAAGGACCCTGTCCCTATTTATAAGGAGATGGATAACAGGCATGGATGGGAATCGAGGAGGAGAAAAGTGATTATGTGGCTACGCGGGCGGAATTTTGAAAATTCATATTCAGAGCTTCGTGCGAAGTTAATACATGATGATGTCATGGCGGGCTAGCATGATTTTGTGAGCTGACATCATGGCGGGTTATAGCAAATTCGTAAAAATTGACGAGGTAAGATTCAGCTAAGTCAAGTATTGAATTTTGATGTGACCAAGTTCAAATCAACCTGGGACCTAATGTTGGGGATATAACTATTGGGTATGACCCTCCCAGGAGGACGATGAGGATGGCGGTCCATAGAGCAAGCTTATTGAAAGCCCATGACCCGGAGGTGACTTGAGGCCCATGAGTATGAGCCTCCATACTGTGTAACTTGTATTGTAAGGCAAGCTTAGTTAGTCACCGAGCCTGACAGGTTGTGTATGAGCCGGTCGGGACTCTGTAAGCCGCCGGGTATCAACCTGTGTATATAAACGGGTGACCCAGCAGCGGGTTAAGGCGAGAAAGAAGAGATCGAGAACTAGGTCAAGCGTATTCGCTCCCTGGTAATCAAAACCCAAGCAATACAACCCCAAACTGGAGTAGGCCTTTACCCCATTGCGAGGGGCTGAACCAGTATAAACTCTCCGTGTCCTTTGTCCAATTAACCCCTTCAAGTTAACTACGTCGCGATGGCATCTGTCTTGTTAAGTCCATGACAAAAACCCAAATATCAGAGAAGAAATATGAGGCTATAAGCAATCATGCATATAAGAGATCAAAGAAACTCAAATAACTTTCATGGATACAAAAAGATAGATCTGATCATAAACTCAATGTTCATCCGATCCCAACAAACACACCGCAAAAAGAGTTAAATCATACGGATCTCCAAGAGACCATTGTATTGAGAATCAAACACGAGAGGAAGCCATCTATCTACTAACTACGGACCCGAAGGTCTACAAAGAACTACTCATGCATCATCGAAGAGGCACCAATGGAAGTGGCGAACCCCTCCGTGACGGTGTCTAGATTGGATCTGGTGGTTCTGGACTCTGCGACAGCTAGAATTGATTTTAGTCGACTCCCCGAGGGTTTCTAGAATATTTGTGTATTTATAGAGCAAAGAGGTGGTCTGGGGGCACCCGAGGTGGCACAACCCACCAGAGCGCGCCTGGGCCTCCTGGCGCGCCTTGGTGGGTTGTGCTCCCGTCGGAGAACCCCTAGGCACAGCCTTGGCCCATTAGGTGTCTTCTAGTCCATAAAAAATCTCCTTAAAGTTTCGTTGCATTTGGACTCTGTTTGGTATTGATTTCCTGTGATGTATAAAGATGCAAAAAACAACAACTGGCACTTGGCACTATGTCAATAGGTTAGTACCAAAAAATGATATAAAATGTCTATAAAATGATTATAAAACATTCAATATTGATAATATAACAGCATGGAACAATCAAAAATTATAGATACATTGGAGACGTATCAACATCCCCAAGCTTAACTCCTGCTCGTAATCGAGTAGGAAAGTGATAAAAACAGAATTTTTGATGTGGAATGCTGCCTAACATGTCATATCATATTCTTTTCTTTATAGCAAGGATATTTGGACTTTTATATTGTTCAAAGCAATAGTCTAGTTTTGACATGATAACTTAAATACTCAAGCATATCAACAAGCAACCATGTCTTTCAAAATATCAACGCTAAAATAAGCTATCCCTAGGCCATCATGATCAATCATTGATCCATTCATGAAACACACTCGCATATTAACCACACCCAATGCTCAAGTACGATCATAGTGCCTCCTAGTTGGTGCTTTTATAAGAGAAGATGGAGACTCAAATTTAAAAATAAAAATTGCATAAAGTAAAATAAAGTCCCTTTGCAGAGGGAAGTAGGGATTTGTAGAGGTGCCAGAGCTCAAAGCGAAAAACTTAGAGATAAAAACATTTTGGGAGGTATGTACTTCCCACAAACGAAAATGACTTAGAGTTCCCAACACTTTCCATGCTAGATATATCATAGGCGTTCCCAAACAGAAAATAAAGTTGATTCCTTTTTCCACCAAACTTTCTCTTTCCATGGCCAACCGTATCCACGGGTGCCTTCCATACCAACACTTTCCAAGGAATTTATTATTTGACAACATAAAGTAAATTCATTTTTCATTTCAAGACTGGGCATCCCTAATACCTTTGCCTTACTCTTGTGCAATGACAAGTGAATAAACACTTATCGTGAGAATAACACATCTAGCATGGAAAATATTAACCACCCCTCACCGCCCTACAAGCGGTACAAACACACAAAAGAGAATTTTATTTTGAAAATTAGGGATGGCACATAGAAATTTGCTTAGAACAGTAAAAGAATACCGCATATAGGTAGATATAGTGGACTCATGTGGCAAAACTGGTTTAAAGGTTTTTGGATGCACAAGTAGTGATCATACTTAGTGCAAAAAGAAGGCTAACAAAAGATTGAGAAGCGACCAACCAAGAAACAAACAATCTCATAAGGGAGCTTTAAGCATAATTAACACCGAATAATGCACCACAAGTAGGATATAATTTCATTGCATAATTATTGACTTTCGTGCTTGCATAGGGAATCACAAACCTTAACACCAATATTCTTACTAAAGCATAATTACTCATCAAGATGACTCACATATCACATCATCATATCTGAAAACTATTACTAAGAATCAAGTTTATTTTCTCCAATGATCTTCATGAAAGTTTTTATTATATCCTTCTTGGATATCTATCACTTTGGGACTAATTTTCATGTGTTGCTTTTGACAAGCTCAAACAAATATAAGTGAAGATCATGAGCATAATTTTTCTTTCTCTAAAATTAATTTAAGTGAAGTAAGAGAGAATTTCTTGAAGTTTTTTACTAACTCTCAAATAAATCTAAGTGAAGCAAGAGAGCATTTCTTCAAAAATACTAAACCACACCGTGCTAAAAAGATATAAGTGAAGCACTGGAGCAAGTCCACAGCTCAAAAAAATTTAAGTGAAGCAAAGAGAGCAATTCTAGAAAGTCATGGCATAATTTTGGCTTTCTCAAATAGGTGTGTCGAGCAAGAAATCAAGAATTAAAACACAGAATAAAACAAGCAAAGACTCATATCATACGAGAAGCTCCAAGCAAAACTCATAATATGTGACGAATAAAAATATAGTTTCGAGTAAAATACCGACGATCATTAGAAGAAAGATGGGGATGCCACTCGGGGGCATCCCCAATATTAGGCTCTTCTTACTCTTTATTCCTTCATCCATCGTAAGGTAACCCATAAATTGAAAACTTGAATCACACAAAACTCAACAGAAGCCTTCGTGCGATCCCTTAGTATAAGAAAACAAATTACTAGTATAAGTGTTGTAGTAAACCAATTCATGTTTTGTTCCTGCATTATATCTACTATATTCCAACTTTTCTATGGCAAAAAATCATCAAAATACCATAGAGCCATCAAAACAAGCACACAACGCAAAAAAAACAGAAACTGTCAAAAACAGAACAGTCTGTAGAAATCTGGGTAATTTGAATACTTTTGTAACTCCAAAAACTCTGAAAAATTAGGAAGACCTGGGAAATTTGTGCAATAATCTACTGAAAAAAGAATTGGTATTTTATCGCCCTTTCGTTAAAAATGAAAATTACTTTCGCGAGCGCAAAAGTTTCGGTTTTTTCAGCAAGATCAAACAACTATCACCCAAGAAGATCCGAAAGGCTTTACTCGGCACAAACACTAAATTAAACACAAAAAACACAATCATAACAGTAGCATAATTGTTCTAACACTCAAAAACAGAAAGCAAAAAGCAAAAATAAATTTTATTCATTGGGTTGCCTCCCAACAAGCGCTATAGTTTTACGCCCTTAGCTAGGCATAAAGCAAGGATCTAAGTTTTGTCATATTTCTTCTTAGTTCCCTTAGAGGTGTTTTATCATGAGGTTTTGTAAACACAACATAAAACATATTACCCATAGAAACCTTAGCATTCCTAAGTTGGTTTTCATCATAACCCCGTTGATTTCAAGCAACAATCCAAGAGTGATGTTGATTAACATTGTTTAAAACTTGTTGGATTATATCTAAAATGGGGACTTATTTTTTCAGATTCTCATGAAATATTTTATTATCCCCAAGCAAATGCCTTAGCACCTAATCACTATTGTAAAGAATTTCATCTATCACAGGTTTTTCACGATTCATACCATAAAAATCACAAATTTCCCAAGCTTCCTGTATGATATAGTCAAACTCATTCATAAGAATGAGAGTGGCCAACTTCTAGCCTTAGGATTTTTATAACGGGGAGCTCAAAGAACACTCTTTGCAAAGTAGGATCAGTATAGATAAATTTACTTTCAAGTTTCAGAACTAGTGTTGAAATAGCATCCGCATAAGATCTAGTAGTCCTAAGTATATGCACATCATCAAGACTTAAATTTCCAACACAATTGAAAAATTCTTGGATACGTTCTTTTCCCATAACATTCCCTTGCCCCAAGATAAAAGTTTTAGCATCCAGATTGCCTGTACATCCCATCTTAGTAGTTAGGCCATCATCTATTGGTGCCATACTGAAATCACTCATGATTGCAAGCAAAGGATAAATCCGACAAGAAAACGGCGAATGAAAAAAGAGGGGCGAATAAAATGGCAAATTTTTGTGAAGTGGGGAGAGGAAAACAAGAGGTGATACATCTCCATCGTATCTACTATTCCAAACACTTTTGACCTTGTTTTGGACTCTGACTTGCATGATTTGAATGGAACTAACCCGGACTGACGTTGTTTTCAGCAGAATTGCCATGTTCTTATTTTTGTGCAGAGATAAAAGTACTCGGAATGACCTGGAAATCAATGGAGAATATTTTTGGAATATATAAAAAATACTGGTGAAAGAATCAAGACAAGGGGGCCCACACCCTGTACACGAGGGTGGGGGCGTGCCTACACCCCTAGGCGCGTCCCCTGCCTCGTGGGCCCCCTAGAGCTCCACCAACCTCAACTCCAACTCTATATATTCATGTTCGGGGAGAAAAAAAGGGAGAGAAGGATTCATTGCATTTTACGGTACAGAGCCACCGCCAAGCCCTACTCCCTCTCGGGAGGGCTTATCTGGAGTCCGTTCGGGGCTCTGGAGAGGGGAATACGTCGTCATCATCACCATTAACCTTTCTCCATCACCAATTTCATAATTCTCACCATCGTGCGTGAGTAATTCCATCGTAGGTTTGTTGGACGGTAATGGGTTGGACGAGATTTATCATGTAATCGAGTTAGTTTCGTTAGGGTTTGATCCCTAGTATCCATTATGTTTTGAGATTGATGTTGCTATGACTTTTCTATGCTTAATGCTTGTCACTTGGCTCGAGTGCCATGATTTCAGATCTGAACCTATTATGTTTTCATGAATATATGTGAGTTCTTGATCCTATCTTGCAAGTCAATAGTCACCTGCTATGTGTTGTGATCCGGTAACCCCGAAGTGACTATACTCGGGACCACTCCCGGTGATGACTATAGTTTGAGGAGTTCATGTATTCACTATGTGTTAATGCTTTGTTCTGGTACTCTATTAAAAGGAGGCCTTAATATCCCTTAGTTTCCAATAGGACCCCGCTGCCACCGGAGGGTAGGACAAAAGATGCCATGCAAGTTCTTTTCCATAAGCATGTATGACTATATTCGGAATAGATGCCTACATTACATTGATGAACTGGAGCTAGTTCTGTGTCACCCTATGTTATAACTATTGCATGAGGAATCGCATCCGACATAATTATCCATCACTGATCCATTGCCCACGAGCTTTTCACATATTGATCTTAGCTTAGTTACATTTCCGTTGCCACTGTTACAATCACTACAAAACCAATACTCTTACTTTTGCCACCATTACCGCTACTTCCATAATACTTTGCTACTAAATACTTTGCTGCAGATATTAAGTCTTTCAGGTGCGGTTGAATTGACAACTCAACTGTTAATACTTGATAATATTCATTGGCTCCCCTTGTGTCGAATCAATAAATTTGGGTTGAATACTCTACCCTCGAAAACGGTTGCGATCCCCTATACTTGTTGGTTATCAAGACTATTTTCTGGCACCGTTGCCGGAGAGCATAGCTCTATTCTTTGAGTCACATGGGATTTATATCTGCTGATCACTATGAAGAACTTGAAAGATAAAAGAACTAGGATTTTTCCCTCAACTACGAGGGGAGGTAAGGAACAGCCATCTAGCTCTGCACTTGATTCACCTTCTGTTTTGAGTAAACTTGTGGCACCTACTCCTGCTATTCATTCTGATATGTCGCATGTTATTGAAGATGCCACTTTTGCTTTGCATGATACTTATGATGAAACTACTTCTATGCTTGCTAATATTGTGCCATTAGGTGAATTTCTTGATGAACAACTTGCTAGGGTTAGAGAGAATAAAATTATTGAAACTAATAATATTGATGAAAGTGATGATGAAGATTCTCCCCTAGGTATGAATTGCCTGTTGTGCCTGAGGGTTATGTTATGGATGAAGAAACTGCTAGAGACTTTTTAGCTTGCAATGATAGATATGATCTTAAGGAATTATTAGCTAAGCTGAAAGAAAAGAATTTGAATGCTAGAATGAAATATGACCCTGCTTTTGCTACTTCACCTACCTCTATTTCTGATAAGGATTATGATTTCTTTGTCGATCCTGAGTTAATTACTTTGGTTGAATCTGATCTTTTTGTGTCTATGAATACAAAACTGTTGAGGCACGTCTTACTAAATTAAATGATATAGCCACCCTGTTCACTAATGATGAGAAACTCACTATTACTTTATCCTTAAGTTATTTTCATTCTCATTAAAGGGTGATGCTAAAACATGGTTTAATTCTCTTTATCCTTGTTGTGTGCGTAGTCCCCAGGATATGATTTATTACTTCTCTGCTAAATATTTCCCTTCTGATAAGAAACAAGCTGCCTTAAGGGAAATATATAATTTTATGGAAATTGAAGAAGAGAGTCTCCCACAAGCTTGGGGGAGGCTTCTCCGTTTACTTAATGCTTTGCCTGATCATCCTCTCTAGAAAAATGAAATACTTGATATCTTTTATAATGGACTAACTGATGCTTCCGCAGACCACCTGGATAGTTGTGCTGGTTGTGTTTTCAGGGAAAGAACTGTTGATCAAGCTGAATTGCTATTGAATAATATGTTGAGTAATGAAAATGACTGGACACTTCCTGAACCAACTCCTAAGCCAACTCCGAAGAAAAGGGGTATTCTATTTCTCAGTCCTGAAGATATGCAAGAGGAAAAGAAATCTATGAAAGAAAAAGGTATGAAAGCTGAAGATGTTAAGAATTTACCACCTATTGAAGAAATACATGGTCTTGATAAACCGACACAGGTAGTAAAGGTAAATTCTCTCTATAGATTTGATGAAGGTGATATTCCTCGTTATAAGTCTGCTAGCCAATGCTTGGATGAGTTTGATAATTTTATTATTAAACAAGAAAACTTCAATCCTTATGTTGGTAGACAATTGAAATGTAATGCTTATATGCTTGAACACTTGAGTGATTATATGTCTAGAGTTAAAGGTGAACTTGAACTTATTAGTAAACATGCTTCTATGGTTACCACTCAAGTAGAACAAGTACTTAAGGCTCAGAATGATTTGCCCAATGAATTAAATAATAAGAAAAATGATAATGATGTTAGAGTTATGACTAGAGGGGTAAGATGACTCAGGAACCTTTGTATCCTGAGGGCCACCCTAAGAGAATTGAGCAAGATTCTCAGAGAACTAATGTTCCTGCACCTAGTTCTTCTAAGAAGAAGAAAAAGAAAAATGATAGGACTTTGCATGCTTCTAGTGAACCTGTGGTTGACATACCTGAGAATCACAATGATATTTATATTTCTGATGCTGAAACACAATCTGGTAATGCACATGAACCTAGTGATAATGTTAATGATGTTGTTCATGTTGATGCTCAACCTAGCAATAACAATGATGTAGAGGTTGAACCTGTTGTTGATCTTGATAACGCACAATGAAAGAATCAACGTTATGATAAGAGAGACTTTGTTGCTAGGAAGCACAGTAAAGAAAGAGAACCATGGGTTCAGAAACCCATTCCTTTTCCTCCTAAACCATCCAAGAAAGAGGATGATGAGGATTTTGAGCGCTTTGCTGAAATGATTAGTCCTATCTTTTTGCGTATGCGTTTGACTTATATGCTTAAAATGAATCCTTATGCTAAGCATATGAAAGATATTGTTACAAATAAAAGAAAGATACCGGAAGTTGAAATTTCCACCATGCTTGCTAATTATACTTTTAAGGGTGGAATACCAAAGAAACTTGGAGATCCAGGAGTACCAACTATACCATGCTCCATGAAAAGAAACTATGTTAAAACTGATTTATGTGATCTTGGAGCCAGTGTTAGTGTTATGCCTCTCTCTTTATATTGTAGACTTGATTTGAATAAGTTGACACCTACTGGAATATCCTAGCAAATGGCTAATAAATAAACTGCTATACCAGTCGGTATTTGCGAGGATGTGCCTGTTGTGGTTGCAAACGTTACTATTTTAACGGACTTCGTTATTCTTGATATTCCCAAGGACAATAGTATGTCTATTATTCTTGGTGGACCCATTTTGAATACTGCAGGGGCTGTTATTGATTGCAACAAAGGCAATGTCACTTTTCATGTTAATGGTAATGAGCATACGGTACACTTTCCGAGGAAACAACCTCAAGTCCACAATATCAATTCTATTGGAAAAATTTCCAACAATTACTATTGGAGGTTTTGAATTTCCTCTTCCTACTATCAAGAAGAAATATGATATTCTTATTGTTGGGGATGTGCATATCCTCGTTGAGGTAACTTAGTGTTATTCGAAAATTCTCCGGTTTCATGCGATTCGGAATGAGTTTGTTAACAAGACTTGATCAACCTTGTTAGTGGATTCCTTTTGATGAGCATGAGATGAATGAAGTTAGAAAGAACAACTCTCTGTACCATCCTTTTACTTTCTGTTATTTAGATTAAATAAAGCAAAAGTAGTATTTTCTGTCTGTTTTCTGAAATACCCTTGTAATAAAAAATACCCCGAAAATAAAAGTTCTCCAAATGTCCTGAAAATTTAATGTGTTTTTTTCTAGAATATTTAAGAATATTTAGCACTGAGAACACACAAGGGGGACCGACCATGTGCCCATGAGGGTGGAGGGCATGCCCACCCCCCTAGGGCGCTTCCCCCTGCCTCGTGGCCCCCCTCCACTTATTCCTGCACCCACACACTTCATCTTCCTCCAGAAAAAATCCTCCACTAGCTCAACCCCGAGTTCTAGCTCATCTTCGTACCATTTTCGATCTCCTTGCTCAAAGCTTCATTCACAACACTGCTTTGGGGGATTGTTCTTCGATATGTGACTCCTCCAATGGTCCAATTAGTTTTTGTTCTATTACTTTATTTAATGCAAATTTTTGCTTCTTAGGTGACCCTGTTCTTGAGCTTGCATGTCAAATTTATGTGGTCAAAGGTAGTTTTAATGCATGATATGGCCTCTAGGCACTTGTGGGAGTAGTTGCTATCAGTCTTGTTGAGTTGGATTCACTTTTATTTCGAGTCACTAAAAATTTTAGAGGAAGAAATATGTTTAGGAAAATGTACCAAGGTGGTTCCTCAAGGAAGCAAGGCCCAAGGCCCGCGATACATGAGCCGGACAATGAACTACCAAGGGAAGCTCAAGTGCGGCCTTGTGAATGGCCATCAGAGGATTTCATGGTCCAAGCAGGCATCAAGGATGAATTTGACGCATATGTGCGTAACGCTGATCTTGAGAGCTTCATGTCAGATAAGTACCCGCAATACCTCTATCTTACTGATTCATTAGTGAGAAGGTTTAAATTTACATCCTTGCACAATTCTCACACCATTTTATTCAATCTTTATGATAAATCATATACCATTGACCTAGAAGATTTTAGTACTACTTGTAAACTCCCGCACTGGGGCACTATTAGTGAACCTCGCAAATCTGAATATAAAGACTTTCTTGCTAGTATTACTGTGGGGGAATCCAGGGAAATCAAACAAGCGACCATAGGGAGCATTCATTTTCCTTCTATACATTATTTTTCTCTTTTCGTGGGTAGGTGCATTGACGGTAAAGATGAGGCTTGTCACATGTGCGTTCCAGATCTTAGTGTCCTCAAGAGTGCAGTATTAGGTGTTAAACAATATAACTTGGGGGCTATTGTTCCACGTAGGTTGCACCTTAATAGTTTAAGTGGAGTCTTGTTTGGTGGAATTTATGCAACTCGTGTAGTTAATTTTCTTGAGATACACATACATGAGAATGATATTGAATTGCCTCCTGCTTATATAGATTATAATGCTATGGTTCGCCATCAATTTGTTGAGAGGAATGAACAATTCCTCCAGTACCGACTAATCTTTGATAGACGGCGCACCGTCCATGTTGCTCTCCCTGCTCCTACTTTCTTTGACTTTCGTGCAAAAAGGAGATATGTTATAACTAGGGAGGAGGCGAACGAGTATGAGAGGAGGACGGAGGCAGCTCGCCTCCAAGCTGCAGCTCGTGAGGCAATAGCCGTTGCATCTCAGTACAACCCCAGTTACAACTTTGGATTTCCACCAGGCCAGCCGTGGCCCTAGACCAACTTAGGCCAAAAGCCTAAGCTTGGGGGAGTATGTATTTCTCACCGACATTACATTCATGTTCACACACTCATGCCAATTGTTGGTGCTCATACTTTTTCGTTGTACTATCCATGCTAGTTTATTTTATTTTTAAGCTTTCTTCTTGCGTGTTTGAAAAACCCTAATAAAAAACAAAAAAATAGTTGTAGCTTTTAGCTAGTTTACTTTCCATGCTTGTAGTAGTAATAATTAAAAGAAAACCCAAAAAGATTTCTTGTTCTTGTTTTGCTTCTTGGGAGCTTTCCCGTGTAAATAGTTTTGTTTCTTTTTCTTTTCTTTGGGGGTCGAGCGGAGAAGACCATGATGAAAATGTTGAAGTGGCTCTCATATGCATTATTGTTGATTTAACCAAGAGCCCATATACCTTGGCTTCTCCCTTGTATTGAATGCTTGCAGATTCCAGCTTAGTCTAATGCACGTGCACTATTATTATTATCCACACTATTCGGTTGTGCAAGTGAAAGGCAATAATGACGATATATGATGGACTAATTGAGATGAGAAAAGCTGGTATGAACTCGACCTATCTTGTTTTTGTAAATATGATTAGTTCATCGTTCCTGATTCAGCCTATTATGAATTAAACATGTTTGCAATGACAATTAGATATTATAGTTGTTCATCCCATGCTTAATTAGCTAGGAGTTTATAATGGTGTACCTTGTGTGCCAACATGCTATTAAAATGGTTGTGATGTGGTATGATAGGGTGGTATCCTCCTTTGAACGATTCGAGTGGCTTGACTTGGCACATGTTCACGCATGTAGTTGAAACAAATCAACATAGCCTCCACGATATTTATGTTCATGGTGAATTATATCCTACTCATGCTTGCACTCAGTGTTGATTAATTTTAATGCATGTTCATGACTGTTGTCGCTCTCTAGCTGGTCGCTTCCCAGTCTCTTTCTAGCCTTCACTTGTACTAAGCGGGAATACTGCTTGTGCATCCACTTCCTTAAACCCCCAAAAAGTTATTCCATATGAGTCCACCATACCTTCCTATATGCGATATCTACCTGCCGTTCCAAGTAAATTTATATGTGCCAAACTCTAAACATTCAAATGAAATTCTGCTTTGTATGATCGAATAGCTCATGTATCAACTAGGCCTGTCTATATCTTTCGCTCCTCATTCACGAGAAAAATGGCTAGTAACCGGCATGCCCAGTCCCATGCTTAAATTAAATTAATTGCAAACAAAACTCCCCCAGGATTGGTGTTAGTTGGAGGCACCCGTTGTTTCGGACAAGCCATGGGTTGATGTTTGTTGGTGGTAGGGGGAGTATAAACTTTACCATTCTGTTTGGGAACCGCCTATAATGTGTGTAGCATGGAAGATATCGAGATCTCTCGGTTGTTATGTTGACAATGAAAGTATACCACCCAAAATATTATTTATCTCTATTTCAAAATCGAGCTTGGGCACCTCTACAAATCCCTGCTTCCCTCTGCGAAGGGCTTATCTATTTACTTTTATGTTGAGTCATCATCCTCTTATTAAAAAAGCACCAGTTGGAGAGCACCGCTGTCATTTGCATGTATTATTATTAGTTTACATTGAGTATGACTGTGACTGGATCTCTTTTACCATGAATTACAATGTTTAGTCAGTCCTTGAACTTCAAAGGTGCTCTGCATTTATGTTTTGCGGTCTCACAAAGGGCTAGCGAGATACCATCTTGTTATATCATATTATGATTGTTTTGAGAAATTGTTGTCATCCAAGATTCATTATTATTGCTCGCTAGTTGATTATGTCATTGATATGAGTAAACATGAGACCTAAGTGTTATTGCTAATATGGTTAGTTCATAATATTTCTGAAAACTTGAATGCTGGGTTTACATATTTACAACAACAAGAACAAATAGAGTTTGTAAAAGTTTTTTGTTATCACTTTCAGTTTGTCAATTGAATTGCTTGAGGAGAAGCAAAGGTTTAAGCTTGGGGGAGTTGATACTTCTCCATCATATCTACTTTTCCAAACACTTTTGACCTTGTTTTGGACTCTAACTTGCATGATTTGAATGGAACTAACCCGGACTAACGCTGTTTTCAGAAGAATTGCCATGGTGTTATTTTTGTGCAGAAATAAAAGTTCTCGGAAGGACCTGAAAATCAACGAAGAATATTTTTGGAATATATAAAAAATACTGGCGAAAGAATCAAGACCAGGGGGCCCACACCCTATCCACGAGGGTGAGGGGCGCGCCTAGCCCCCCTAGGCACGCCCCCTACCTCGTGGGCCCCCTGGAGCTCCACCGACCTCAACTCCAACTCTATATATTCACATTTGGGGAGAAAAAATGGGAGAGAAGGATTCATCGCGTTTTACGATACGGAGCCGCCGTGAAGCCCTAATCTCTCTCGGGAGGGCTGATCTGGAATCCGTTCGGGGCTCTGGAGAGGGGAATCCGTCGCCATCGTCACCATTAACCTTCCTCCATCACCAATTTCATGATGCTCACTGCTGTGCGTGAGTAATTCCATCATAGGCTTGCTGGACGGTGATGGGTTGGATGAGATTTATCATGTAATCGAGTTAGTTTCGTTAGGGTTTGATCCCT
This sequence comes from Triticum urartu, assembly GCF_003073215.2. NCBI lineage: Eukaryota > Viridiplantae > Streptophyta > Magnoliopsida > Poales > Poaceae > Triticum > Triticum urartu. The sequence goes on from NC_053023.1 coordinate 253,181,289, forward strand.
AGTGTCCATTGTGTTCTGAGATTGATGTTGCTATGACTTAGCTATGCTTAATGCTTGTCACTAGGGCCCGAGTGCCATGATTTCAGATCTGAACCTATTATGTTTTCATGAATATATGTGAGTTCTTGATCCTATCTTGCAAGTCAATAGTCACCTGCTATGTGTTGTGATCCGGTAACCCCGAAGTGACAATAATCGGGACCACTCCTGGTGATGACTATAGTTTGAGGAGTTCATTTATTCACTAAGTGTTAATACTTTGTTCCGGTACTCTATTAAAAGGCGGCCTTAATATCCCTTAGTTTCCAATAGGACCCCGCTGCCACGGGAGGGTAGGACAAAAGATGTCATGCAAGTTCTCTTCCATAAGCATGTATGACTATAGTCGGAATACATGCCTACATTACATTGATGAACTGGAGCTAGTTCTGTGTCACCCTATGTTATAACTGTTGCATGAGGAATCGCACCCGACATAATTATCCATCACTGATCCATTGCCCATGAGCTTTTCACATATTGATCTTAGCTTAGTTACTTTTCTGTTGCCACTGTTACAATCACTACAAAACCACTACTATTACTTTTGCCACCATTACCGCTACTTCGATGTTACTTTGCTACTAAATACTTTGCCGCAGATATTAAGTCTTTCAGGTGCGGTTGAATTGACAACTCAACTGTTAATACTTGATAATATTCATTGGCTCCCCTTATGTCGAATCAATAAATTTGGGTTGAATACTCTACCCTCGAAAACTGTTGCAATCCCTTATACTTGTGGGTTATCAAGAGGCAAATGGCAAATAATGTAAATTGCAAGGAGATGAGATTTGTGATTAGGAACCTGGTATAAGTTGAAGATCCTCCCCTGCAACGGCGCCAGAAATTGGAGCATTGACGGGAAACTATCTTGAATTGATCCTCCGTGGCAACGGCGCCAGAAATTCCTTTGGATGTCGCTTGAAGCTACGTCGGTATTTCCCCCAAGAGGAAGGGATGATGCAGCACATCGGCGGTAGGTATTTCCCTCAGATGTGAAACCAAGGTTATCGAACCAGTAGGAGAACCAAGCAACACAATGCAAACAACACCTGCACACAAATAACAACTACTTGCAACCCGATTTGTAAAAGGGGTTGGCAATCCCTTTCGGGTAGCGGCGCCCTAATATGGGCAAAAGGACCTGAATAAAATTGTAGTAGAATGATAGATCGAACGCCAAATAAAATAAATAAGAATAAATTGCAGCAAGGTATTTTTGTATTTTTGGTTTAAAATATCTGAAAATAAAAGGCAAATAAAATAGATCGTGAAGGCAAATAATATGAGAAAGAGACCTAGGGGCCGTAGGTTTCACTAGTGGCTTGTCTCGAGAAAAATAGCAAACGGTGGGTAAACAATTACTGTTGGGCAATTGATTGAACTTCAAATAATGATGATGATATCCAAGCAATGATCATTATATAGGCATCAAGTCGAAGATTAGTAGACCGACTCCTGCCTGCATCTACTACTATTACTCCACCTATCGACCGCTATCCAGCATGCATCTAGTGTATTATGTTCATGGAGAAACAGAGTAATGCAATAAGAACGATGACATGATGTAGACAAGATCTATCTATGTAGAGATAGACCCCATCGTTTTATCCTTAGTAGCAACAATACATACGTGTCGGTTCCCCTTCTGTCACTGGGATCAAGCACCGTAAGATCGAACCCACTACAAAGCACCTCTTCCCATTGCAAGATAAATAGATCATGTTGGCCAAACAAAACCCAAATATCGAAGAAGAAATACGAGACTATAAGCAATGATGCATATAAGAGATAAAAGAAACTCAAATAACTTTCACGGATATACAAAGATAGATCTGATCATAAACTCGAAGTTCATCTGATCCCAACAAACACACCACACAAAGAGTTTGTCATATGGATCTCCAAGAGACCATTGTATTGAGAATCAAATTAGAGAGAGGAAGCCATCTAGCTACTAACTATGGACCCAAAGGTCTACAAAGAACTATTCACGCATCATCGGAGAGGTGCCAATGAAAGTAGTGAACCCCTCCATGATGGTGTCTAGATTGGATCTGGTGGTTCTGGACTCTACGGCGGCTGGAATTGATTTTCTTTGACTTCCCTAGGTTTTCTGGAATATTGGGGTATTTATAGAGCAAAGAGGCGGTCTGGGGGCACCCAAGGTGGGCACAACCCACCAGGGCGCGCCTAGGCCTCCTAGCATGCCCTGCTGGGTTGTGCTCCCCTCGGAGCACCCCATAGGCGCTGCCTTGGCCCATTAGGTGTCTTTTGGTTCATAAAAAATCTCCATAAAGTTTCGTTGCATTTGGACTCCGTTTGGTATTGATTTCCTGAGATGTAAAAACATGCAAAAAACAGCAACTGGCACTTGTGTGACGCCCCCGATTCAATCGTACACTAATCATACACGCAAACGAGTACGATCAAGATCAGGGACTCACGGGAAGATATCACAACACAACTCTATAAATAAAATAAGTCATACAAGAATCATATTACAAGCCAGGGGCCGTGAGGTCTCGAATACAAGAGCTTGATCATAGACGAGTCAGCGAAAGCAACAATATCTGAGTACAGACATAAGTTAAACAAGTTTCCATAAGATGGCTAGCAAAAACTGGGATACAGATCGAAAGAGGTGCACGCCTCCTGCCTGGGATCCTCCTAAACTACTCCTGGTCGTCGTCAGCGGCCTGCACATAGTAGTAGGCACCTCTAGTGTACTAGGAGTCGTCATCGACGATGGCATCTAGATCCTAGACTCCATCCTCTGGTCACACCAATCGGGTATATAAAGGGGGAAAAGGGGGAGCAAAGCAACCTTGAGTACTCATCCAAAGTACTCGCAAGCTAGGAGCTACACTACATATGTATGCATTGGTATCAAATGGAAAAGGGGTAGCATATGTGGACTGAACTGCAGAATGCCGGAAAAAGAGGGGGATAGCTAGTCCTATTGAAGACTACACTTCTCGCAACCTCCACCTTGCAGCATGTAGAAGAGAGTAGATGGTAAGTTCACCAAGTATCATCGCATAGCATAATCCTACCCGGCGATCCTCCCCTCGTCGCCCTGTGAGAGAGCGATCACCGGGTTGTATCTGGCACTTGGAAGAGTGTATTTTATTAAGTATCTGGTTCTAGTTGTCATAAGGTCAAGGTATAAGTCCGGGTCGTCCTTTTACCAAGGAACACGGCTATTCGAATAGATCAACTTCCCTGGAGGGGTGCACCACATTTCCCAACACGCTCGATCCCTTTTGGCTGGACACACTTTCCTGGGTCATGCCCAGCCTCGGAAGATCAAACCGTCGCAGCCCCACCTAGGCACAACAGAGAGGTCAGCAGACCGGTCTAAATCCAATGGCGCAGGGGTCTGGGCCCATCGCCCATTACACACCTGCACATTGCGAACGCGGCCGGCGAGCAGACGTAGCCTCCCTTATACAAGAGTAGGCGTCCCTGTCCAACCCGGCGCGCGCCGCCCAGTTGCTGACACCACGACATCAAGTGCCCATAAATGTTCTCGCGTAGTTGGTTAGTGCATATAGGCCAATGACCAGACTCAGATCAAATACCCAAATCTTGTTAAGCGTGTTATTTTGAAATAACAGCGGACGCCGATCAGGGCCAGGCCCACCTCTCTCCTAGGTGGTCTCAACCTACCCTGTCGCTCCGCCACAAACGTCCTTTCAGACCCAATCCGTGAATCACTCGCGGGTACTCTTCGAGCTGACCCGTCTTTAGTCACCACAAGTATCATATATTATGTACAAGTATATACCCGTGATCACTTCCCGAGTGATCACGGCCCGATAGTATAGCATGGCAGTCAGACAAGAATGTAGGGCCACTGATGATAAACTAGCATCCTATACTAAGCATTTAGAATTGCAGGTAAGGTATCAATAACTGTAGCAACAATGACAGGCTATGCATCAGGATTGGATTAACGGAAAGCAATAACATGCTATACTACTCTAATGCAAGCAGTAGAGATAAGAATAAGTGATATATGGTGATCAAGGGGGTGCTTGCCTGGTCGCTCTGGCAAGAAGGAGGGGTCATCAACAACGTAGTCCATCGGGCCACCTGCAACAGCGTCAGTCTCGTAGTCTACTGGAGAGAAGAGGGGGAATAAATAATGAATACAATGCAAACAGATGCATACCGATGCATGACATTACAGGTAACGGTGCTAGGTGTGCCCTAACGGAGTAGGTGGTGATACCGTTGAAGGGAGAAAACAACCGGGAAAATATCCCCGGTGTTTCGCGTTTTCGGACAGATGAACCCAAGGGGGGAAATTTGCGTGTTTTCTATGCTAGGGATGTGTGGCAGATGAACGGGCTGCGTATCCGGATTCGTCTCGTCGTTCTGAGCAACTTTCATGTACAAAGTATTTTGATCCGAGCTATGGTTTATTTTATATTAATTTTAAAAGATTTAAATCAATTTTAGGATTTATTTAATAATTTTAAATCAACATTATCGAGAATAGTGCTTGTTGATGTCATCATGACGTCAGCAGTCAACAGGGCGTTGACTGGGTCAAACTGACGTGCGGGTCCCACATGTCATTGACTGTATAGATAAGTAATAGTAGTTAATTAAGTTAATTGGTTATTAGGTTAATTAAATACAATTAATTAATTTAGCTAATTAATTGATTAACATTTATTTATTTATTATAAATAATTTCTTTTAATTCTTTTTTTATAAATGTTCTGGGGGCGGCCCCACATGTCAAAGGCCCAGAGGGCTTAGCGGGCACAGGGCAGTGCGGGCACGGGCGTGAGCGTTGGCCCGACTGGGCACTGGGAGAGGCCAGCCGTGGGGTGGGGCTCGGCGTTCGGCACCAGCGAGGCACGGCCGGCCGGAGTGGCACAGGCTCAGAGGGAGTGGAGCAGGCGCAGGGGAGCAAAACTCCGGGCGCAGCCATGGGAGATCGCGGGCGCGACGAGCGCGGCCCTTGAGCGAGGCAGGGCGCGCCCCCGGGCAGGCGCACGTGCGAGGACCCGGCCTGGGGTGGGCAGAGGCATACGGGAACGGGAGCACGTGCGTGTGTTTGGGCAGAGGAGCACCCAATGCTCGAGCCCATTGGCCATGGCGGATGGCGGAGCTCGGCGCTACGGGGAGGCGGAGGGAGCCGGAGTGCGGGACGAAGCGTGCACGAAGCGCACAAGCGCTCGTATGCGTGGGCGCGCTCGGGAGCGAAGGAGAGAGGAGGGGCGCTCACTGCGGGCGTAGGGTACGGGGCAACATGGGTCGGGGTGGTCGATGGGGACGACGGTGGCGTGGAGGAGGCAGGCCGGCGAGGAGGTCCTAGGCGGCGGCGGCGTGGTCGCTGCGGCGGCGGCGGTGATCTAGCTCCCCCTTTTCCTGATTCATATTGGGATCGATGGGGGGTGGAGGAGAGACGTGGGGGAGTGGGAGGGGGCGAGTGGGGCGGTGAGGGGTGCTAGGGTTTGGGGGGTGAGTGGATAAGGGGGAGTGGGGGAGTGGCCAGCTGGGCCTGGTGGGTTGGCCCAGTGGGGCTGATGGCCTGCTGGGCCTGAGCCCGGGGGGTTCTTCCCTTTTTTGTATTTTTTTGTTTTCTATTTTTATTTATTTTATTTTATTTTTTATTCTTTTCTATTTTATTTATTTTATAGCATTTTAGTAATTTCTAAAATGAGTTTCCTCCACTATTATTACTAGTGAAATATGTGGCACCAACCGAACATTTTTGTGTAGACATTTGAAAACTTTTGATGTTAGAAAATATTTAAATTTTGAATTCGAAAAGTTTCGAACCGACGCGAGATCAAACGGTGATGGAGGTGACGTGGCATCATTAGCACAGTTTTACTGTTGCTTAATTATCCGGGTGTTGCAAAACTCCTCCACTACAAGAAATCTCGTCCCGAGATTTTGGAGGTAGAAGGAAATAGTGCGGGGTATTCATCACGCAGGAGGTCCTCGTGCTCCCAAGTGGCTTCATCTTCAGAGTGATGCGACCACTGGACCTTGAGGAACTTGACCGCCTTCTGACGTGTGTGGCGTTCAACTTGATCGAGAATGTGGTTCAGATGCTCTTTTATAGGAGAGGTCCTATTGCAATTCGAGCATTTTATGATCCATTGCTCGGATTGGGTCCTTGAAGCAACAGCGGAGCTGTGACACATGGAACACATCGTGAACCTGAGAAAGGTTTGGCGGAAGCTCCAGTTGATATGCCACTTTTCCATGCCTTTCAAGAATAGTGAATGGGCCAATATAGCGAGGAGCTAGCTTGCCCTTGATCCCGAAGCGGTGAGCACCCTTCATTGGTGTAACTCCAAGATAAGCCTTTTCGCCAGGTTGATAGACCATGTCTTTGTGATGACGGTCATACTAACTTTTCTGACGTTACTGAGCGGTCTTGAGATTCTCGCGAATAATGTGGACTTGTTCTTCGGCTTGTTGGATGATATCCGGACCGAAGAGTGGACGTTCCCCAGTTTCTGACTAGTTCAGAGGGGTTCGGCACTTTCGTCCATATAACACTTCGAAGGGGGCCATCTTCAGACTAGCTGGATAGCTATTATTATAAGAGAACTCGGCATATGGAAGAGATTCCTCCCATTTTTGGCCGAATAAATTACACACGCTCGAAGCATGTCTTCGAGGATTTGGTTGACATGTTCAACTCGCCCTTGCGACTGAGGATGAAACGCAGTACTGAACGACCGATGAGTTCCCATAGCTTCTTGGAAACTAGCCCAGAATCTTGAAGTGAACAAGCTGCCATGGTCTGAACTGATAACCAATGGAATACCATGAAGTGAAACAATTCTGGACATGTAGAGAGTTGCAAGCTGACTAGCAGTGATTGTTTCTTTGACCGCCAGAAAACGTGCAACTTTAGAAAGCCGGTAAATGATGACAAGAATAGCATCATTACCTTTCCGCGATTTGGGAAATCCAGTGACGAAGTCCATTTCAACATGGTCCCATTTCCATTTAGGAATAGTGATAGGTTGTAGAGTTCCATCAGGCCTTTGATGTTCATTGTTGATATGACGGCAAACATCACACTCAGCAACATAAGGAGCAATGTCTTGCTTCATATTAGACCACCAGAATCTCTGACGGATGTCTTGGTACATCTTTGTACTACCAGGATGGATGGACAGAGGCGTATCATGAGCTTCTTTCATAACCTTTTTAGTCTGATCAAGGTTTTTCCTTGAACATGGTACCACTAGGCGTCTTTGAAGTACAAGGCGCCATCATCGGCGATAGTGAAGAATGAGGGCTTTCCTTCTGCGAGATGGCGTTTAATCTTCTGGACTTCAGAGTCATAACCTTGAATAGTCTTTATACCGTCTACGAGATCTGGTATGATGGCTAGGGTATTTAGAGAACCCTTAGTGACAACACAAAGATTCATCTTTTGGAACTCTGGGGGAGGGGAGCAAGTGCACCAGGGGGACAATATGAAGTTTCATCTTTCTAAATTCTTCGACAAGCGAGGGCTGAACTTGGTGAACCTGGAGGTAGTTGCAGTAAGACTTGCGGCTCAAGGCATCAACCATTACATTAGCCTTGCCTAGGGTATAGGATATACCCATGTCAAAGTATGCAACAGTCTCCATCCATCTCTGCTGACGGAGTTTCAGGTCTGGCTGAATAAACAGATACCTCATACTTTGGTGGTCGGTGAAGATCTCGCAATGAGTACCAAGAAGGTAATGTCGCCACTGCTTTAGAGCATGAATGATAGCAGCAAGATCGACGTCATGAACTGGGTAGTTTTGTTCATGAGGGCGCAGTTGACGAGAGACATAAGCAATCATTCCGCGCTCTTGCATTAGGACACAGCCTAATCCTTGACGGGAAGCGTCGCAGTAAATGTCGAGGTCCTTCTTAGTATCAGGTGGAGCAAGCACTGGGGCAGAAGTCAACCTGTCTTTGAGTGCCGGGAAACTTTGCTGACACTTGTATTTCCATTGGAACTTGACGCCCTTATGCAACAGGTTAGTCAGAGGCCTGGCGATCTTGGAGAAGTTCTTGATGAATCGACGGCAATAGCTGGCGAGACAGAGAAAACTTCATACTTGCTTGACATTCTTCGGAGGAGTCCAATCGAGAATAGCCTGGACTTGTTGAGGGTTGACGGCAATACCATCCTTGAGATGACATGCCCAAGATAGGTTACTTCTGGGAGCCAGAATTCACACTCGGAATACTTAGCATAGAGTTGATGCTCTTGAAGCTTTTCCAGCACAAGACGAAGATGTTCAGCATGTTCTTCTTTGTTCTTGAAAAATACAAGGATATCATCCAGATAAACCGTGATGAACTTGTTGAGGTAATCCATGAATATGTAGTTCATCAGACGAGAGAAGGTGGCTGGAGCATTCGTTAAGCCGAATGACATGATGGTGTACTCGTAAGATCCATATCGAGTCACGAAGGCGGTCTTTGGGATATCCTCTTCACGAACACAAATCTGGTGGTAACCCAACCTCAAGTCGAGTTTAGAGAACACTGATGAACCAGCCAGTTGATCATATAGATCATTGATCCAAGGGAGGGGATATTTGTTCTGAATGGTGGCTTCATTAATAAGACGGTAGTCTTGGACTAATCGGTTCGTCCCATCCTTCTTCTTAACAAAGAGAGAAGGTGCTCCCCGAGGAGAGCAACTAGGGCGAATGAAACCTTTGAGAAGAGATTTGTCGATTTCCTCCTTAAGCTCAATGAGTTCATGCGGGGGCATCTTGTAGGGTCGTTTGGCTATAGGGGTGGTGCCTGGTTTCAAGTCGATGATGAATTCGACAGCTCTAGCAGGGGGAATCTCTAGAAGTTCTTCCGGAAAGACATCTTTGAATTTGCGAACGACGGGAATGTTTTCAATGCCCTCAAGTGGTGCAGTGTTCAATGCATTCAAGGCATAAAGCCGTGCCTCGGCATTCTGAACTAGATGAGCTTGGTAAGTAATTATTTCATCAGAAGGGTGTAGCAGACGGACGGTCTTAGTGGCGCAAACTATAGAAGCAGTATGCGCTTTCAACCAATCCATTCCCAGAATGAGGTCAATGCTACAGGACTTCAGTATGATGGGAGAGACAAGGAATTCCAGTCCTCAATTTCAACGGGAACGTTGTGACTAACCATAGAGGTTTGATATTGGCCCGCAGGAGTGTGTACCACTATCGCAGTGTTCATCTCTTCGTATTTAATGCCATGCATGAATGCAAACTCAGCTAATATGAATGAATGCGATGCTCCTTTATCAAATAAAATGGATGTTGGTATAGAATTTACGAGGAGTGTACCCATCACAGTAGCCGGCTAGTCTAGAACTTCAGTGACATCAACGTGGTTAGCATGAACACGACCATAAGGCTTGGCATTGTTGTTGTGGGGCTGGTTGCTTCCACGGCCAGCTGCAGGGAGGGCCAGTTGATTATGGTTCTGGTTGCAATCCTAGCATGGTGCCCTGGTTGACCACACCTGAAGCACAGACCATTATTGGGAGTGGGGACAGGAGCTCGGGGTGGTGGAGCTAGAAGTCTTGGCTACCTAGTTGGTAGGGGAGGCAGACGCGGTGCAGCATAGGACTGCCTTGGAGCAGGTGCAGTTGACTGGTACATGTTGTTGGGAATCCATATCCTACGCTTCTGCGAGGACGGGCCCAAAGATGAGCCCGTGTCACAGTTGCGCCTGTGAGAGCTCTCGTGTTCCTGCAGACCAGTTTCGACATTGATGGCCTTGTTCACCAAGGTGGCGAAATCAGCAAAGTCATGCACTAGAAGTGCGAGCTTGATGTCAGCTTGAAGGCCATCACGAAACTTCTCCTGTCTACATGCATTAGTTGCAATGTCTTCCTCAGCATAGCGGGATAAATCCAGAAACTCACGCTGGTAAGCTTCCACAGTTTTGTTGCCTTGGGTGAGGTTGCAGAACTCGTGCTTCTTCCGGTCCATGACTCCCCGAGGAATAAAGCAGGCAGGAAAAGCGGCTATGAAGTCTGGCCAGGTGATGATTGTTCCAACCGGTAGAGTACGCCTGTGGTTGTCCCACCATTGAGCAGCGGGTCCTTTCAGGAAGAAGGAAGCAAAGGTGACATAGCTGGTAGGGGCTACATCAGCAGACTCCATCTCATAGGTGATGTCATGGAGCCAGTCATCAGCATTCAAAGGCTGAGTTGAGCTGCGGTACATAGTTGGGTTGAGGCGCATGAAATCCTGCAGGGTCACTTTGATGTAGGGTAGAAGCCTAATCAGCCGATCTTTCACGAAAGGAGCGGATCCCGCGATGAACCCGAAGAACACGAGGATGGAAATGAGGGAAATCACAAGGGGAAACACAAGAGGAACACTCAAGCTAACAAGAACAAGTCACACTAGTGCAAGATCCTCGAATACATAAGAGAAGATACACGATCCAAAGTCAACAACGGACGATACACGGTAACCGATCTCCTCCGTGACGAGGTCTTGAGTTCTTCCCTAAAACTGGTCTTGAATCCGCTTGGGGGATCTTCTCCGGTGGAGGCTCGAATCTCCGAGGAGAAGGTAATCAAGTGGATGAGAAAAGCTCTCACACGAAATATGAGCTAATCCTTTGCTAACCCTAGAAAGGAGGTGGGAGAGGTCTATTTATAGTCTAAGTGCAAATGGGGGAGAAAGTAGGGGTACATGGGCCTCGGGCCCGAATCTGGACGCAGCCAGGTACCGGACGTCCGCTGGTGGCCGGTCGTCTGGTGTCTCAGGAGCGGTCGGTCGTCTGGTGTCCTCTGGGCATCCGCTGGTTCTGCTCTGTGATGGGAGTGCCAGATGTCCGGAAATGTCGGACTTCCGCTGATGTGGGCTCGGATGCTATCGCGCCGGTCATCTGGTCGGGGCCGGACGTCCGCTCTTTTGCCTCGGGGCAGGGGCACCGGTCGTCCGGTATGGACCGGACGTCCGCTCGTTTGGCTCGTATGCAGGTGCGCCAGTCGTCCGGTCTGGACTAGACGTCCACTGATGCTTCAGGCTCCGGACATCCGTTCCCAGCCGGTCGTTCGGTGGCTGGGACTTTCCCTACAGCTCATCTTCTTCATCTCTGTCTTCACGTCCATCTTCCTCTTCTTCTTGTCCTTGCTCCTTAGCTTCTCCATGGTACTTGAGCATGCACAATGTGTCCATATGAGGTAGTAGCCATGTCTCATGTGCATCGAAGTGGAATTGTGAGAGGAGAGATGTCACCTCAGTTTCAAGAGCTCTTGCGCGTGCTCGTGTCATGGGTCCAAGAGGTGTCGTAGGAGATGTAGTTGGGTCCATGGGGATGGCCTTGGGATGCTCTGCATGATCTCCCCTCCCTTGGGGAAGATCCGTCCTCGGATCAAATTCTTCATCACCATGGAAGGGAGAGAGATCTTTGACGTTGAAGATGTCTCCCACATTGTACTTGTCGTGCGGGAGGTCGATCTTGTAAGCATTGTCATTGTAGCGTGCGAGCACCTTGAAGGGTCCATCCGCTCGTAGTCGAAGTTTGGACTTGCGTTCCTGTGTAAAACGGTCCTTGCGAAGGTGTAGCCACACAAGATCACCAATGTTGAAGACCATAGGGCGCTTGTTGTAGTTGAGCTTGGACGCAAGGCGTTGAACTTGGCGCTCGATGGTGTTCCGTGTGTCTTCATGCACCTTCTTGAGATGTGTCGCTCTTGCGCTAGCGTCCAAATTGATGCGCTCTTGGAGTGGTAGAGGGAGAATGTCCAATGGTGACAAAGGGTTGAAGCCGTAGACGACCTCGAATGGGGACTTGCCGGTTGTTGAGTGTCTTGCTCGGTTGTAGGCGAACTCGGCGATAGGTAGGACTTGCGTTCTTGTGTAAAACGGTCCTTGCGAAGGTGTAGCCACACAAGATCACCAATGTTGAAGACCATAGGGCGCTTGTTGTAGTTGAGCTTGGACGCAAGGCGTTGAACTTGGCGCTCGATGGTGTTCCGTGTGTCTTCATGCACCTTCTTGAGATGTGTCGCTCTTGCGCTAGCGTCCAAATTGATGCGCTCTTGGAGTGGTAGAGGGAGAATGTCCAATGGTGACAAAGGGTTGAAGCCGTAGACGACCTCGAATGGGGACTTGCCGGTTGTTGAGTGTCTTGCTCGGTTGTAGGCGAACTCGGCGATAGGTAGGACTTGCGTTCTTGTGTAAAACGGTCCTTGCGAAGGTGTAGCCACACAAGATCACCAATGTTGAAGACCATAGGGCGCTTGTTGTAGTTGAGCTTGGACGCAAGGCGTTGAACTTGGCGCTCGATGGTGTTCCGTGTGTCTTCATGCACCTTCTTGAGATGTGTCGCTCTTGCGCTAGCGTCCAAATTGATGCGCTCTTGGAGTGGTAGAGGGAGAATGTCCAATGGTGACAAAGGGTTGAAGCCGTAGACGACCTCGAATGGGGACTTGCCGGTTGTTGAGTGTCTTGCTCGGTTGTAGGCGAACTCGGCGATAGGTAGGCACTCCTCCCACTCCTTGATGTTCTTCTTGATGAGTACTCGAAGTAGAGTGGAGAGTGTGTGATTAGTAACTTCCGTTTGGCCATCGGTTTGTGGATGATACGCCGTGGAGAAAAGTAGCTCGATTCTGAGCTTGGCACATAGGGTCTTGCAAAAGTAGCTAAGGAACTTGATGTCGCGGTCCGAGACGATAGTCTTTGGCACACCATGTAGACGCAATATTTCCCTACAAAAGAGATTAGCAACATGTGAAGCATCGTCTATCTTGTTGCAAGGAATGAAATGTGCCATTTTAGAGAAACGATCCACAACGACAAATACCGAATCCTTCCCATTTCTAGTCCTAGGCAAACCAGGTACAAAGTCCATGCTAATATCTTCCCATGGTTGGTATGGAATTGGTAGAGGCATATAAGGGCCATGGGCTTGAGCTTTGGACTTAGCTTCGCGACATGTAGAGCATCGGTTGGTGAAGCGGTTGACGTCGCAAAACATCTTGGGCCAAAAGTAGTTCTTCGAGAGCGTGGCGAACGTCTTGTCTCGTCCAAAATGTCTCATTAAGCCTCCTCCATGAGATTCATGCAAAGGCAACAAACTAAGAGAAGACTCAGGGATGCAAAGTTTATTAGATCTCATAAGATATCCATCTTTGATGTAATATCATTCCCAAGAGGTGTGCGACAAACACTTGGCATAAGGAGTAGCAAAAGTAGGATCATGCTCATACAAGTCTTTGATATGCTCAAAACCAATGACATCCAATTCAAGTTGAGTGACAAGCATGCATATGCGGGAAAGAGCATCCGCTACAACATTTTCCTTACCTTTGATGTACTTGATGACATAAGGAAAATACTCAATAAATTCACTCCATTTAGCATGATGCTTGTTCAACTTAGTTTGGCCCTTAAGATACTTGAGAGTCTCATGATCGGTATGAATGATAAACTCATGGGGACGAAGGTAATGTTCTCATTCATGCAAGACTCGCACTAAAGCATATAGCTCTTTGTCATAGATGAGGTAATTGAGTTGCGCTCCAGAAAGTTTCTCACTAAAGTAAGCTATGGGGCGCTTCTCTTGCGTTAACACACCTCCTATGACATTACCGCTAGCATCGCAATGAATCTCAAAAGGCTTGTCAAAGTTCGGTAAAGCAAGCACGGGAGCATGAGTAAGCAAATTCTTAAGTTCATTGAATGCAGTATCTTGGGATGGTCCCCAAACAAAAGGCGTATTCTTCTTACTCAAAGCATGCAAAGGCGAAGCAATGGTTCTAAAATCCTTCACAAAGCGACAATAGAAACCCGCAAGGCCAAGAAAACTACGCACTTGACGCAAATTGGTTGGTTGTGGCCAAGTCTTGATAACATTGATCTTGGACTCATCAACATGAACACCCGTAGAGGAAACAACAAAACCCAAGAAAATGAGCTTGTCAACGCCAAAAAGGCATTTCTCCATATTAGCATAGAGATGCTCTCTTCGAAGAGTTTGAAAAACGGTTCAGAAATGGGTGACATGCTCTTTGAGAGACTTGCTAAAAACAAGGATATCATCAAAGTAGACCACAACAAATATACTGATGTAAGGCCGAAAAACATGATTCATAAGACGCATAAAAGTTCTCGGTGCTTCTGAAAGACCCATAGGCATGACTAACCACTCATATAACCCAAACTTGGTTTTGAAAGCGGTTTTCCATTCATCACCCTCATGTATGCGGATTTGATAGTAACCACTCTTAAGATCAATTTTGGAAAATATAGTGGCACCGCTAAGCTCATCAAGCATATCATCAAGGCATGGAATTGGTTACCTATAGCGAATGGTGATAGCATTGATAGATCTAAAATCGGAGCACATGCGAAAGCTACCGTCTCGCTTTGGCACAAGAATGATCGAGACGGCACAAGGGCTCAAACTTTCGCGCACATGTCCATGGTCTATGAGATGCTTTACTTGCCTTTGTATTTCTTTGGTTTCTTCGGGGTTGACACGGTAGGGAGCTTTGTTCGGAAGCGGTGCTCCGGGGATGAGGTCGATGCGATGCTCAATGCCTCATAGTGGAGGTAGTCCGGGAGGTAGCTCGTTGGGGAAAACATCATGAATTCCTGCAAAATAGAAGACACCACTAGAGGAAGAGTGTGAGAAGTGTTAGTTTGTGGTGCATTGTCCTTGCACACAATGACGTACTGTAGGACACTAGATGGGTTCTCACACACTCCTCTTATCTCACTTTTGGTGGCAAATAGGACTAAGTTCTTCTTTTTGCTCATCGAGGAGGTGTTCGATTTGGGCTTGTGGCGCTCAATCTCTTTTTGGTGGCTCGCTCTCTCACTAGGATCTCCATGATGGGTGGCTTGCTTGTCAGCGATCACTTGGCTTGGTGACATTGGACGGAGGACGTACTCCTTGCCCTTCATCTTGAATATGTAGTGGTTCGTTCGGCCGTTGTGGATGACTCCTCTATCAAATTGCCATCGGCATCCAAGGAGGAGATGTCAAACAGTCATTGGAATGACGTCGCAATCCAAGGTGTCTTCTTAGGCGCCAATTTTGAAGGAGACTTGTACTCAATGGTCGACTTGCATAGTGCCGGAGTCACTAAGCCATTGCACTTTGTATGGATGAGGGTGCTTTGTCTTGGGCAATTGGAGCTTGGAGCAAAGTTCTTCACTTGTGAGATTAGGACAACTCCCTCCATCAATGATGACCTTAACGGATCTTCCATTGATGCCGACCTTGGTGTGGAATATGTGGCATCTTTGGTCTTCTTCTTCTTGGTGATGTTGGAGAGACAAGACTTTGGAGACGACAAGAGCGGGACTTGAATATTCATCGCAAAAGATGTGTTCCTCTTCATCGTTCACTTGCCGGTGCATGGCGACTTGCTCAAGAGCATCCATTTCTCCTTCACTCATCGAGTCGTATGTGCCGTCGTCGTTGAGGATCATTGTCCGCTTGTTGGTGCACTCATAGGACTTGTGGCCTCGGCCTCCGCATGTGAAACACTTGAAGGAACTCGTCTTGACGGTCTCATCAGTTGGGGTTGATGACTTAGAAGCTCTCGGCTTGAAGTTCCTCGTAGTAGGATAACTTGGAGTTGACGAAGCTTTCTTGGAACTCGAATTGTCGATGTTGCTAGTAGAAGGCTTGGTAGACGGTGTTGGAGTCGTCGAAGCTTGGGTGTTGGAGAAGCCGTATGACTTGGATGAGAACTTGGCATACTTGAAATCATCTTGCACTTGGTGTTCCGCTTTGGTAGCTTGATGCACTAGCTCGATGAGGTTCGAGTATGGTTGGAAGTCGGCAATCTTCTTGATAGGATGGTTGAGTCCATTCAAGAAATGTGCCATAGTTTGCGCATCATCTTCCGTGACATTGGCTCTTATAATGGCAATCTCCATTTCCTTGTTGTACTCTTCAACGCTCTTGGTTCCTTGCTTGAGTAGTTGGAGTTTCTAGAAGAGGTCGTTGTTGTAGTAGGTAGGCATGAAGCATGCTCTCATGACATCCTACATTTGCGCCCAAGTAGTGATGGGTGGTTCACCTCTTGCCTCTCGGCGCTCGATAACTTGTTCCCACCAAATGAGGACATAGTCTTGGAACTCAAGGGATGCCATCACGATCTTCTTTTCTTCATCGTAGTTGTGCAAACGGAAGATATTGTCAACTTTCAATGCCCATGAAATGTACTCTTCGGGATCCTTGCTTCCGTTGAACTTGGGCATGGTGAACTTGAGCTTTCCATAGTGTTGCTCTTCATTGTGTTGGGGTCGAGGATGATGACGCCCATGTTGTTGATGATTGTCAAGCTCGTGGTGCTCTTGGTGAGGAGGGTTGTCAACCTCATGTTGCTCTTGTCGTGGAGGATCTCCATTGTCTTCATGCTCTTGATGAACGTGATGTTCTTGGCGAGCTTGTGGAGGAGCTTGTCGAGCTCGAGGAGGAGCTTGAGGAACTTGACGATGCACGCGAGCTTGAAATCTTCGTTCTTGAATTTCTTCGCGAAGTGCTTCTTCTTGTTCACGAGCTTGTCGGCCTCGGTCGGCTACGACTTGACTTGAATATCGAAGTGCTTGTTGCGCCGCAAGTGCTTGAGCTTCACGGAGTTGTTGTTCTTGGTGTTGTGCTTCGGCATATTGTGCAACTTGGTGTAGACGCGCTTGCTCTTCCTCTTCATGTTGGCGTTGCCGTTGCTGTTCTCGTGCTAGCGCAAAAGCCTCTTGGGTTTGACGTCATCGATGCTCTTGAGAGTCGGTGTCGCATAGAGGATTGAGGCTGGCTTGACGATCGTTGCGCGCAGCACGGCGTAGAGTGTTCGATGTCGGTGTATTTGAGCCAGAGAGGGTGAAGTCCGAGTGTCGACTTGAGCGAGTCCTTCTTGTTGAGGATGAAGTGGAAGAAGAGCGGTTGAGCAACAAAGCGTGAATCTCGTCCATCCTTGTGTCATTCTCTTGCTTGTGATCATCGAGCTTGTGGTCGTAGTAGTCCCTTGTACGTTGCTCACAGAGTCGCAAGTCGGTGGCGAGGTTGTCGATGTGTTCACTCATAGCTTGTTGCTCTTGATGCAAAGCACGTTGTGCACCAAAGAGGTGGCTCTTGGTGATGTAGGATTTCATGTTGTCATTGTGCTCAAGGAAGAGTGGGTTGGTAGAAGTACTTGGCCTATCCATCATTCCAAGACAAATGTGAGTGGTAGAAAGAGAAGAACAAATACCAAATGTACCTTGACCGAAGTTGAAAGTGGATCGATGATCACTCCAATGTAGGACAAGGAAATGGCACAATTGGTACTACCTCTTGTCGGTTTCTCACACCTACACAAGTAAAAGCTTAAGGTGGGGCTTGGTTAGGATGGTGGCATAAAATTTGATGCAATTGTAAGTGAGCTTCAATAATGTTGGAAAAGATTCGCAAGATGCAATGTAACAAGTATACCAAGCATATAAGGTACACAGAAACACACACGCAAAAAGATAAGTGGGGTCGTGCAACCAAGGGTGAGCAAAAATGTGGAATCCACAAAAATGCTCTTGTTGCCCAACACTAGAGAGACGCTAGCACGATTGCACAATAGGCAGATACAAGAACTTGTGCACAACCTACTTAGCAAAAATGCAACGACTTCTATCCCAAGTATGCTCTATGCAAGGTGTTTCTATGATATGATCCAAGATGATCTAGTATGACAATCTTAATGTTGTATGATGCTATGGTTCTTGCTTAAAAGCTCTTTTCTTATCTTTCCTTTTTGCTTAAAAGCTTGTTTGGCTCTTTGTGGTTTGAGCTCTTTTCTCATGCAATGCTTGACGAACCAAGATAGCAATTGTGTATGCGATGACAACTTTGTGACACAAGAGATGATACCAATATATGCAACAATGATGTATGTATGCTATGGGAAGTATGATCACTAATGTGCACAAGTCTCGTTGCCGGCAATACTCAATGGCTAGTCTCGATGGGTAAGCAATACAAAGGAGTAAGGCTATGATGGCTATCAGTGTAATGGCAAGAATGATGTATCCAATACTAAGACGAGGTTATCGTTCTTGCGTACGGTATGGTGTCAAAATGGTGTACCGAATACCAAGATGTAGTCGAGGTGTTCATTGTTGTTGATGCGTCCATGGCGAAGATGAGCGGCGGTGATGTTGATGTCGAACCGTACCTAGATAGCCGAAACAAAAAAGGATACAGAACCGCACCTCAAATTCTCCAAGCTCAAAGTGGCAACACATGTCGCAGAGCGAAACGAGTAAGCAATGGTGGTGGTATGCGGAAATGGTGATGTGTATAGGTGGTAGGAGTGCGTACGCGGAAATGTGGGGCGGTGGTGGTGACTACACTGAAAAATAATTCAGTTTTGTCAGGGTCGGTCGGACGTCCGGGCTGGGCCGGTCATCCGGTCGTCGGACGTCCGGGCTGGGTCGGACGTCCGGTGCCTGGGCGAAATTCGGGCACGGGATGAACTTCACGTGTTCGTGTTGGGGATGACGAAAATGGTCAAATTCGGAGGATTTTCTGGATGGAAGGGTGGGGAAAGGGGGGAAAAGCTAGATCCACTCAAAACAAAGCAAATCCACGGATCCAAACCAACAAGATCTCAACACACTAACAAATCACAAAAAAATTGGGGGTTATTTTTGTGGGGAATTTTTGAATTAGGGCAGAAAATGACAAAACAAGGCTAGAAACACAACGTGGAGACTCCGAAATCTTGATCAACATTGCTCTAGATACCAAGATGATGTAGGGTAGAATCCTAATTGGCCGATCTTTCACGAAAGGAGCGGATCCCGCGATGAACACGAAGAACACGAGGAGGGAAACAAGGGAAATCACAAGGGGAAACACAAGAGGAACACTCAAGCTAACAAGAACAAGTCACACTAGTGCTAGATCCTCGAATACATAAGAGAAGATACGCGATCCAAAGTCAACAACAGACGATACACGGTAACCGGTCTTCTCCGTGAGGAGGTCTTGAGTTCCTCCCTAAAAGGTGTCTTCAATCGGCTTGGGGGATCTTCTTCGGTGGAGTCTCAAATCTCCGAGGAGAAGGTAAGCAAGTGGATGAGCAAAGCTCTCACACCAAATATGAGCTAATCCTTTGCTAACCCTAGAAAGGAGGTGGGAGAGGTCTATTTATAGTCTAAGTGCAAATGGGGGCGAAAGTAGGGGTACATGGGCCTCGGGCCCGAATCTGGACGCAGACAGGTACCGGACGTCCGCTAGTGGCCGGTCCTCTGGTGTCTCTGGAGCAGCCGGTAGTCCGGTGTCCTCCGGACGTTCGCTGGTTCTGCTCTATGATGGGGGTGCCGGACATCCGGAAACGTTAGACTTCCGCTAATGTGGGCTCAGATGCTATCGCGCTGGTCGTCCGATCGGGGCCGGACGTCCGCTCTTTTGCCTCGGGTGTAGGGGCACCGGTCGTCCGGTCTGGACCGGACGTCCCCTTGTTTGGCTCGGATGCAGGTGCGCCGGTCGTCCGGTCTGGACCGGACGTCCGCTGATGCTTCAAGCTCCGGACGTCCGTTCCCGGCCGGTCGTCCGGTGGCTGGGACTTTTCCTATAGCTCCTCTTCTTCATCTCTGTCTTCACGTCCATCTTATTCTTCTTCTTGTCCTTGCTCCTTAGCTTCTCCATGATACCAGAGCATGCACAATGTGTCCATATGAGGTAGTAGCCATGTCTCGTGTGCATCGAAGTGGAATTGTGAGAGGAGAGATGTCACCTCGGTTTCAAGAGCTCTTGCATGTGCTCGTGTCATGGGTCCTAGAGGTGTCGTAGGAGATGTAGTTGGGTCCATTGGGATGGCCTTGGGATGCTCCGCATCACACTTGGGCTGGCTGCTGGTTTATATTGGGATGAGGAAACTGAGCCATCATACTCTCCATGAACTGGTGATTCATCTCGAGCTGTTGTATCATACCAGCCATGTAGTCAGGCGAAGGTGGGGCATAGCCACCACGACCACGACCACCTAGTCTAACAATCCTGCTAAAATATAACAGGGGTAGTTCAGCATTGAGAAAGTTGCAAAGACAAACATCATTCACGATGAAGCATGCATAATGACAAGGAGCACGATAGATACTACATAGTAGTCGGCATATCTTACAAAAGGGATCATGCATAGAGTTCGGTACACAGAGTTCAGTACCTAGGCGAAAGACATCATAGGCGGCACGCAGGCTCGCGGCGAATGCATCTAATACTAATAAGCAATCCTACATCAGTCCCAGGAGGAACCGTGGAGGTAGGTTTAGCCTGACAGCTGGTAGTGACGCGACGGGAAGTCCTCCACGTCAGTAGACTGGGGTCCACAGATACTGTGGTGCAGAACCCGATGCGCAGGTGGCAGAAGAGGACCAAGTGTGGGAGAGTAGCCTCCCACATCTGGCCAGCCGACACCCTGGGGCATCACAGCCCTGGCAGGATAGATCACAGAACGTGATAGATCACCAGATCGAACAAAGGGGTGCAACAGCGTGAGAGCACGGTAAAGGTGTTGACGGGTGGTGTACAACTCGTGGCGAAGAGCTCGGTTAGCTATATCCAGCCCATCTGCATGCAGAACCAGGTTCTGATGGTAGAAGGGCTCTCGGGTGATTGTGGAGTAGGTAGTAGTGTAGTATCCCTCTACACCAACATCGGATGCAATAGCAATGTGCCTGAAAGGGGAGGTGTCCAAGTCCCGATACTCTCCACGAAGACGTGTCAGAGTAGCATAAGCAGCATCATGGACTGCCATGTCAATAGTCACTCCAACACCATGAGCAGTGTGCAGCACGGTAGTGGAGTCATACTCCCGAGAGTAGAGGCGGACGATGGCACGG
Source organism: Triticum urartu (assembly GCF_003073215.2). Taxonomy (NCBI): domain Eukaryota; kingdom Viridiplantae; phylum Streptophyta; class Magnoliopsida; order Poales; family Poaceae; genus Triticum; species Triticum urartu. The sequence continues at coordinate 253,202,153 of NC_053023.1, forward strand.
TACTGCTCCTGGTTAAAGTCCTGGTACTCCTTGTAGATGGTGTACTCAGGGTGCCAGCGATAACCCAGATAGGTCATCATCTCAACCAACACAGCAGGTGATCCTGAGGCACCAATGGCTGTCGTGTGGCGCACGACCTGTCTCGTGGGTTCCATATGAAAACAAAGATGTTTCAAAGGAGTCAATTGACAGTGTGGGTATAGTTCAAAATACTACTCTAACGAATAACTAGGGCTTATCCAACTTTGGGGTGAATGTGGTCACGGGATCCTAATGTTAGAGTTAGTAAATTGGTTTAACACGAGTAGAAGAGAGTTCAGGTCCCAGAGTAAGGATCGAGGAGTAAAAGATCCTAATACCACCCAAATGGCGACGTGGGATCGTAAGACACACAACCATGTTAGTAAAAGTTTTGCAATGTCTAGACTCGACTTTGGCCAAGGAGTGTGGAAGGAGGATTCTTACAGGCAGTCGGCTCTGATACCAACTTGTGACGCCCCTGATTCAATCATACACTAATCATACACGCAAACGTGTACGATCAAGATCAGGGACTCACGGGAAGATATCACAACACAACTCTATAAATAAAATAAGTTATACAAGCATCATATTACAAGCCAGGGGCCTCGAGGGCTCGAATACAAGAGCTTGATCATAGACGAGTCAGCGGAAGCAACAATATCTGAGTATAGACATAAGTTGCCATAAGATGGCTAGCACAAACTGGGATACACATCAAAAGAGGCGCATGCCTCCTGCCTGGGATCCTCCTAAACTACTCCTGGTCGTCGTCAGCAGCCTGCACGTAGTAGTAGGCACCTCCAGTGTAGTAGGAGTCGTCGTCGATGGTGGCGTCTGGCTCCTGGGCTCCAACGTCTGGTTGCAACAACCGGGTATAGAAAGGAGAAAAGGGGGAGCAAAGCAACCGTGAGTATTCATCCAAAGTACTCGCAAGCAAGGAGCTACACTACATATGAATGCATTGGTATCAAATGGAAAAGGGGTAGCATATGTCGACTAAACTGCAGAATGCCGGAAAAAGAGGGGGATAGCTAGTCCTATCGAAGACTACGCTTCTGGCAACCTCCATCTTGCAGCATGTAGAAGAGACTAGATGGTAAGTTCACCAAGTATCATCGCATAGCATAATCCTACCCGGTGATCCTCCCCTCGTCGCCTTGTGAGAGAGCGATCACCGGGTTGTATCTTGCACTTGGAAGAGTGTATTTTATTAATTATCCGGTTCTAGTTGTCATAAGGTCAAGGTACAACTCCGGGTCGTCCTTTTACCGAGGGACAAAACTATTTGAATAGATCAACTTCCCTACAGGGGTGCACCACATTTCCCAACACGCTCGATCCCTTTTGGCCGGAAACACTTTCCTGGGTCATGTCCAGCCTCGAAAGATCAACATGTCGCATCCCCACCTAGGCACAACAGAGAGGTCAGCACGCCGGTCGAAATCCTATTGCGCGGGGGTTTGGGCCCATCGCCCATTGCACATCTGCACGTTGTGAACGCGGTCGGCGAGTAGACCTAGCCTCCCTTATACAAAAGCAGGTGTTCCAGTCCAACCCGGCGCGTGCCGCCCAGTCGCTGACGTCAGGAAGGCTTCGGCTGATACCACGACGTCGAGTGCCCATAACTGTTCCTGCGTAGTTGGTTAGTGTGTATAGGCCAATGGCCAGACTCAGATCAAATACCCAGGTTTCGTTAAGCGTGTTATTTTGAAATAACCGCGGACGCGACCAGGGCCAGGCTCACCTGTCTCCTAGGTGGTTTCAACCTACCCTGTCGCTCCGCCACAAAGATCCACTCAGAGGGCCGTCGGGACAAATGTCCTTTCGGACCCAATCGTGAATCACTCGCGGGTACTCTTCGAGCCGACTCGTCTTTAGTCACCACAAGTATCATATATATTACGTATAAGTATATACCCATGATCACTTCCCGAGTGATCATGGCCCGATAGTATAGCATGGTAGATAGACTAGAATGTAGGGCCACTGATGATAAACTAGCATCCTATACTAAGCAATTAGGATTTCAGGTAAGGTATCAATAACTGTAGGAACAATGACAGGCTATGCATCAGGATAGGTTTAACGGAAAGCAGTAACATGCTACACTACTCTAATGCAAGCAGTAGAGATAAGAATAGGCGATATCTGGTGATCAAGGGGGGGGGGGCTTGCCTAGTTGCTCTGGCAAGAAGGAGGGGTCGTCAACAACGTAGTCGATCGGGGCAATAACAGCGGCGTCAGTCTCTAGTCTACCGGAGAGAAGAGTGGGAAGAAACAATGAATACAATGCAAACAGATGCATACCGGTGCATGACATGACAGGTAACGGTGCTAGGTGTGCCCTAACGCAGTAGGTGGTGATACCGGTGAAGGGGGAAAACAACCGGGAAAATATCCCCAGTGTTTCGTGTTTTCGGACAGATGAACCGGAGGGGAGAAAGTTGCGTGTTTGCTATGCAAGGGATGTGTGGCAGGCGAACGGGTTGCGTATCCGGATTCGTCTCGTCGTTCTGAGCAACTTTCATGTACACGGTTTTTTGATCCGAGCTACGGTTTATTTTATATTAATTTTAAAAGATTTAAATCAATTTTAGGATTTATTTAATTATTTTAAATCAACATTATCCAGAATAATGCTTGCTGATGTCATCATGACATCAGCAGTCAACACGGCGTTGACTGGGTCAAACTGATGTGCGGGTCTCGCATGTCATTGACTGTCTAATTAATTAATAGTAGTTAATTAAGGTAATTAGTTATTATGTTAATTAAATACAATTAATTAATTAAATTAATTAATTGATTAGCATTTATTTATTTATTATTAATAATTTCTTTTAATCATTTTTTATAAACGTTCTGGGGGCGGCCCCACATGTCAAAGGCCCAGAGGGCTTAGCGGGCACAGGGCAGTGCGGGCGCGGGCGTGAGCTTTGGCCCGACTGGGCACTGGGCGAGGCCAGCCATAGGGTGGAGCTCGGCGTTCGGCGCCGGCGAGGCACGGCCGGCCGTAGTGGAGTAGGGCGGCAGAGCGATGCAGCAGCAGTTGCGGCGGCGGGAGCGGGCACGCGCGGCCGGGCGCAGGTGGGTGCGACCAGGGCGCGGAGGGAGTGGAACAGGCGCAGGGGAGCAGAACTCCGGGCGCGGCCATAGGAGGTCGCGGGCGCGACTAGCGCGGCCCCGGAGAGAGGAAGGGCGCGCCCCCGTGCAGGCACGCGTTCGAGGACCCGGCCTGGGGTGGGAAGAGGCATACGGGAGCGGGAGCGTGTGCGCGCGTTTGGGCAGAGGAGCACCCGATGCTCGAGCCCATCGGCCATGGCGGATGGCGGAGCTCGGCGTTGCGGGGAGGCGGAGGGAGCTGGAGTGCGGGGCGAAGCATGCACGGAGGGACGAGCGCTCGTACGCGTGGGCGCGCGCGGGAGTGAAGGAGAAAGGAGGGGCGCTCACTGCGGGCGTAGGGAACGGGGCAACGGGGGTCGGGGTGGTCGATGGGGACGGCGGCGGAGTGCAGGAGGCAGGTGTCGGTGTCAAAACCGGTGGATCTCGGGTAGGGGGTCCCGAACTGTGTGTCTAGGATCGATGGTAACAGGGGACAGGGGACAATGTTTACCCAGGTTTGGGCCCTCTCTATGGAGGTAATACCCTACGTCCTGCTTGAGTGATATTGATGAATATGGGTGTTACAAGAGTTGATCTACCACGAGATCGTAATAGCTAAACCCTAGAAGCCTAGCTTGTATGACTATGGTAATGAATATATCCTTTCAGGACTATCCCCTCTAGGTTATATAGACACCTAGGGGATCTAGGGTTTACATAGAGTCAGTTACATAAGAAGGAATCTTCATAGTCGGTCGCCAAGGAGAGTCCAATCCGGACACGGGTACAGTCTTCGGCCTTCATGTCTTCACAGCCCATCAGTCCGGCCCAATAGATAACAGGCCGGACGCCCGAGGACCCCTTAGTCCAGGACTCCCTCAGTAGCCCCTGAACCTGGCTTTAATGACGAGGAGTCCGGCGCGCAGATTGTTTCCGGCATTGCAAGGTGGGTTCCCTTTTATCCGAACTTCAAGATAGTCTCCGGATGCGATGATAGTATCCGGACCTGTCACCATACATAACCGTAGAGAGAATATATATTTTTACACGAGTCTAATCCCACTACAAGAAATATGTCAACTAGTGACCTTCTGTCAGTGACCGTGGAAGAATTGGTCATAGATCTATGACCATTTGAGACCAATTGGTCAAAAGCTGTTCGGGGGGCTCCAAACCCTAAACTACAACGACCATTTTGGTCAGAAAAGTGATAATTTCCTTAGACGAAATGGTCATAAAGCATATAGCACTGGTCTGCTACCTTATTTCTAGCTGATCATGACCAATATAGATGGTCATAACCTTGTAAATTGTGGTGGGTTGCTATGAGTAGGTGCCACCTCATCAGTTTTGCCTATGTGTCATGTCCATGTGTCAGTTTTTGCCCTAGGTTGTGAAGCAACCTATATTTCTGTCATTCCAAAAATTCCCAAAAAAATCTCATAAATTCTTTGGGTCATATCTTTGTCAAATATGTACAAAACCTTCCTTGCCTAGTTCAAAAATAATTCAACAATATTCATTTTCCTATTCTGTCTAGAAAAACACTTTGTGAAGGAAGTGCTATTTATATATTCTTGATTGCCCTCAAAATTTTTGGGCACACTTTCCTATCGAAATCATTGCCGCATGATAAAATTCAGGTACATTTGCAAAGTAAATCTTCCTCAGCAAATTTCCAAAGTTTTTGTCCACCTAGAAGCATTGTGAAGGAAGTACAAGATAGGAATATCGTTATGAGTTTAATTTTTGCCACATATTCTATATGCCAAAGTCATAAGTCTACACAAAAGTTTAGCTCTATCTAACAATACATGTGAGCTCACCATCGAATCTTTGTTCCTGGTAATATTTTTAGTTTGTGAAGCAACTACATTTTATATTGCTTTATAATTGCTGAAAATTTTCCAGGACATTACCCTGACTATAGAAACCCCCTACACCGAATTTCAGCATAATCCAATCATCTATGTAAGCCCAGCTTTAATTTCTATTTTCTGTCCAAATTGGCACATTACAAAGGAAGTGCTATCTAGACACCTCCTATTGTCCTCAAACTTTTTGTGCCATATTACATATAAAAATAATTGCCACATTCCAATATTCAGCTCCATTTTCCTATTAAATCTTCCTCAGCAAATTTATAAAGTTTCTACCCAGGGAGAAGCTTTGTGAAGGAAGTACAAACTAGGATAATCCAAATGGTATAAAACTTTTATAGTGCTTTAATATGCCCAAATTACCATACTCCACAAATTTCAGCTCAATCCACTTATCCATTTGAGCCCAGATTCAACATCCATATTTCTGCCCGATGTGGTACTTTGCAAAGCAAGTGCCATCCAAACTCCTCCATTTGAGCTGAAAATTTGCCAAGACAGTCTCCCTAGTAGATGATCATCCTCAACCAAAACTCAGTCCCATTATCCTTGTGAATTTCCCGTACCGCTTATCAAACACTTGGCTGCTAATTCATGTTTGAGCATAGTTCGGTCTCCTCGTGAGATTCTTCTGTTGTTATTTCTTCCTAACATCTACCTAAGGAGTGCCCAACCTACTAGACATGCCTAGGCTACCCAGAACGCATGGCAATGCCACGGTCAGGCGGTGACCACGCGGCGGGCATGCGAGTCTACGCGCTTTGGAGTTGGGGCCCTGGGCCACCGTCCAAACCACGATGCATCACCACCAAACCATGTATTTATGATTAAATAGATACTTATGTAACTAGAAACGATTTTTGGAAAAAATAAATAGCAAACTATAAGGCAGCTGCGGTTCAAATTTGACACATTTCCTACTGAATGGACGAAAAATTGTCTTTTTCACGGGAGGTGGATAAAAACTTTTGACACCCAACCATTTTGTCAATTGTGCATTAAATATGGCCTATTATTTCAGAAAATTGATTTGGTCCAATTTTGCAACAAATATATGGTAGGTCCTTCGCAAAAAACTCATTCGGGCACTCGGAAAATGGAAAATGAATTTTTCGTGCAAATAAAATGAAAACTTCCTTAGTAAATATTGTTTGGAATTCCAATATGCACCCTTGTGCACAATATGAGATCATTTGAACAAACTATGCCATGAATGTGGCCATAAGATTGATCATTTGGCTTGAAATCCATGAATCTTCACGCATGATAGCTCATTTTTTAAAACACTTTTTTAAAATAATTGCCGTATTACAAGTTTATTATTTTTCCTCGTAACTTGGTCACATATAATGATACAATGCGAAGGTTTTCCAATTTTTTTTATTTTTTTGAATTTTTTATGCCCGTTTCAAAATGCGGTCAAAACGGCGGGCTTAACCGTTCCTAGCTAGTGGTTGAATCTTAGAAAACTTTTGATGTTTCTCTGATTAAATAGATACTTATGTACTTAGAAATGATTTTTGGAAAAAATAATGAGCAAACTATGAGGCAGCTGCAGTTCAAATTTGACCCGGTTCCTATTAAATCGGTAGGAATTTGTCTTTTTCACCAGAGGTGGATCAAAACTTTTGACACCCAACCATTTTGTCAATTGTGCATTAAATATGGCCTAGTATTTTAGAAAATTGATTTGATCCAATTTTGCAACAAATATATGGTAGGTCCTTCACAAAAAAACTCATTTCGGGCACTCGGAAAATGGAAAATGATTTTTTCGTCCAAAGAAAATGAAAACTTCCTTAGGAAACATTGTTTGGAATTCCAAGATGCACCCTTGTGCACAATAGGAGATCATTTGAACAAACTATGCCATGAATGTGACCACAAGATTGATCATTTGGCTTGAAAGCCATGAATCTTCACGCATAATAGCTCATTTCTGAGAACATTTTTTAAAATTAATTGTCGTATTACAACTTCATTATTTTTCCTGGAAACTTGGTCACCTATAATGACACAATGCGAAGGTTTTCCAATTTTTTGATTCTTTTTCAATTTTTTATGCCCGTTTCAAAATGCGATCAAAACGGCGGGCTTGACCGTTCCTAGCTAGTGGTTGAATCTTGGAAAACTTTTCATGTTTCTCTGGTTAAATAGATACTTATGTACCTAGAAATGATTTTTGGAAAAAATAAAGAGCAAACTATGAGGCAGCTGCAGTTCAAATTTGACCCGGTTCCTATTAAATCGGCGGGAATTTGTCTTTTTCACCAGAGGTGGATTAAAACTTTTGACATCCAACCATTTTGTCAATTGTGCATTAAATATGGCCTAGTATTTTAGAAAATTTATTTGGTCCAATTTTGCAACAAATATATGGTAGGTACTTCACAAAAAAAACTCATTTCGGGCACTCGAAAAATGGAAAATGAATTTTCCGTGCAAAGAAAATGAAAACTCCCTTTGGCAACATCGTTTGGAATTCAAGATGCACGCTTGTGCACAATATGAGATCATTTGAACAAACTATGCCATGAATGTGGCCATAAGATTGATCATTTGGCTTGAAAGCCATGAATCTTCAAGCATGATAGCTCATTTCTGAGAACACTTTTTTTAAATAAATTGTCGTATTACAACTTTATTATTTTTCCTGGAAACTTGGTCACATATAATGACACAATGCAAAGGTTTTCCAATTTTTTATTTTTTTTGATTTTTTTATTCCCGTTTCAAAATGCGATCAAAACGGCGGGCTTGACCGTTCCTAGCTAGTGGTTGAATCTTGGAAAAAAATTCATGTTTCTCTGATTAAATAGATACTTATGTACCTAGAAATGATTTTTGGAAAAAATAAAGAGCAAATTATGAGGCAGCTGCAGTTCAACTTTGACCCGGTTCCTATTAAATCAGTGGGAATTTGTCTTTTTCACCAGAGGTGGATCAAAACTTTTGACACCCAACCATTTTGTCAATTGTGCATTAAATATGGCCTAGTATTTTAGAAAATTGATTTGGTCCAATTTTGCAACAAATATATGGTAGGTCATACACAAAAAAAAACTCATTTCGAGCACTCGAAAAATGGAAAATGAATTTTCCGTGCAAAGAAAATAAAAACTCCCTTAGGCAACATTGTTTGGAATTACAAGATGCACCCTTGTGCACAATATGAGATCATCTAAACAAATATTTGGTAGGTATTTTACAAAAAAACTCATTTTGAGAACTAAAAAGTGAAAAGTGGTTTTTTTTGAAAAACTTATCTTTGATTTCGACCAATTTAGATGGTCATAAGGGCTTTGAATTGTTTAGTGCGTTCTGATTGGTCCATAGACATATCAAGCGAATCATGGATTATACACTGTCGGATGCTCGAGGATCCAACGGCAGTCATCAACAACAACCCTAGCTCTGTTCTCGTGGTTATTTTGCAGATGGAGAGAGAGCTTGAGATGGAGAGAGAGCTTGTCTCCTTCCTTCCTCCAGCTCCCTCCAGATCGAGGAAGCTGGAGCTCGCCGCCGTCCATGGCCTCCCCCACGCCCTGCTGCTCCGCCTGCTCCTCCTCCCTCGAAGCCTCCCGTGCGCCATTGCCGATTTCCCAAACCAGACCGCCTCCCCGGTTCATTCCTTCCTCCCCTCCCACCCACCCGCCTCGGAGCCGCCACCCAACTCGTATGATGATAGAGATTCCCTTCTGTTTCGCCCGCCAGTGTCACGGGACAAGTAAAACTGGTGGTCACACACAGCACAGCGACCACACAATTGATCGAGCTCGAGCCAGCGAAGAGAAAAGCGCTCACTCCCACGAGGCCGGCCAGCTATGCATGCACACAGGTGCCGACCACGACCGCACCAGCATGGCCAAGTGGGATCCCACCTACCCGCGCTCCAAGCAGCGGTCAACCCCGCCCCGCCGCAGCCTCGCGATGCGCCGCAAGCGCTTGTCCCGCCGCGTCGTGTCGGGGCTCTCCGCCAGAGACTCCAGCGCGTCCGGAGCGGATCTGGAGCTGGCGGCGCCCAAGCGGCGGCGCAGCATCGACGGGTCCACGGACTGGAGGGCCGGGCTGCTGCTGCCGACCACCACCACAGCCTCCTCCTCCTCCGTGCGGAAGGGCAACGGCGGCCACGCGCGTGCGAAGCGGGGCGCGCGGCTCGACGAGGCCGGCGTCGCGCACTTCCTCACCGCGCTGGAGCGGGTAAGCTAATACGCTGGCCGTCTCTCTGTCACTCCATTTCTGTACCTCAATTTCGATCACCTCGGCTAATGATGTGTTGGTTGGTTGCGCGTGCGTGCGTGCGCGCTCAGACGTGGAACAAGACGGTGGCGGGCGCGTCGAGGATGTTCGTGGAGAGGCACCGGAGCAGCCACATGCAGCTCATCAGCGACATGGTCTAGCAGATGAGATCACCCAAGCTGCCGCCCGTCCACCCGCCTCGACGCCGCCATTGCCGTTGGATGTTCAGTTTCTATCTATGAACAAGTATGCGTCACTTTTTCTTTTTGTTTGACCAAACTCAAGTCCCCTTTCTAAAACTGCAACCAAGCAGTACTTGCTACTGGAATAATCCCATGAATGAATTCTTTGTTGTGGTCAACTCTTTCTTGTCTCTCTACTAGGATTCATGCACCAAGCCCAGAGTTATAATTTTGTGTCAGGCTTCTAGTAAATCAGGCTCTACTCTGTCCAATAGCAAGTTGGATAGCACATGTAGTTAATTGCACAGACATATGGATTTTGGTTCATTTTGTACGTATGTTTGTTTGTTCATGCTTACGACTTTCGCTAAAACACGTTGGATGCCCAATTCCTATGGTGAACCTTTTGGTTCAAGCAAGAAAACTCATGTTCCCTTTCTATGACCGAAGCCAAGTTGTACCCACTACTGGCATAATACGATGGATTCATTCTTTGTGTGTGGTCAATTCTTGTCTGTATACTAGCATTCGTGCGAGAACATGAATGTTGTGTAGGCTGCTGTGCTGTACTACCAGTAAACTACTTTGTACTCTCTCCAACTGAAAGCTGGGTAGCCTTGCAATTAATTGTACAGACATGCATATGATTTTTGGTTCAATTTGTATGTATGTATATGCTTAAGACTTTGACTAAAACTAGTTGGATGTTCAGTTCCCCATGAAGGTGACCAATCCCTAGCAGTGCCCATTGGCCCTTCCTGTTAATTTCACCTCCTGTGATTTTAATCTTTGTTTCTTGCTTTCCACAGCAACCAAGTTCTCTTAACAGCGGGACATCTGAGTTCGTCATGGTGATGGCAGCTGACATGGAGCCGCTCGAAATCTCCTCGACCTCTCGTCATGTTTCTTGCGGATGGCAAGGTAGAAATTCTGTCCATATACATCATACTAATGCTAATTAATTTATATGTTGTAGCTTGCGCGATATGGTCATAGCAGTAACTGTTAAGCTCGTAATTCTGTATGTTGTCTTCAAGTTTTCTCTAATATAGATTTCTCAAATCTCTCTTTGAACTTCTCTAATGAAAAATGGTGCTAACTGTTAAAGCTCTTCGTGGTGACATGTTTCTTTTACCACTACAATAATATATTAGCACTCAAGGACTGTTTGAGTGATAGGCTGTTCATACTATTAGAGAAGTGAAATGATTAAGCTATTGCTTTCCCCAACAACAAAAAATAAACACGGCAGTTGAACAACGTGTATCCCTTCACTTGGAAGCCTATGAAACTTTCTGTAGCAGCAGTGCAGCACACTTTATATATATGTATGAGGCTGGGTAGTTCAATCTACTTTACTTCCTAACTCATTCATATATATGATGGAAATTGTGCAGGTTCCATGGTGCCAAGTGGCCTTTGGCCATCTTGAACTGGGACTCCAGCAACAAGTAGATGTTGCTGCCACACTCAATATTTTAAGTTGTTTTCTTTTTCTTTTTGGAGAGATGTTAATCACCCAGTTTCCCTGTTAATAACCTGAGAACACTTGCTTCCTCCCCAACCCTCGCCCCAGCCTCCCGCAGCTGGCTTGCTGCGTGGTTGTCGCTGTAGGAGATAATTAGATTTTTGGGACTCTATTTCTATGCTCCGCACGATACCATTTTGGATATTGATTGGACACGCTTTATATAAAACGATTTATATTGTACATTGCTTTGCCTAACTTGTAGGAGTATACATGAAACCATACTTGTCAAATATCGATACTTGTCAAATATCGAGTACCATAGCTGAATAATAACGTCTTGTTTTCTGTTCACTGAATCAAAATTCTTCTCTCTTTTTACGATCAGTCCATCTTACATCCATCAATAAGAAAAACACTTATCTTCATATTAGGATTATTATTTTCTTGTCTGCATTATTATAATGTACATATGCTTTTCTGTTCACTGAATCACAATTCTTCACTCTTTTTACCATCAATCCATCTTCTTACAGTTGCATGTTTTTTGGCTGTCCAGATGACCAAGCACAAGGAGGAAGCAGCTGCTCATCACTGAGGACAAGTAACTCCAACATGTTGACGCCGTAGATTCATAGTGTACCTTCTTTATGCCCATCCAGTTCTGTGATTTGTGTCTTGAAACCCAAAAACCCCATGCCCATGTGGGAGCTGAACCATAGTTTTTTGCTTGTGGAAAATAATATCCTTGGCTGAATCGACTTGAGGCGGTTTCTTCAAAATTCTTGGAAATGATTTGGTAGTTTCTTTCGGCGAGGAATTGTTTCATACTGAAGTTTACTGGTACATGTGTGGTTTGCTACTGTTGCTTCGTTTGGGTTGGGTTGGTTCCAGCGGGGAGATGTGCACACACACTGGTAGCATGAGCTAGCAGCCATGATTGCCAGCCAGCCACCACCATGTAAATGTAATAAATGTGTGGCCTATCTAGTGTGCTGCTGATAGAAATATAGATGTGTGGCCTATCTAGTGTGCTGCTGATAATCTGTTTTTACCTCACTTGGCAGGCACCATAATCTGTTTTTCCTCACTGTACTATAGGAATAAATGTGTGGCCTATCTAGTGTGCTGCTGATAGAAATATAGATGGAAGATTTGTTGACCAGTTAAATTGAGCTTATTGTCAATTCTGCTTATAAGCTATGTTTGATGCTGCCTACAGGTTCTTATTCTTCTTCTTTTTTTGCATAGGTGAAGTATGAAGTGTGAAGCTGTGAAGCCTATCAGCAAGAGTAGCATATTATGTATTGTAATATTAGGCAAAGTGTAATATTAGTCAGAGTAGCAAATTATGTATTGTAATATTTAGTGTTGTTTTGGATGAATTTCATTTGCTCTATAATCTGTTTGAAATATTGACTGTGTATATAATTTCAATACCTATGAAATGGAAACCTGACCAGGGGGACCCACTTATGAAAATTGGTTGACAAATTTTGAAATTTCTGATGTGTGGGTCCAACTGTGATATCAACATGACAAGTGGGACCAATATGACCAGTGGGACCAGCGTAAAAATAATGTGGCTAAAAATAGAAAATTAATAGTAATGGCCCAGAAATTAAAAAGGCCGAATAGTTGGGCCTATAGCTGACCAAAATTAATAAGAAAAAAATATATAAAAAGGTTGAATTGTTGGGCTCGGCCCATGTAAAACATCGAACTGGACCGGGCTGAATCTTATCAACGACCTTTTCAATTGGTCGCACTTTTGCACGTCAGATTGACACGTCGGATCCTATGTGGCCCGGTTAGAGAGCTAGCGACCAAAACAGAAGGTCATAGAATCAACGACCTTTTGTTTTGGTCATGGAATTCCACGACCTTCTCACAGAGAAGGTCGTTAATTTCAGTTTACGACTGCCAGCTTTTGACCTTCTATTATTGGTCACAAAAAGGTCACAAATAAAAACAATGACCTTTTAGTGACCAATAGTGATGGTCGCAAGTTGACATATTTCTTGTAGTGTCCGCTGACAGCTTTTACAATATGACATCACGTTTGTCCGGTCATAATCTCAAACCGTTTTTCGTCGGCCGCTCCACGTTTCGAGACGCGGTTGCCATTGGCACATCTTGTCGAAGCAGATATCGTGCCCCCTTATTACTGGATTCTCATCAATATGGGCGTGGGTGACCCAACCGTGCCGTTTTGCACGGCACTTGGGAATAGGCGAGTTCAAGGCGAGTGGGGAGACTCTTGATATTCACGGCCTTTATAAGGGGATAGGGATTACCTACCTTCATCCCCACCTCAGCTCCTCCTCAGTCCTTCCGTCCCTGAGCTCCAGTGCCCAAGCTTCTAGCTTTTCCCTCAACCGAGAAAGCACTCCAAAAATGTCCGGATCCGGAGCTGGGGGTAAGTGGATGGCCTCCTCCGTTAAGAAAAAGGATATCAAGGTGCTCCGGGAGGCTGGATATCTGGCCAAGGAGATCGCTCACTGACTCCCGGATAAGGGACAGATCGTCCCTACTCCAGAGCCCCACGAGAGGGTTGTTTTTCTCACACATTTCTTCCGTCGGCTGGGTTTCCCTATCCACCCCTTCGTCCGTGGACTGATGTTTTACTACGGGCTAGAATTCCATGACCTAGCCCCCAACTTCATCCTCAACATCACGGCATTCATTATCGTGTGCGAGGCCTTCCTCCGCATCCCGCCTTATTTCTGCCTATGGTTGAAGACCTTCAACATGAAGCCGAAGGTGGTGAGCAGCAAACAAGCAGAATGCGGAGCCTCCATGGTGGGCAAGATGCCCAACGTTACCTGGCCCGAAGGCTCGTTCGTGGAGATGGTGAAAGGGTGGCAATCGGATGGTTCTATATCACTGAGCCGCGCGACGCCAACTGGGTGGTGGCCCTCGAATTCAGATCTGGATTCCCGATGCGGCTCACCTCCTGGCCAGAGAGGGGCCTAACCTGGGGTCCTTCAGACGAGCTGACTGGGCCCCATACGTGTGTCCAGAACATGATGGATAGGAAGATCAAGCTCGTCAATGTGGTCTAGGTCATGCTCATTCGCCGGGTCCTTCCGTGCCAACGCCGCACTTGCTATCTGTGGGAGTATGATCCGGCCAAGCACCAGACGCTACAAGAGCTCTTCGGCACAACACACGAAGAAATCTGGAAAGTGCTCTTCAAGGCCGGCGAGACGCCACAGCCCACGACTGAGGATCGCGGGCTTAGCTTAAAATGCCAGGCTAACCCGGTAAGCTCTTCTAATGTTTTTAGGCGTACCTTTTACTAGCATATTTTGAGAAAAATCCTAAGCCTTCCTACCCATGTTTTCAGGCCTGGATCAAGATAACGGAGGGGATTAACAGTCCAGCTCTGCTGCCCGAGGACCAAGAATTCCCATTGTTGAAGAAAATGCTTTTTCCAGCACCTTATGAGGTGCCAGGGAATATGGCCAAGAAAGCGGCCAAAGGGGCCAAGAAGGGCCCTCACCTAAAAGGCGCTCCGGACATGATGTCCGAAGACGAAACTTCCTCTTCGTCTGCTGAAGACGGTGACGAAGAGGAAGAAGAAAGCGAGCCCCCACCTGAAGTGGGAAGGAAGAAGAGAGCGGCCTCCACAAATCCGGAGGCGAAAGCGCCTAAAAGGGTTAGAGGCTCCCACACGGATAACTCTGTGTGGGATGTTGACAGCAGTCCGGAGCGACCTCGCCGGAGCAAGCCTCATGCCGCCTCGTAAGTACCAGGATATACCTTAAACCATGTTATTGCAGTCCAGCACATGATGGCTCCCCGCGATCCTCGTCAGAGGGATCGCTAGACTCAAAGGAGATGGCTAGCATGTCTCCGCCACCTGCTCATTCCGACTCTCCCGAGGGTGACGACGAGGGGGTGTTGCAAAAGACCTTCCGCGACCAGGGGGCTTCCGGAGATCGTCGGGGTGGTGCCCCAGGTCGATTCCTCAACTGCCGGACGCATGGGGGAAAAAGCCCCTGCGAGGGCTGGTGACAGGGGCCGGGTTCCCTTCGGGCCTGAGCCAGATACCATTCCGGAGACCTATGCGGCTCCAGAGTCCAGTGAACGGCATGCTCCGAAAGGAGGGAATGTGCCTGTTCCGTCGGTGACCTCTATCCAACTAGAGGCACTGGATAACCTGCTGGAGGCGCTACGAGGCGCCTCTATTGTGGATGCACACCGCGCTGTAATAGAGAATGTACAGTTCGTGAAAAGCGGACTGACCGAAGCCTGCACTAGCCTTCTATCAGGCTTTCAGGTAAGTAATGCGTTTGTAGGAAGAATATCATAGTATAGACTGTAGCCCCTGATGCTCTGTTTGGTGTTCGGAAAGAAAAGGCCGAACAGAGGATCAAAAATAAATATCGCAGGAGTCAAACATAAGTTGTCTTGGTGAATAAACAGGTGTCGCTGCAGGCTGCCACCGCTCATGCTGCAGAGGTCTCCAGACTGAATCGGAAATTGGAGCGGGCCGAGGAAGAGCTCAGCCTCGTAAAGAAGCAGCTAGAGGATAGCCAAGGTATGTGTTGTCCTGCTAGTACCTTTTAAGAAAAAAATAAAAAGTCCGTCCAGACTGAGTTGTCATGAACGTTATTAGGGGCCACGACCGAGGTGGGAGCCCTCAAGAAGGTGTTGGCCGAGGCCGAGGACAAAGCGGCCAAGGAACGTGCCGCGTGCGAGAAGCACGAGGCCCAGGTCGGCGAGGCGCAGCAACAGCTCCAGGACGCGATCAAGAGATTTGTGTCCGTGGAGTGCGATTGTAAGGCGCAAGAGTCCGAACTGGCGAAGGCCCGCCGAAGCGCACAGGATGCACGAGCCAAAGCCCAAAATGCCCTCCAGAAAATTCAGGCACCCAAGGAGATTGCGGTGGGTAATTCTTTCACCGTGCAAAGCAAGTATGTAAAAGAAACGTTCCTTATACTTATCCGAATTCGGGTTTTCTAGGGGCGTTTACGGATCTGCCATGCAGTATATAGGATGATGCCGAGCATTACAGAGCCGAAGAAGGGATGTCTACGGAGAAGCTATTCTGGTCCCAGTATCTTGGACCTGAACATCCGTTGCCCTTCATCGACCAGCTGAAGCAGTTGGTCGAGCTGCACAAGTAGGCGGAGCTAGCCATGAAGGACTTGATAGTCCGGCTATGGCCTGCCGATCCTGTACCTAGCAGCTATTTCAGACTTGTTAAGGGGCTTGTAAATGCCTGTCCGCGGCTCAAAACCGTGAAGCGGTTGGTCTGCATTGAAGGTGCGCGTATGGCCTTTGCCCGCGTCAAGACTCATTGGGCAAAGCTGGATGCCAAGAAGCTGATGACCGAGGGGCCGCCAGAGGGCAAGGAGCATCGTCAACCCGAGCTCTATTTTCATGGCGTCCTAGAGGGGTCCCTCCTTGTGGCGGAACAATGTTCGAAGGATATCATTTTCCCATGAGAACATTTTTATTATCCCGTCCTCTAATATGGAACAATGATGTTATGTATTATAATGCTTGTGATTTACATTTTACCTCCTGTGCGGCCATTTATGAAAACTGAGGGTTGACCAGCCGTCGGCTTCTGCCCCATGTAAATAGTATGGGGGTGTTCGGGATAAATCTAAACACTCTTTACTCCACATTCTGGTCCTTAAAGGAGGAGTTTAGCGCAACGAACAAGGCAATCAGACTATGCGGCCTTTACCGCCCTCACTTAGCCATAGGAGTTTGACAATTAAAAAAGTTGGCGAAGCCCCTGGTATTCGGAAGGCTGAACTAGGGGCGTTATACACGCCTAATTGGAGGGACCGATTCTTCACACGAAGCGGAAAAAAATCTCTAACGATTTGGAACCTCTCGAACAGCTAACTGGCTCTCGCCGCATCATGACAGTCAGTCTTCGGCTTTCTCTACTGAGGTGCTCGTCCGGAAGAACCGAGACACAATTGCAGTAGTTCTCCCTTTACTACCCTAGCCGATATAGCGGAACGTAAGGTAGTAAGCACAGGAGCCGGGCAACCCAACTATTGACCAAAGACATGATTCGGAGCCCATGCATATAATGCTATAAGTTTGGGGTGCCGAACTATACTGAAAAAGTGTTCGGACTTTTATTGCCGTGCAACGGGGTGTAATGAAGCCCCTGGCGCAGTAATATGTACCATAGTGTACGTATGTAATATATAATATACACAAAGGCGAGGAAACAGGAAAAATTAAGTAATAAGCTGACGTCACCATTTATTCACCATTGTGATGTAATTAGTACGTCGAGGCGTACTTTGTGCGAGTAATGCGATAAGCAAGTAAAGCTATTTAACATGTCGCAACCAAGGGCGAGCTACGTGCTGGTATGTAAAAAAGTATGGCAATCGTTTAATAGACACCACTTGGGGATTCCCTTGTATGCCAGAGCTTCTTGTCTCCTTCGTGTGTTCTGTAAGCGGGTCGTCCATATAGACCTCGAAAAGAGAAAAGACCCATGATAATAAAAAGATAAAATAAAGGCGTGCGAATCCTAGGGTCGGTCAAGCCGCACTATGGATCGCGAGCGAGTTATGCCTCCGTCAGTACCCATGAGGTTTTGAGTGCGTAATTATGTACGCGCGGCACGGATGCCCCTTTCCTCATCGGGGCTGGGACAGAGGCCGAATTTACTAATTCAGCTCTTGATGAACCGAGCTTCCCTTTTGCAGTGTAGTCCAGACCTTCTTGACGATGTCCAGGGTTTCGGCGGCCGGATTATGGTGCCGCTTGAGAAGGCCGCTCTATACTTCTGCTGCTAGGGCTGCGTTATGCTCCTCTGTGCGGAGGGAACATTCTGTGTTTCCATTTACTGTAATGACGCCGCGTGGACTGGGCATCTTGAGCTTGAGATAAGCATAATGCGGCACCGCGTTGAATTTAGTGAACGCGGTTCGTCCCAGCATTGCGTGGTAGCCGCTGCGGAAGGGGACGATATCGAAGATTAGCTCTTCGCTTTGGAAGTTATCCGGGAAACCGAAGACCACCTCCAGCGTGATCGAGCCCGTACAACGGGCTTCTACGCCTGGTACAACTCCTTTAAAGGTAGTTGTCGTGGGCTTGATTCGTGAGGGATTAATGCATATACTGTATCCTGATAGAGCAGGTTGAGGCTGCTAACACCATCCATTAGGACTCGTGTCATGTGAAATCCATCGATGATTGGGTCAAGTACCAATGCGGCCGAACCGCCATGACGGATGCTAGTTGGATGATCACTACGATCGAAGGTGATCGAGAATGACGACCATGGGTTGAACTTTGGGGTGACTGGCTCTACCGTGTAAACGTCCCTAAGTGCGTGCTTGCGCTCCCTTTTGGGGATGTGCGTAGCATATATCATGTTCACCGTTTTGACTTGTGGCGGGAATTTCTTCTTCCCCCAGTGTTCGGCTGCCAGGGCTCCTCATCTTCGTCCTTGCTCTGTGATTCCCCTCCCTTGTTTCCGCTATTTACCTTGCTGGCTTGCTTAAAGACCTAGCAATCTCTGTTAGTATGGTTGGCCGGTTTGTTTGGGGTGCCATGTATCTGGCAAGGACGATTGAGTATGCAGTCCAAGCTGGATGGTCCTCCACCGTTCTTTTATAGGGCTTCTTTCGCAGGTCGGAATGGGAGCCGCTGAATCCGGTGTGAACTGTGGTGTCATCGGTGTTATCGCCATTGCTTCAGCGTTTGTGTCTGTTGCACCGGAGCTTGCTGGTGCTATTTTTGGCCTCGGAGGGGCCTGCTTTGTTGGTTGTGTTTGTACTGCGAGCCAGCCAACTATCTTCTCCTGCACAAAAGCGGGTCATAAGTGCTATGACGGCTGCCATAGACCTTGGCTTTTCCTGGTCGAGGTGGCGGGCTAGCCATTCGTCACGGATGCTGTGTTTAAAGGCCGCTAGGGCTTCGGCATCCGGACAGTCAACGATCTGGCTCTTTTTGGTTAGGAAGCTAGTACAGAATTTTCTGGCTGATTCTCTGGGTTGTTGAACTATGTGGTTTAGGTCATCGGCATCGGGTGGCCGGACATATGTACCTTGAAAGTTGTCGAGGAAGGCTTCTTCCAAGACCTCCTAGCTGCCAATGGAATTTTCAGGCAGGTTGTTCAGCCAGTGGCGAGCTGGTCCTTTGAGCTTTAATGGGAGGTATTTGATAGCGTGGAGGTCATCTCCTCGGGCCATGTGGATGTGGAGAATAAAATCTTCAACCCACACTGCGGGATCGGTTGTTCCGTCGTATGATTCAATATTGATGGGTTTGAACCCCTCGGGGAATTCGTGATCCAGCACCTCATCTGTGAAGTACAGAGGGTGTGCGGCGCCTCTATATTGGGCCGTGTCACAGCGCACCTCCGATGAAGTTCTTCTATGGTTATTGGCCCGAATGTGACTAGGTTTGTCATGTCCGAATAGGTAGCCATCGTCCCGAGTCGGGAAGCGTCCTCGTGATCCGTAGATTGATCTGGTATGTCCTCCTCTGCTGTCTAGATCCCGCCGAAGGTCGTGTGTATGGTCCCGAACTATTCCATCCCTATTTTTGTGAAGCGGTGGGGCGAGCTGTTGTTCGGCCTGAGTTGCCGCTTTATCCTGACCGTGGGGTGGTCGGTCCACCGTACTATCCTGACCACATGGTGGTCGGTCCACATTGCATGAGGGCGGTATGGGATCCGGTGCTTCCTCATCGAACTGAGGTAGCAGTCTGTGCTTCGGGTAACTCTTGACTGGGCTCTCGAGGCCGTATTCTTCGGCTGCCAGGACATCAATCCACCTATAGATGAGCAGGTCTTGATCGGCCTAGAGCTGCTGCTGCTTCCTTTTTAGGCTTCTGGCAGTAGCTATTAGCTGGCGCTTGAAGCGTTCCTGCTCTAGGGGTGTCTCAGGTATGATGAAATCCTCGCTACCGAGGCTCTCCTAATCTCCGGAGACTGGACGATAACTATCATCATCGGAGTTATTGGGCGTGGCCTGTTTATCAGGGTCATCTTGCCGGTTGTCTTGTTCCTCCTGTTCGGACGTAGCTCCAACAGGGTCTTTATTTTTTTCGGCGTCGCCCGGAGTACCATTTTCTCCGGTGCCAGTGTTGTCATCTTTTGAGCGACAAGTCTTAGAGTGGCGTTTTGGGCGCTGACGCTTGGACTGTGTCTCAGAAGGTTTATTCGTGACTGGATCCCTTTTGTCATCGTCGCTAGCTTCTGTAGGTGTGTTGATCATGTACACATCGTATGAAGAGGTGGCTGTCCAAGGTCCAGTAAATGGCGGGTTTTGGCCTTGTTCCTGGTCGACATTGTCATTCATACCGTCGATGTTTTCGGAGCCGTAATCGAGAACGTCGGTTAAGTCATCGACAGTGGCTATGAAGTGGGCGGCGGGTGGGAAACAAAATTTCCCATCATCAGCCTCTAGCTCGAACCGAACATAGTTCGGCGGTCAGTCCTTCTCCAAGGACAAGTTCTGTAAAGAGTTTAGCACATCACTCAAGGGTGAGTGCAGGAAGATGTCTGCGGTGCTAAATTTGAAAATCGATAACCGATCCAGCTCGGTGTCCGCAGGCGTGCCCGGTCCGGGACTCATAGCCGGAGATGAATCCGAAGTTCTATTGGCGAAAATATCGCGAGGTGTCGAGTCTGTGTTAGGCTCCAACGCTGAGGACTCTGTGGCTTTGGGTGGCATGATTTGCTCCGGCTCTAAGGCCATTGCAGCAATAGGGACCATCCGCTGGATGTGATCTAATGAAAGATTTAAGTCATGTTCATCGGAGCGAGGGGGAGCGATCCCTGCAGTCTCAAATCCATTGAAGATCAAGTCTCCACAGATATCCGCGATGTAGTTCAAGCTTCCAAATCTGACCTGGTGGCCAGGGGCGTAGCTATCGATCTGCTCCAGATGGCCGAGCGAGTTGGCCCGTAGTACGAAGTCACCGAACACGAAAATCTGTCCGGGGAGGAAGGTTTCTCCTTGGAGATCGTCGCTATAGACGATGAAGGGGCCATCGAACCTTTTGTCGACGGCACAATGGAACTCTCAATGAAAGCAGCAATGTCAGTGTCAAAACCGGCGGATCTCGGGTAGGTGGTCCCGAACTATGCGTCTAGGATCGATGGTAATAGGAGACAGGGGACACAATGTTTACCCAGGTTCGGGCCCTCTCTATGGAGGTAATACCCTATGTCCTGCTTGATTGATATTGATGAATATGGGTGTTACAAGAGTTGATCTACCACGAGAACGTAATAGCTAAACCCTAGAAGCCTAGCATGTATGACTATGGTAATGAATATATCCTTTCCAGACTATCCCCTCCGGTTTATATAGACACCGAGGGGATCTAGGGTTTACATAGAGTCGGTTACATAAGAAGGAATCTTCATACTCGATCGCCAAGATTGCCTTCCACGCCAAGGAGAGTCCAATCCGGACACAGGTACAATCTTCGGCCTTCATGTCTTCACAGCCCATCAGTCCGGCCCAATAGATAACAGGCCGGACGCGCGAGGACCCCTTTGTCCAGGACTCCCTCAGCGGGCCGACGAGGAGGTCCTAGGCGGCGGCGGCGTGGTCCCTGCGGCGGCGGCGGTGATCGAGACCCCCCTTTTCCTGAACCAGATCGGGATCGATGGGGGGGTGGAGGAGAGACGTGGGGGAGTGGGAGGGGGCGAGTGTGGGAGGTGAGGGGTGCTAGGGTTTGGGGGTGAGTGGATAAGGGGGAGTGGGGGAGTGGCCGGCTGGGCCTGGTGGGTTGGCCCAGTGGGGCTGATGGCCTGCTGGGTCGGAGCCCAGGGGAGTGGGGGTTCTTCCCTTTTTTTATTTGTTTGTTTTCTATTTTTATTTCTTTTCTTTTATTTTTTATTCTTTTCTATTTTATTTATTTTAGAGCATTTTAGTATTTTCTAAAATGAGTTTCCTCCACTATTATTACTAGTGAAATATGTGGCACCAACCGAACATTTTTGTTTAGACGTTTGAAAACTTTTGATGTTTGAAAATATTTAAATTTTGAATTTGAAAAGTTTCGAACCGACGCGAGATCAAACAGTGACGGAGGTGACGTGGCATCATTAGCAGAGTTTTACTGTCGCTTAATTATCTGGGTGTTACAACTTGGCACTATGTCAATAGGTTAGTACCAACAAATGATATAAAATGATCATAAAATATCCAAGATTGATAATATAACAGCATGGAACAATCAAAAATTATAGATACGTTCTCATAGTCGCTCGAATTTGTCGATAACCAGGGATATGGCTAATCGTGACTAGTTTTTAATACTCTATAGAGTTTTGCACACTTTACCCACTAGACTCAACCCGAAGGTTGAGGCGAAGTCTGTCAGAAGAAGTCACCTCCACCCACAGGCAGCCGGTACACATACTCATATCTACATATGCTAGCTTGCCTAGGCGAGGATCTCACAACCTAGTCAACTAAGGCGGAGCCCATTTAGCTAGTGGTTGTGCATGGAAGATACTAGTCACTAAGTCTGTCTGATCTTTTTGAACCTGGGCGGCAGTCCACTTACATCCAGAGAGTATAAACCATGATGTTCTTGAAACAACCCAACAATACCAATTCCGCCTAGAGGTGAATTAAATCCTTAATTACTACTCATTTTTTTATAAATATAATCCTCACATAAGCTCAATGTATACATGAACCAACCCCATCTACTAGCATAGCAAAGCTACAACTACCATGATCTGCATTGACGGGAGATAGCTCAACCACAAAGCACAATAATATAGTATTCCTATACATGCATAAATTTATAGTGTGGTATATACTACATGCATAGAAAACAATAGGTAAAGGATGATCAACATGTAACTTGCCTTGGTTTTGGTTCAAAAAGTCACACTCCTGACAATAGTTTGCGTCGAACTCCAGACAATCTACACAAGCATGCAATCAACAAATGAATCACCGAAACTCCAATAAAACCAACATCAAGAAATCATTTTAAAACTCAAACAACAGTAGCATAAAATCTTGTACAGATATCTACAATGCACTACGCTCACAACACGAAAAGAAACACTCAACTCCGACCAACGGTTTGAAAGTTATGTCCTCCAGAAGGTTAATTTTGAACATGAACGAATTAAAATTTCAAAAGTGTAAACATGTGAAATTTGGGTACTGTGATAAAGTACAGGTTTTTGTGAGTTCATAGGAAAAAGAATGACCTAATTTGGATTTGTAGACTAAAAGATATAGCTAATTAAACTTTTAGTTGAGAAACTGAAATAAAAACAAAACCAATAGAAAACTCCTGGGCTGGTTCCTGTGCGGCACTGTAGAGATCACCATGTGGAGTGCCAGATCGGTCGAAGGCTCCTGCACGCGCGTGCTCACCAAAATAGAGGAAAACAGCGGCGGCGGGTCGGGCGGCAGCGGCTCTCCGACGAAGGTGAGGTGATGGGTCGAGGCGGCGGACGACTACGGTCAAGATGGTGGTGATAACGGCGTCGCGGGTGTCCTCTGTACGCGACAGTGGCGATGTGAATGTGGGGTCCTTTGGCGGCATCGGGCGTGCTTGTTCCTCACGCGCAGCTGCATTTTCGGCCACGCAAAGAAGTCAGGGAAGTGCGGCTTCGAGAGGGTGATCAAAGGAAACAAGCAGCGCGGCTGGGGGCGTCCTTGCGGCGACAGCAATGACCGGCAAAGACGGCGGCAGCTGAAGCTCCATGGCAAGATCGAAATGCCTAGCAGAGGCCGTATAGACGAGGGCGATTGGGAAAAAAAGGTTTCGGTAGGGTTCCCTAGGGGTTTGGCTCGCGTGCGGGGTTCCTGGAGGTTGTGGGTCAGGTAGGGCACTGGGTCTAGTCGGGCTCAGCCTCGGCGTGGGTGCGTGCGTGCGGTGGTGTCCGTTCGGCTTGTGGAAGGAGAGGAACAGGGGCGCAGGGTACACCCGTCAGCGGATGGAGGCGGGGGCGTTGGGAGCAGCCGTGCATGCCACTTCGGGCGAAGTGGGCTGCGACGACGGGGGTTGCTGGGCCACGAGCGTGGGGCGCTGGGGTGCTGGGCTGCAGCGCTGCATGCTAGCTTCTTTCTTTTAAAAAAACAAAAAACAAAGCAACTGTTATAGAACTATATCTTGCTAGAAATAAATAGTAGAATAATTTCTAAAAACAAAATAAATCATAGTAAAAATATATATTACCAATATAGACTACAGGAACACTGGTTCCAAAGCTAATGCAATTTTGGAAATTTATGTGATGCAATAGGATACACAAACAACAATAAAAGACTAAAACAAATAATTTGGAGTTTATAAAGTTGACAAAATATATCAAATGAACCCCAAATAATATTCCTGGCATTATGAACATTTCTAAAACAAGGGAGAAGTCTTGTTATCTCCACTCCAATAAATTGCCTTTAGTTGCATAATGAAAAGAATATTTCAAAAAACAAATAATGGGAAAAAATATGAGATTCATATGAATGATGTATTAACATCCTAATTTAGGAAAATTGGGATGTTACAAAAAGAGTATTAGAGAGCAGAATGAACTACAGAGTGATTCACACAAACCTACTACAGCAAGCAAAACTATGCAATCATTAGCCTCATATAAACTATATTGTAAGTCTCATGCAGTAATAGTTGGTTAATAGACTTCAATAGCTTTAGGCAGACTTTGCCAAAGTAATGAAATGATATGGCATTTAATTATGTCAACTAATAGTTATAACCCTACACGAGGCATCATTTTTTGGGCATTTCATTAACTGAGGACAAATAAAGCAATTGAAAAGACAAAATTAACTATGCCTGAAACAAAAAAGCAATTGAACTGTTGAGTTGGCAACATCATTCATATACTTGGCCTAGCTACATTTGAATCAACTGATGTATCATCTATATAATGGAACAAGTAATGTAACATTGTTTGCCCCCTATGAAGTATCTCGACTAGTATGTAGTCAAGATCCTAGTAATGATAGGGAGGCTAATGATGTGAACATGCATTTGGTTACGACATTTATGACATCCAGAACTCTACCATAATAGTAAGGAGTTTCTCACTGTTCACTAATATAAGATGTTTTACATATTTAAATGTAGACTACATTTGTACTGAAATGGGTGAATAGACACATTATAATGTGTCTATATACATGTGATTTACAAAAAGTTAGAAGATTTTATAGTAGTGACTAGAGATAGTACTAATCTGTGGCCCAATGACTCGTTACAGGTGAAGACCCCTACGCAAGCACAATGTCAGACAAATAGGATGTCCTGACTATAATACAGTGACTTACCATAACTGGTTGTACAGGTTCAGCGCTACTCCTCCTTCTCTTGCAAGGCTCCTTCTTAACCACTTGCAGTTGTAAATCCTGAATCTTTGCTTCATTGACCCCTTCTACATGGTGACACAAACTATTTATTGGTCTACTGACATGGAAGATAAATATGCATACTTTCAAGTCTATGAACAACACCAAAGCATGAGTTTATAACAAAACGACACCACATAATGAAACATGCCACATCTCTTGCACATGCTCAAATAAGCATTTACTATGTGTGCGCTATGTAAAAACTAGGCGTACCTTCGAACTAGACCTCCAGGTATGCTTGGAGAGCCTAGTTTAGTGTACGGGCAAACCTTTATGTCACCTATGAGTTATACAAGCCCCCACTCCTGTAGCGTTAGTGTTTAAATTGTTGACAAGCTCTGTTAGGTCAAGAATAGCAATTCATCAGAGCAATCAGTTCTAGTATGACTAGATGATACAAACAAGAAATTGAAAACATGTGTGAGCAAATCTTGCACAACAGCAAATTACATATCAAGAAAACAAGCATAGAAGGAGGCCTAAAGACCATCACTTGACTGAACAGATTTACGAGGCATTTAAGCATCATGTGGAACGTATGAACTAACATCAACATTGCATATTTCATATTCTATAATGAAATGTACAATGTATTAGGTTATGCCATGTATGATGCCTAAATCTACACTATAGCAGGCGGGAGTGATTCATCATTGCACGCATAATTGAATTGCAGGTTAAGGGTCAGTTCTATTCCACCTTTTGAGATCTTATTGTAAAAATAAGCCATAAAAGATGTAAAGAACTCGTTTTGAGTTATGGGAATGGGATTAACTTAATTCCACCACCAATTCCTTCAAATGAGAAAAAACTTGGGGATGCTTCCTATGGAAGCTTGATACGTCCATTTTGCATCATGTTTTTCTACTGTTATTTATAATGTTTTTATGCACTATATAACTTTGTGGACTAATTATAATGCCTTTTCTCTCATAATATGCAAGGTTTACACAAAAGGGGAGAATACCTGCAGCTAGAATTCTGGACCTGAAAAAGCTATGTCAGAGATACCAATTCTGCACATCTCCAAATGAGCTGAAATTTGATGGAGAATTATAATTATTTTGGAATGTATAGTAAATATTGGAGAAAATAACTACCAGAGTGGGCACCCAGGTGACCACAAGGCACCAGGGCGTGCCAGCCCCTCCAGGCGCGCCTTGGTGGGTAGTGGACCACCTGGCCCACTTGGTGGGTAGCGACCATATTTTGGTACATAAGGTCTTTTGACCTAAAAAAATAAAGAGAGGACTTTCAAGACGGAGCACCGCCGTCTCGAGGCGGAACTAGGGTAGGAGCACTTTCGCCCTCCAGCGGAGCGATTCTGCCAGGGGAACTTCCCTCCCAGATGGGGAAAACAAAGCCATCATCATCACCAACAACCCTCTCATCTTTGGCAGGCCAATCTTCCTCAACATCTTCAATAGCACCATCTCATCGCAAACCCTAGTTCATCTGTTGTGAGCAATCGTTGTATCAAAACCTCATATTGGTACCTGGTAGTGTTGATTACATCTTGTAGTTGACGCTAGATGGTTTATTTGGTGGAAGATTATATGTTCGGATCCATTATGATATTTACTACTCCTATGATCTTGAGCATGAATATTATTTGTGAGTAGTTTCCCTTGTTCTTGAGGCCACGGGAGAAGTCATGTTGCAAGTAATCATGTGAATTTGGTATTCCTTCGATATTTTGATGATATGTATGTTGTGACTCCCTTAGTGGTTTTATGTGAACATTGACTACATGTCTCTTTGCCATATTTGAGCCTACGGGAATTCATTGTGGAGTAGTTATTAGATGATGGGTTGCTAGAGTGACAAAAGCTTAAACCCTAGTTTATGCGCTATTCCATAAGGGGCTGGTTTGGATCCATATGTTTAATGTTATGGTTAGATTTTATCTTAATACTTCTTTCATAGTCGCGGATGCTTGCAAGGGGGCTAATCATAAGTTTGAGGCTTGTTCAATTAAGTACATCACCCAAGCACTGTTCCACCCACATATCAAAATATCAAAGTAGCGAACATGAATCAAACCAACATGGTGAAAGTGATTAGATAAAATTTCCATGTGTTCTCAAGAACGTTTTACTTATTATCTGAGACCGTTCCGGCATGTCCCTTGCTACAAAAAGGATTGGGCTACCTTTCTGTACTTATTGCAACTATTGTTACTTGTTACTTGTTACAAATTATCTTGCTATCAAACAACCTGTTACCGACAATTTCAGTGCTTGCAGAAATTACCTTGTTGAAAACCACTTGTCATTTCCTTCTACTCCTCGTTGGGTTCTACACTCTTATTGAATGGGACTACGATTGATACCCTATACTTTTGAGTCATCAAGACTCTTTTCTGGTGTCGTTGCCATGGAGTGAAGCGCTCTTGGTAAGTAGAAATTGGTAAGGAAAAACTTATACTATGTGCTGAACTTTACTGTCACTTGTTACTATGGAAAACAATTCTTTGAGGGCTTCGTTCAGGGTATCTTATCCTCGACCGGAAACACAAAGAGTTTCCCCTCAACATACTGCACCTACTGAAAATATTATTTATGAAATTCCTTCGGGTATGATAGAGCAACTGCTAGCTAATCCTTATGCACGCGACGGAACAAAGCATCCCAATATGCATTTGATACATGTGGATGAAATTTTTGGATTATTTAAGCTCGCAGGTTTACCCAGAGATGAAATTAATAAGAAGGCTTTCCCTTTATCTTTGGGGAGAGAAGCATTCACATGGTATAGGCTATGCGATGATATTGGATTGAGGAATTGGAATTTCACCAAAAGTTTTATCTTATGCACCTAGTTCATCGTGATCAGAATTATATATATATAATTTTTGGCTTCGTGAGGGAGAAAGCATCGCTCTAGCTTGGGGGAGGCTGAAGTCTTATATTCATGCCCCAATCATGAGCTCTAATCAGAAATTATTATTCAGAATTTTTATGCTCGGCTTTCTCGTAATGATCAATCCATGCACGATACTTCCTGTGCTGGTTCTTTTATGAAGAAGACTTTTGAATTCAGGTGGGTTCTTTTAGAAAGAATTAAGTGCAACTGTGAATATTGGGAACTCGACGAAGTTAAAGAGTTAGGTATTTAAGCTCGAGTTTGATTGTGCTAAATCTTTTATGAATACTGATGCTTTTCACAAGTTTAGCACTAAATATGGAGTTGACTCTGAGATACTAGCCTCTTTTTGTGAATCATTTGCTACCCATGTTGATCTCCCTAAGGAGAAGTGGTTTAAATATCATCCCCCTATTAAATAAGAAATTAAAGAACCAGTTATAGTTAAAGATGAAACTATCATTTACAATGTTGATCTAGTTGTTCCTACTGCTTATATTGAAAAAACACCTTTCCCTATTAAGATAAAGGAACATGCTAAGGTGCCAACAGTGGTTCGTAAAAGTAATATTAAATCACCTAAACCCTCTAAACAAATTAAAGTAGAACCTAGTGTTGCTATGGTTAAAGATCTCTTGGTCAAAAATATTGATGGGCATGTTATTTACTTCTGTGATGAAGCTGCTAGAATTGCCAAACCCAACACTAAAGATAAGAACAAGCATGTTGTTGGCATGCATGTTGTCTCAGTTAAAATAGGGTATCATTCCTATCATGGTTTATGTGATTTGGGTGCTAGTGTGAGTGCTATTCCTTTTACCTTGTACCAAGAAATTATGGATGATATAGCAGTCGCTGAAATAGAAGACATAGATGTCACTATTAAACTTGCTAATAGATATACCATCACACCACTTGGGATTGTTAGAGATGTTGAAGTCTTCTGTGGGAAAATAAAATACCCTACTGATTTTCTAGTTATTGGTTCCCCACAAGATGAGTTTTGTCCCATATATTTTGGTAGACCTTTCTTGAACACTGTCAATGCTAAGAGAGATTGCAATAAAGAAATAGTCAGTGTCAATTTTGGTGTTGTGTCTCATGAGTTTAATTTCTCTAAGTTTCATAGACAACCTCATGATAAAGAATTACCTAGTAAGGATGAAATAATTCATCTTTCTTCTATTGTCATACCTCCTACTGATACACTAGAACAATATTTGCTGGACCATGAAAATGATATGCACTTTCGTGAAAGAAATGAAATAGGTAAAATATTCTTTGAACAATAACCAATCCTTAAACAAAATTTGCCTATTGAAACTCTAGGAGGTCCTCCTCGACCTAAAGGTGATCCTTTGTTTGAATTAAAGCAATTGTCTGACACTCTGAAGTATGCTTATATTGATGAGAAAAAGATATATCATGTTATTATTAGTGCTAACCTTTCAGAACACGAAGAACAAAGATTATTAAAAAAATTGAGGAAGCACTGTGCTGCTATTGGATATAATCTTGATGATCATTAGGGCATTAGTCCCACTCTCTATCAACACAGGATTAATATGGAACCTGGTGCTAAAACCATTGTCGATCACCAACGACGTTTGAATCCTAAGATGAAAGAAGTGGTAAGAACTAAAATACTAAAAATTCTGGAAGCAGGTATAATCTATCACATAGTTGATAGTAGATGGGTAAGTCATGTTCATTGTGTCCCTAAGAAACGAGGTATTACTGTTGTTACTAATGCTAAAAATGAACTTATCCCACAAAGAATAGTGACTGGCTATAGAATGGTAATTGATTTCAGAAAATTAAATAAAGCTACTAGAAAAGATCATTACCCTCTGCCTTTCATTGATCAAATGCTAGAAAGATTGTTAAAGCACACACACCTTTGTTTTCTTGATGATATTCTGGTTTCTCTCAAATACCTGTTTCACAACCTGATTAAGAGAAAACCACCTTTACTTGACCTTTTGGAACTTATGCTTATAGACGTATGTATTTTGGTTTATGTAATGCACCTGCTACCTTTCAAAGATGTATGACTGCTATATTATCTGACTTTTGTGAAAATATTGTTGAGGTTTTCATGGATAATTTCTCCGTTTACATAACTTCTTTTAGTGATTGCTTAAGCAACCTTGATCGAGTTTTGCAAAGATGTGAACAAAATAATCTTGTCTTGAATTGGGAGAAGTGCCCCTTTATGGTGAATTAAGGTATTTTCTTGGGGCATAAAATTTCTGAGCGAGGTATCGAGGTGGATAAAGCTAAAGTTGATGCAATTGAGAAAATGCCATGTCCTAAAGACATTAAAGGTATTCGTAGTTTTCTTGGTCATGTTGGTTTCCATAGGAGGTTTATGAAAGACTTCTATAAAATTTCTAGGCCTCTAAGTAATATTTTACAAAAGGATGTTCCATTTGTTTTTGATGATGATTGTGTAGAAGCCTTCGGAACACTTAAGAAAGCCTTAACTTCTACACCTATTGTTCAACCACCTGATTGGAACTTGCCTTTTGAAATTATGTGTGATGCTAGTGATTATGTTGTTGTTATTGTTCTAGGACAAAGATTTTACAAGAAATTTTATGTTATGCATTATGCTAGTAAAACTCTAGACAGTTCCCAAAGAAATTATGCTACTACCGAGAAAGAATTTTTAGCACTTGTGTTTGCTTGTGATAAATTCAGATCTTACATTGTTGATTCCAAAGTAATTGTTCACACTGATCATGCTACTATTAAATATCTTCTGGAAAAGAAAGATATTAAACCTAGACTCATTAGGTGGGTTCTCTTGCTACAAGAATTTGATTTGCATATTACTGATAGGAAAGGAGCTGAGAACCCCATAGCTGATAACTTGCTAGGATAGAAAATATTCTTGATGACCCACTGCCTATCGATGACAGCTTTCCTGATGACAATTTAGCTATCATAAATGCTTCTCAAAATATTCCTTGGTATGTTGACTATGCTAATTACATTATTGCTAAATTTATACCACCTAGTTTCACATACCAACAAAAGAAAAAAAATTCCTCGATGACCTAAGACATTACTTTTTGAATGACCCACATCTGTATAAAGAAGGAGTAGATGGTATTATTAGATTTTGTATACCTAAACATGAACAGGAACAAATCCTACAGAAATGTCACTCCGAAGCTTATGGAAGACATCATGCGGGAGAAAGAACTACACACAAGGTATTACAATCTAGTTTTTATTGGCCTACTCTTTTCCAAGATGCTTGTAAGTTTGTATTATCTTGTGATGAATGTCAAAGAATTGGTACTATTGGTAAGCGTCAGGAAATGCCTATGAATTATTCACTTGTTCTCGAAGCATTTGACATTTGGGGCTTTGATTATATGGGACCTTTTCCTTCCTCTAATGGGTACACACATATTTTGTTTAATGTTGATTGTGCCACTAAGTGGGTAGAAGTTATTCCAACTAGCAGTGCTTATCATAACACCTACATTAAAATTCTTAAAGAAGTTATCTTCCCAAGGTTTGGAGTCCCTAGATATTTAATGATTGATGGTGGTTCACATTTTATTCATGGTGCTTTATGTAAACTGCTTGCTAAATATGATGTCAATCATAGAATTGCATCACCCTATCATCCTCAATCTAGTGGCCAAGTTGAACTTAGCAATAGAGAAATAAAATTAATATTACAAAAAATTGGCAATAGGTCCCGAAAGAATTGGTCTAAAAAACTTGATGATGCACTTTGGGCCTATAGAACAGCTTATAAAAATCCTATGGGTATGTCTCCATATAAAATGGTTCATGGAAAAGCTTGTCATTTGCCTCTTGAGTTAGAACATAAAGAATATTGAGCAATTAAAGAACTTAACTTTGATTTCAAGCATGTCGGTGAAAAGAGGTTATTTGATATTAGCTCACTGGATGAATGGAGAACCCAAGCTTATGGAAATGCCAAACTATTTAAAGAAAAACTTAAAAGATGGCATGAAAAAGAATCCAAAAACGGGAATTCAAAGTTGGTGTATATGTTCTATTGTACAAATCTCGTTTTAGAATTTTTGTAGGAAAACTTCTCTCCAAATGGGAAGTACCATACATTACCAAAGAAGTTTATCGCTCTGGGGCTATCAAGATTAATAATGCCGACGCTACCAATCTGAAGGTGGTCAATGGACAATAATTAAACACTATATTTTAGGTACGCCTATTAATGTTGAAACTAACATTATCCAAACCATGACACTAGAGGAATAGATAAAAGAGACCTTCCAGAACACTCTATAACCCTAAAATGGAAGAGGTACGTGATACAATAAGTA
This sequence comes from Triticum urartu, assembly GCF_003073215.2. Lineage (NCBI taxonomy): Eukaryota > Viridiplantae > Streptophyta > Magnoliopsida > Poales > Poaceae > Triticum > Triticum urartu. The sequence continues at coordinate 253,234,601 of NC_053023.1, forward strand.
AACAGACTCCAAAAATTCTGCAAAAATATTTTTTGTTAGTTTTGGAAAACTAGAACAAATAGGAAAATAAGAAACGACCGGGAAGGCAAACCAGGTGCCCACATGGCACCAGGGCGCGCCTACCCCACCTAGCATGCCCGGTGGGTAGTGGGCCCCTCAGGCACCTTCTCGACTCCGTTTTCCTTCCATGTACTTGTTTCCCAAGATAAAATATCTTTATATATACCCTAGGACTATTCGACCTCGTATCGTGGAGAAATCCTCTGTTCTCATTTCGTGTTGTTTTGCTGGCAGGTCTGAAAATATCTCATCTCAAGATTCAGCGGGAGAGAGCTATGTCGCTAATTATATCGCAAACCCTAAGGTCTATGGGGAGGTGGATCATTACGGTTGGACCACAGATGAGGAGGAAGACGTCGACATGCAGAAAACAAGGGATGTTAGCTCTGATGAAGATGAAGATCCACTACCTCAACCTGGAGATATGCATGTGGAATTCAAGAAGTCAAGCCTTCCTAACAAAGGAATCACACCTAAGGTTCAATTTATTCCATCCCATTTTCTGCAAGAGAGCAAGGCTGCATTATGCAAAAAGGTATTAAGGCCTGAGCTAGAGAATGATGATCTAAGGGAGAAATTTTTTAGCCTCGGACACAAGCTGGAAAAAAACTGCCTGACCACCACCACCATCATCAGCATCACCAAAGAGGGAGACTTAAACACGCGGATATGGGCACTCCCCTTGGCTTGTGCCAAGCTTGGGGGAGATTCCCTAGTATCGT